>NC_134402.1:324222844-324551058 GCF_038048845.1 Mixophyes fleayi | reverse complement strand
GCACTCAAAACTCATCTCTTCCACATTGCCTACCAGCCTTCCACCTAACCCTCTCTCCATGCTCACTCTCCTCAGTAGAGGGGAGCGCTTGCTCCCCTCCTCCGACATCCTCTGTGCCTGTCGTCTGTCTACCCTCCCTATAGGATGTAAGCTCGTATGAGCAGGGACCTCCTCCCTCCTGTCTCGCTACCTTCTCTTCTGCTCCAACCTCCACTCACTTGCCTTGCCTGGAGCCTCTGAAGTGTTGGTACTACTCGTTTATTGTATTGTACTGTTATTCCCTGTACTGTCCATTGTTTGTATTGTGTACGGCGCTGCGGAAACCTTGTGGCGCCTTATAAATAAACGATAATAATAATAATAAATTAAACTGAGCATGTTTACTCACTCACTCACTTTATTTATTTTTTATTCCAAGTTCATTTTAAAATTCAATAGATTTTTGCTGTGTCCATGTCCATTTGATTTGATTGTTACACATTGGAGGATACAGTGTTCTATTTCCACAAAAGACACTGTTGTTCCAGATACAAGTATAAAAACATAAATAAAAACACATAGAAAAGAGCAAAAGGTAAGCCATGGAAAATTGCTTGGGACCAACATTTAACATATATGGATAACTAACTTTAAGGGGTAAATGTATCAAGCTGCAGTTTTCCAGCAGGTTTGAAAAGTAGAGATGTTGCATATAGCAACCAATCAGATTCTAGCTGTTATTTTGTAGAATGTACTAAATAAATGATAGCTAGAATCTGATTGGTTTTTCAAACCACCGGAAAACTCTCAGCTTGATGCATTTACCCCTAAGACTAAAAAAGTGTTTAATATTATTATAATCTGCTAATGAAAGATGCCAGAAGATTGATTCATATGCTCTAAAGTCTTAAGCTGTACAAACATATAAGGAAAACTGTTCACATCTTAACCCGCTCACTGGAACTTTATGAAAGTAATAAAAGATTAAGGTTATGTCAGTATGAGAGCCAATTTAATACATTAGCTTCTGTATGCCCTCTGTGCATCTCTTTGATGCTGGCCGGTCAAAAATCATTCACCCTAATTAAATTGCTTGTGACGCTCCTGTGTTTGTAGTCAATAGTCACTTTAATGCTACTGGAGACAGAGCTGGCTCATACTTAAGGATGGTCTCTGCTACTGCCTAATCCATTCTGACTCATGACTGATGCTTTCTCATGTAAGTGAGTGGGGCAGCCTGGGGGAACCTCTCTGCTCTGCACAAATGGATACACACAAAGTGTACTTCCAACAGCAACCTAGACAGACTGTTGGCAAGAAATATTCCCAACCGAAGAGGGATAGAGAGCTGCCAGCTGAAATTGTGTTTTTTCTCTTCGACATAACTAGATGGAGCTAGACATCATTGTTCAGTTCTGTTGTGAGCAGAACTTTTTTAATTAAACGCAAATAAATCAGCCATTCCCTTTTATAACCTTCTTGGCACAAAAATAAACAACTGATGTCTGGCATATGGTTGAACTGTGATTGACCTTTACGGCTGTTTTTAAAGGAGAAGGCAAACTTAACAAGCGCACTTTACTCACATAAGAAACTACAAGAATTGTTCATAGACATAACAGTTTTTTTCACATATGCACCCTGGTTAAAAAAAATACTAGGATATTATTGAAAGAAAAGCAGGTGAGAAAAAAAAACACATTTAAGCTTTAAATATAAAGTAAGGCTGGGTACACACTACAGTTTTCAGCCAGTTATAGGGCCAATCTTCCGATAAATGACCGTTCAGCCCGATACTGCATAAGTGTGTTCACTTAGACGATGACTGATAGTCGTTACATAGCACCGACCATCATTTGATTTAATTGTTCAGCAGAAGAATAAATCTCATTCAGCTATGGGACGACATCCTTCCAATCCTGCAGTACGTTTGCACTTATGATCAGGATCTCCATAGAGTTAACAGTCACGATCTTTTCAGCGGATGGTTATAACAGCTGAAGAGCACAGATCTGAGGGTAAAACTTTTAAAACTTGCATAGTGTGTACCAGTGTCGGACTGGGGCATGAAAGGCCCACCGGGGGACTGCAACGCTAGAGGCCCACCAGAGGGGCTGTGGCCAGCCATCATAGAGGCGAAACCAGACACTAGAGGGGGAGTAGTCAGCCCACAAAGGACAGCTAGCACCATAGTGTAGTATATCATCATCATCATCATCATTTATTTATATAGCGCCACTAATTCCGCAGCGCTGTACAGAGAGCTCACTCACATCAGTCCCTGCCCCCATTGGGGCTTACAGTCTAAATTTCCTAACACACACACACACACTAGGGTAAATTTAGATAGCAGCCAATTAACCTACCAGTATGTTTTTGGAGTGTGAGAGGAAACCGGAGCACCCGGAGGAAACCCATGCAAACAAGGGGAGAACATACAAACTCCACACAGATAAGGCAATGGTCGGGAATTGAACTCATGACCCCAGTGCTGTGAGGCAGAAGTGTTAACCACTACGCCACTGTGCTGCCCCACTACACCACTGTGCTGCCCCATAGTATATAAAGAATGCAGTACAGTAATGTATTGTGACTCTAGTCAGACACACCATAAAAATAGGCATATATTAAAAAGTGTCCACCCATATAACTATCATATTCACTGTGACAGGTATGATTACTAGGGGTCTGAAGCCTGTTACTTGCCCTGAGGCCTGGGAATATACATGTATGCCTGCAAAAGGTTTTTTCTTTTGAGGCATTGCATTTTTTTTCAATCTCAGGACCACAAATGTTTTAATGTACCATAATAATTTTGCAGCTCAAATCCATGTATCTACCAGAATCCATTTCACAACCACTGTAAATCCATCCATTAAACTCCCCATTAAAGCCCAGAAATGTACACATGGCTCATATTGTTCCTATGTTTCTCAGTGCATGCTCTTTATTGAAGTTATAATAGATTTTTATAGTCCTATTACACGTGCCGTTAAATTATTTAAAAGACGCTGAATTAAAGCAATTCAGAGACATTCGTTAAGAGGTGCAGAGATTTACAGGAATGGCTGCAGAGATGTTTTCCCATAATCCACATGCTTGTGCCAGCTCTTGATCTTAATTAACCCTGCAGGTTTTCTTCGTATAGTGTTGATCTTCACAGTGGTTCTTTTCAGTTATAATTTAGGATATTTCTCACATTAAAAAATAAATAACACTGAAGACTTTTGTTACATTCACTCCTAGTGCGCACAGGCCTGGATTTCACATTTTTTACCCTTTATGTCATCTATCTATCATATATATACAGGCAGGAGAAAGCTTCTTATAGGTTCACGTGGTCACACCCCTCCACGGCTGTTTGTGCAACACAGGTTTTTGCCTACTTAACATGAAATACTCTAAAGGGCCATTACATTTATAATGGGCAGCGCTTGAAAGCAATCGTTGTGAGAAATATCTTTAACAGTGATAAGTAAAATAGCTTTAAAAAGTACAACATTTGCTTATCCCCCTAACAACACCAGTAAAAGACTTAAGATGGGTACACACTACAGGTGTTTCATCCAATTATTGTGCCGATCACACAATAAACGTCTGTTAGGTCCGATATCGCATTAGTGTGTAAACTCCCACGATCATGTTTTATCGTACCAAAACACATCGTATCGTTTGATTTGATTTTATAAAATGACAAAAAAATCACTATTAATGATGGAAGGATGTCAGGCAAATGTGGAAGTGTGAATGAACTAATGACCAGCAGTGTAGGCAGATCTCTATGGAGGTTACAGAGTCATGATCTTTTCAGCAGATGGTTATGAGAGATGAAGAGCACAGATCTAAAGGTAAATCGTGTAAGTGTGTACACATAAAGCTGCATGCAGGCCCGGCGCTCCCATTAGGCAAGGTTAGGCACTTGCCTAGGGCGCCGGGCTCTGGAGGGCACCTGGAGGGCACCCTCCAGAATGAAAATTACTTTAAAACTGTGCGGCGACCGCTGACCATACCTGTCACGGCCGCTGCACAGCATTCAGATGCACGGGGGAGGGGGGAAGAGGCTATTGCTCACCACCGCCGCCTCTCTACTCCGTCTCCTCCCCTCCACTCACTAGTGTCAGTGACTGGAGTGGAGGAGACGGAGCAGAGAGGCGGCGGTGGTAAGGTAAGGAAAGACGGGGTGAGGAGGGAGGAGGGAGGAGGGCGCCGTTTTTGCGGGAAGGGGGGGGGGCGCCGATTTTTTCAAAATGCCTAGGGCGCCATGGACCCTAGCACCGGCCCTGGCTGCATGTGCATCGGGACTTTCAATCGTTGGTAAAGTCATTACAGAAATCGCATCAGCAGTAATTTTCTGTAGTGTGTACCAAACTTATCTTTTGATTAGACCCGAAAGTCCAATAGTTTCCAAGAAATAGATTATAAATTCCTTTCTTCTTGCAAAGACTCAGCAACAAACAATTTGTAGTCGAAAAAGTGCACAAGAGCAACCAATACCTCATCTAATTCTAGCATAATAAAGACAATCTAAAGACACTATAGCTTTATTTATGTCCTTCCATAATTGTATATAAACATAAATATTTATAGTTGTTAATAATATAATTACATATAAAATACTGGTGTTGTAGGATAGCTCAGAGATGGGTAACCTAATATATTGCCAGGGATTCATGTGCAGCTCTTCAACCTTCCAAAGGCACAGCATTACCCTTATTTCAAGAATGAAAAAAAGCCCCAAAATTGCCTCGGCACACCCACGCACTCATCCCAAAATGACCCACATGCCCGTCATGTGCTCCATTATTCCACCACAGGAAACTCAGACCTCCTACTTGCTCCAAAGTAACCCTGTAAGTCCTCAGTGTCACGGTAATAGGGTTTCTGGGATCCGTCTTGGGATCCTTGCGGCTAGCTGTGGCAGAGATATAGTGTAAACTGGGAGGCCGGATGAGTGTCTTGCTTATAGGGGTACCTCTATTCCTGTATACCAGACATTAGAAGGAGGAATGCTGGACTGGACTCTGTCCTGGAATAAGCGACTGGAATCTGGACCTGATGGACTGGAACCTGGACGTGAGAACAGGTTACCAGAACATTAGGAGGAGGAATGCTGGACTAGACTCTGTCCTGGAATAAGCGACTGGAATCTGGACCTAATGGACTGGAACCTGGACGTGAGAACAGGGAGGACCTGACCCCACGACCTGAGACTCAATACCACCAACAACTCAGAAACTCAGAGGAATATAGTACCACAACTGGGACTGGGAAGACTCAGAACTCAGGCAGAGACTATACATGGGGTGGCAACCTCCTGAACAGAATAAGCCTGGAGCTGGCCCTGGACAACTCAGAACCTGAGGTAGGCCTGGAACTGGAAGTCGGTACCCCGAGACACAGAGATGGCTCTAGAAAGTGGATGACTCAGAACAACAACCTACTACCCCAGATAGCCAGAAGGAGAGGCAGGAATAGATTTATGAGAGAAGAATCCACACAGAAGGTAACAGCTGGAAACGGTATACCAGCAGATAGAATGAAGGTGAATCCACATGAGGAATAAACAGCCAAAGTCTTTATTTCAGCAAGCAGAGTGAAACTGAATTCACACAAAGGGTTATATGTTTAAAGTTTGTATTACAGCAAGCAGAGCGGAGCTGAATTTTCACAAAGGATTAATGGTTTAAAATCCATATAACAGCAACAGGATGAAGCTGAATTCACACAAAGGGTAAATGGTTTGAAGTCCATATAACAGCAACAAGATGAAGCTGAATTCACACAAAGGGCTAGATTTACTAAACGGTGGGTTTTAAAAAAAATGGAGATGTTGCCTATAGCAACCAATCAGATTCTAGCTGTCATTTTGTAGAATGCACTAAATAAATGATAGCTAGAATCTGATTGGTTGCTATAGGTAACATCTCCACTTTTTCAAACCCGCAGTTTAGTAAATATACCTTAAAGGGTTAATGATTTGAAATCCATATAACAGCAAACAAGAAAAACTGAACTCACTCAGAGAGTAAATGGTTGAAGTCCATGTATTAGCAACAGGATGAGGCTGAATTCACTCAGAGGGTAAATGGTTGAAATCTGTATACAGCAGGCGGAATGAAGCAGCAAACAGGATGAAGCTGAATTCACACAAAGGGTTGATTGTTGAGATCTGTATACAACAGAGAGGATGAAACAGCAAACAAACAGCAACTGTGGTAGTCTGGAACCAGGAACTAGGAAAGTGTTGCACTGGCAATTTGCTGAGTGTAGGAGGAGACTCTTATAGTCTGCAAAGGAAGCTAATTAGGGGATGAGTGTTCAGACTCCGCAGGATGTTTAGCAAATGTCTCATCCAAGATGGCAGCCTCCAGTACTGCAGACAGAAGTCATGCTTGTCCCAGGATAGAAGGCTGCCTTCGACCAAAAGGGAGATGTACGGTGATATGGTACTTCCAAGTGGTGTAAACAGGATTAAGACCCCGATTCATGACACTCAGATCCTGTATGTACCACAAAACTCCCCCACATGCCATATGATTCCACCCTCACCTAATAAGATTTATTTAAACTATTAACATTGTGTATATACTAAGTTACAAATAACTTTCATACTCTATCTATCGTCGCGCTGGCAGTGCATGTCGGGCGTGACGTCATCACGCCCGCCCGACATCCATTGCGGAGCGCGACGGAGGAGGAGACCAGGGAGGGAGCCGGATCGCCAGCTGACAGCACGGTAAGTATTTTCTTCTTTTTTTCAGGGTTTTCTTTTTCCTGCCTCCGATGGGTTCCCCTGGGCTGCAGGGCCCATATATATAATCATTATTATTTTTTTTTTGTATCTATAGGGGCCCCGGTGCACTGCTGTGCCCAGGGGCCCAAGAGGTTCTTAAGAGGGCCCTGATAATGGGGCCAGCTGCACAGCAGATACAGAGGATTGGGGGCCCAGGTTCCCTCCTCCATGCCTCCCTGCACTGGGGCCCACAGCTTGTTAGTTCTGCTTCTGATCCATATGTATTGTATGCAAACTGGTCTATGAAAGCAAAGTGTAAAAAGGTAAATCTGAAGATCTAGTAATCAAGTGATTTTTTTTCTTGCCAATTTTGCCAGTACAATCCCAGTGGAAATCTTTATTGGGAGCAATAATTAGACTAAAATTCTTCAGATTCTTCATTTGCCTGCATTAACACAATTAGTGAGAACACATTTTGCTGACTGGTTTACTGTTTATAGCACCAGAAAGGAAGCATAAAATGTTGATGGCAGATAAAGACCTATTCAGTTAGCTGGAATTCCGATCAACACATGTAAAGCACATCAAAAGCACCTGTATTTTTAATACTCCTTTCATGTGCTGAGTGACACCCTTCATCGAATTGAATGAAATCCTCCTCAGTCCAATATAATAGCCACTTCCCCAATCTATTACCGCTAGGTCCCAGAGCTGCTCAATATCCTGTCCGGCACAGAACTCTGTGCGATAGCCGCTCAGATTGAGTGCTATACCGTAAACAAAACACTGTCAAACAATAATGGCAAAACCTGATAGCAGCTCTTGGATCACTATACTAGTAACCAGAAAATATGAAAATACTGTAAATTAACTACTGGAATCATAACTGTATAGCATATTAGCCACCAGAAAGGGGGTTGTATTGTGCACTAGCCATTAAGAATGGGTCTGTATTATACTACAGTACCTACAGTGGCGGATCCAGGGGGGGGGGCGATCGGGGCGATCACCCACCCCTAGCAGGGGCTTGCTGCCGGCGGCTGCACATTATGTGCAGGTCCATTCAGCAGTGACAGGCAGGGCCAGAGTGCTGCCCGGCCGCTCTGATTGTGTTTTAAACACAATCAGAGCATCCGGGCAGCACACTGTCTCTGCCTGTCACTGCTGAATGGACCTGCACATAGTATGCAGCCGCCGGCAGCCTCAGATGTCAAAAAGGGGGCGGGGCCTAAATCCCCCCCTACATCGCCCCGGGTAGCAGTATTCTCTAGATCCGCCCCTGAGTACCTATTAGGAATATGGTACACTAGCTACCAGGTAAGGGTTTGTAAGCCTCTATAACATATATTAGTTATAACATCCAAATCGTTAGTGTGTTCTCTAGTTTGCCTTTATATGAATAATTAGAGGAACCAGGTTTTATATTCTGCTGAATATGATGAAATCATGAACTAAGTTGACAATAAAAATAATGTCCAGGAAAATAAACACAAAAAAAATCACCATAAAATGCAATATAAGATTATCATATCCATTAGCTAAGTGAACCAATGTAACTGCTAATGTATTTTCAGTTAGCGTTTATTATTTTTCTTTCTCCTTTTAAGTTTAGTATTTTGTGTTTAACAGAAATGTAAAATATGGCGTTGCTGCATCCATAATATTAAGAAAGTAGATTTATTTCATGCTGTACATCAACAGAGTTAAACAAACATAAGCTATAAATTAAATTAAATCACACTTTCCCAGTTCAGCCAATGTTCAGCGTAATAAGTATAACACAATATGAATTTGGCAGAAAACATTGAGGGTAGTTAATTATAATAATGTAATTAGCATAACGATAAAGTACACAGATGCTCAGTTAGTCATATCATCTGTAAAATGAATATACAGTATATGTTAATTTGACAATACTCAGTTTATGATCCCTCTCCGGCAAGACTGCCCAATCAGTCCTTTCCTGGTTCTGGCAGAGTTTATCTATTTATTTACAAATACATTAATTCATTAAGGCCAACCACAGACAAATAAAAAGGGTTTTAAAAGGGAAACCTTGGGGGTCACTTAAGACTGGATGGTGCAGTACAAATCTGCATGTCTCTGTGCTATTGCACTTAACTTTATCTGATTTTGGTTCTTTGGATATGCCCCAATGCGGCAATCCCTGCTTCCCAGCCTGTTTTACACACAGATCGTGAATTTTGTTTTGTAACTCTTCTGTGTGCAATGTTGCAAATGTGATAAATTCCACATAAAGCAGTACTTACTTGCAGAGCAATCATATTAAATACAACATTCAGATTTCTATATGATCCCCAGTAAGGTCTTAGATATTAACTGTTAACACTAATGTGTCTGTATTTTAAATGTTGTAATTGTTTATTTCTAATATCAAATATATTCATTCATTTGCACCTTGCTCTGCGCTAATTCAGCGATTTCCCATCACTGTGTCCAGACACATTTTTGTGCCATGATGATATCAGAATGGATGTGTCACAAGAATTTATTATCAATATGATAATATGATAAGATACGAAATTGGGATTATTGGGCAAATACATTTTAATTGTAATTTAAACAAAATGGTAGCATAGTATCTTGGTTTTAAAACATACATATATTTAATCGGAATTGCAGATTTATCCAATACAGTGTTGCCACTGGTTACAATGAGGTGGTATCTGTGTCAGCAGGAACATCAAACCACAGGACTACTGGCATTTTATGTCTGATCTAAGTAAAAGGAAATCCATTAGCATTTAAATACGTAAACGTCACCTCCAATGGTGTTTATATAAAGAACTTCTTCCTGATTAAAAAAAATGGATGCAGCCTCCTCAAAAATAGTCTTTGCGAGCTGGAAGCCATATATCGCTAAATGAGCTTGTTAGTGTAAGTGCAATGTGAAAGAGCTCTTATACTGGAGGTTACCACAGTTATTATAAGTCATGCAATACATATATTTCAGAATGCATTTATTTTTGCCGGGTATCTATCTTTTTCCCAGGGTCAGTTCTAGGTGTCAAAGATTGGGGAGCGCCTAAAACAATAAATCAGTGACATAATTCCACTCATTTAGCGTTTTCATTTTTCCTGCGGCCACCCCACCCTGCCACAGCCCACACTAAAAGTCTAACAAAGGAACAGAATATGCTACCCCACTTCCCCATTATGTGGTTTGGGAATCGAGGGCCAGTCAGAGCACTTCCGCAGCCATCACCTTCCATCACCTTTTACTTCAAATAAGAGGCAAAGGTCAGTTTAAAAATAAGGATGGACCATGCCACTATTGCTATATTGAGAGCAATGAACCATCAATTATTACGATTGCTACTGAAAGTATTCTTTTTACTACTTAATAGACCAGCCAAAATGTAATATGGTGATTTAAAGATACAAGTGAATTTTTTGTTAGGATGATAGTTCCTCTATTAATACTTATTTATTGCAGAAGGAACCTCGCTTGTGTTTTACTTTACTATCAGATCTGTTTTACCAATACAATTTCAACAAGAGGACAGTGAAAATGTTGCATTGTGGTGTTGGTGCTATTTATTTTATTTTCCAACTTCATTTTAGTATTCTGTTTTAATCCATTATAACACCAATTTATCTGTTACAGATGGGTGTACTTTAGATCAGCTCTGTGCCCTACTCCCATATAATCCTCTTCTCACAAATATACAGTTACAAATTTGTAATTACACTGGGAGATGACAGAGTATTATCCAGGAGTGTCATCACATCAAGGACAGGGATGTTGTGCAGATCTAATGGAGTGCCATTGTGGCTCAGCTCCTGAAACCACGGTGGCTAAGTGGTTAGCACTTCTGCCTTACAGCACTGGGGTCATGAGTTCAATTCCCAACCATGGCCTTTTCTGTGAGGAGTTTGTATGTTCTCCCAGTGTTTGCGTGGGTTTCCTCCGGGTGCTCTGGTTTCCTCCCACACTCCAAAAGCATACTAGTAGATTAATTGGCTGCTAACAGATTGACCCTAGTGTGTATGTGTTAGAGAATTTAGACTGTAAGTCCCAATGGGGCAGGGACTGATGTGAGTGAGTTCTCTGTACAGCGCTGCAGAATTAGTGGCGCTATATAAATAAGTAGTGATGATGATGATGATGATGGACCCAGTGAGTTCAAATGTCATTGATCCTCTGGTGATCTCCATAGTCTTTCTTGGCGGTAACATCTGCTGGTAAAACTTTTGCCAACATTGGGAATAAGTGTCCTGGCTCTGTGTTCAGAAGCGAGCATGAAGCGAGCACACAGCTACTCTGAGCTGGTGGATAACTACAAGAGAGCATGTGCAGCACAAATGCGAAAAGCCTTCACCAATACAAGAAAAGGAAGGACATTCGGTTAAGATAAATGGTGAGAGAAACTCATGATTGCCAGCAGATGAAACTTCTACAATTAATTTTTCATATCTAATTTCTACACCTCCATTGTCTCTCCTTATTCCAACTGTACCACAGGCAGTGGCACAATAAATGCCAAACAACATGCTTTAATATTGGGGGCTTCTGCTATACAGTGCCAAACACATTTTCACCACAACAGCTACAATTGTTATTTCATTACTCCCCACACCTGTTAGATTGTAAGCTCCTTTGGGCAGGGCCATATATAACTTCTCTTTCATGTCATTTTATGTTATTATACACTATATATTATAATATAGTAGTTGTATAATGTATATATATATATATATATATATATATATATATATATTATGCTGTAGTATAGATATACTATAATAGAGGACCTATTAGTATTGGGAATTTGGAAGGCAGGGGGTTTTGCTACCCACATTTTATTAATTATTTATTTTAAGCAGTGCACCATACAAGGGCAATGTTTTATGACAGGTGATACCTGCAAATGTGTTTCACACCAAACGGGTCTCATTAAAAGTGTTGGGGTCCGTGGTGGATGAGTGCGTTTCTAGGTGCACTACAAACAATGTAGTAAAAAGTTACACACGCATACATAAATATGGCACACGCAAAAACAAGCCCAATACTGATGTCCCCTCTCTATCATGATTTATTTAATCCATAAACAAGGCAGAAACCGTCCACAAACCATGCAGCATTTTTGGAGAGAAGATCGAAGGTTTATTAGTATGAAAGGGGTGGTACTAAATGAAATAAAGTATTTTTAAAAAAAGCAAACACGCTAATAAAGAACTTATATGCCAATGGGCTGATTTCTCAACACTGCACAAAACCCAAAGACACCTTAAGATATAAAATATTTGTATAATAAACCTGAAATAAATGACACGGACACAGGAATAAATTTAGCGAAATAAGGTCACAGTTTATTGATTGATTAAAAGATAAAAGATGATGGTGGCAACGAAAGCGGATGCAGGCAAGCTACCAGTCAATACCAAACTTTAACCCAATACTTTAAAGGGCCAGCCGGCCCAAAATCTTGTCGCAACTTTACCCCATCAGAAAGCCTCCACCCCCTCTGTCCTCACAGGTACATTTCCTAAAACGATACCAAGGGCACCTGTACAGGTGACCCCCCTAAAGAGACTGTGCCTCCACTGAATGCAAAAGGAAAAATTTGGTTTAGAACATGAAACACATAAACAAACTGCATAGGTAACAACCTACAAAACATACAAGGGAGGGAGGGAGGTTGTCTCTCAGGAAAAAGGAGGAGGGATGCCTCCTCCCACTAGCTTTTATGCAATCGCCTATAACCCCACCCACGCATCCTATTGGCCAGACAAATTAGTCATCTTAACCTTTTAGGTAAGAAACAGTGTGGCTACAACACCCCAGCGTTTAATAACTCTTATCCCTATCCAGGTCTTCGCTCATCCTTATTTTACATCAATCACTTTAAAATAAATAAAAAAACTTTATTGTATTTATTTTAATAATCATGTAGATATTTTGTAATCCTCATTGCATTAAAAATACATTATTTAAAGAATTAAGGATTTCAATGCAGCTCAAAGTGAGGAAGTCTGTGTGGAAGCCACTTACAGTTTTTGCATGTTTGTCGGCTGCATACACACACATGTACATATACACACCTAAACACGCATATGTCTAATATTTTATACCTGTTTATGTATATGTGCAGATGTATTATGGATATATGTAGAAATGGTAGAAATATTACTACATTATGTATATATTCCATCCACCTTGAATGACATTCAGACAAATGGTTCCTGTCTTCTGTCCACACCATGACAAAGGGAGGATGACACAGTGATTGATTCAATTGTCTACAGGGAATGGGGTTGTTTGCTGACATTCAGGCTGCAGACTAACAGGTATATATACTAGACTACTGAGGTGAAACCGTATTTACATTGTATTGGACACTGCAATGGAAAGGTGCTTCTAATACATTTATTTTACCCCTTATCATCAAACATTTATCTTTGTTTAGAGAAAGTGATTTACGTTCAATTATTTCTAATCTGATGTTAATATTGCTCTAAATGTATTAAGTTTTAGTAGCTAATTGATTTGAACTATTTTGCTAATGACGTGCAGCTAACTTAGCAAATAACACTGGTATGTTCAAAAGAAGTCTGTACTTAAAAAAACAACAATGTAGTTTAAATATAAGAACCCCAAGGGAAGAAAGGTGAGCTTTATGTACTGTATAAAATGATAAATGATATGCTAGATGCTAAGTAATGCCTGGCTTACGGTTTATACATGTATTCAAGAAAAATCTTATTATTCAATCTGAAAAGGGCAGCTCACTTTCTACCTATTGTTAGTTGTTGTTTATAATATTTTTCCTAAAGCGATATATAAAACTACTATGGTACAGGTTCTATTTGTTCTTTTGCTTTGCTCTCTTTTTTTTCCAAGGGATATAATGTCCCTAAAAAATGCAGGCTTGTTTGTAAGAACAACCGATGCCTCAGGTGTATATAAGTACTTTGAAAATGAAATCCGGACAGCTGTTAATGAAATGCAGAGGGTTTCTGTAAATGCGATACAGCTGAATCACGCTCCATAAACCTCATGTACAGCATCAGAGGAGTGAGTAGAACCCGCAGCAAGTTATATCAAGCTACAAAGAGCTGCCCCAGTCCAATACAATATCCAATACTTCCATCTATGTGGTGATGAGATAAGTACCTTCATACGAGGCTCATAAGTACTGAATAAATGACTCAATATGCAGCCATACTGAGGCATAACGTAGAAATACACTTTTCCCCTATGTGTCCAGGGGTCACTGCAGTTAGGTAGCTAGCAGTCACACACATGTTTATGGCTGTAGTTCTACACACCACTCTTTAAAGTGTTGCATGTAAGTGTGGGTGTTAGAGAGGGAGAGGTCAGGAGTAATGTTCTGGGGCCTGATTCATTAAGGATCTTAACTTGAGAAACTTCTTATTTCAGTGTCCTGGACAAAACCATTTTACAATGCAAGTGGTGCAAATTAGCATTCTGTTTTGCACATAAGTTAAATACTGCCTGTTTTTTTCATGTAGGTGGGCAGCACAGTGGCCTAGTGGTTAGCACTTCTGCCTCACAGCACTGGGGTCATGAGTTCGATTCCCCATCATGGCCTTATCTGTGTGGAGTTTGTATGTTCTCCCTGTGTTTGCGTGGGTTTCCTCCGGGTGCTCTGGTTTCCTCCCACACTCCAAAAACATACTGGTAGGTTAATTGGCTGCTATCTAAATTGACTCTAGTCTCTCCCTCTCTCTCTGTGTGAGTGTGTGTCTATATTAGGGAATTTAGACAGTAAGCTCCAATGGGGCAGGGACTGATGTGAGTTCTCTGTACAGCGCTGCGGAATTAGTGGTGCTATATAAATAAATGATGATGATAAGTACATACATAGCAGCTTTCTGCTCGCTTAATTAACATTGATTTCCACTAACACACACAATTCTTGACAACCTTCAAAGACTCTATTATAACACATAATTATGGGCAGCGCAGTGGCACAGTGGTTAGCATTGCCATCTCACAACACTGATTTTGATTCCGACCAGTTTACTGGGTGTAGATTATGGGCCTAATTTCAGGTGCATTGTGCACATTTCCACTGACGCGCATGTGCAGTAAGCATCAGTTTCGTCTGCTTTTCAGACGCAGTGTACACTTACGACAGCAAGTACTGCATCTCGGTATGAAGGAAAGGGTGGAACACGGAGTTATGTAGGCGTGACCGTGAATAATTTAGATACTATGGGCGTCTACCCATCACAAACTACCCTAGACAGATCAAGACACACGTCAACAAAGACTGAAAAAGTGCGTCAGGAATTAGGTGGCACAAGTAGTTAGCTAGCTGCAGGAACTGGGCGCAGCTTAGTATGGTAGTATGAGTGGGATGCAACTGGGGTTGCATTACAATCGTAATACCCTACCAAACTGCGGCACACTCCCACTCCTGCTCTTGTATGTACTTCTTAGACACACATTGCATCCGATCTATAATATAAAATCCTAGCGGCGTGTGTTAGTCTGTGTGTGGAAAAAAAAACAAGCTGCAAAACCACCTGCTGGGCGGAGTTATACACTGACCTACTAAATTCTTAGCATTATCTAATATATAAAAGTAAAAAAACAATTTTCTCAGAAAGGGCTCATCCAATTGACCTGAAATTTGGTATACTGACATTATTTGACAAAAAAATTAGAATAGTGAAGTCAGTTAACTTCCATAATCCCCCCTTCCCCCCGTGGGAGGGGTAGTAAAGGCTAAATTCACGAGTTGAGGGCTCAAACTCATTTTCGTGAGGTAATTTTACCTCATGAACACACATGTGTAGCGGCGTGTGTTAGTGTGTGTGTGTGTGTGGAAAAAACTATTTTCTCAGAAAGGACTCATCCAATTGACCTGAAATTTGGTATACTGACATTATTTGCAAAAAAATTAGAATAGTGAAGTCAGTTAACTTCCATCATCCCCCCTTCCCCCCGTGGGAGGGGTAGTAAAGCCTAAATTTACGAGTTGAGGGGTCAAACTCATTTTCGTGAGGTAATTTTACCTCATGAACACACATTAAAAAGGGCGCTTGCGTCGGGAAGTAACGCTCTTCCCCTGAGGAGGCCTGGGCTAGGCCCAAATGCATGACAAGAACCTTTTTAAGACCTTAAGTAGCTTGATTTGACTAGAATGCATGAGTATCATGCACGGGTTAACTTGTTCTAAATGAGGCCCTATGTGTTCTCCTCATGGTTGAGTGGGTTTCCTCCAGGTGCTCTGATTGCCTCCCCAAAACATACTTCTAGGTTGATTGGCTGCTGACCAGTGGTAGAAGTGGACATTTGGAAGTGGTGGTATGAAAAATGTAATAGGAATGTAAATTAATAGGATTTCATAGTTTTACAATGATGACAGTAGGAGAAGTGGCGGTATGGCATACCACAGTATACACCCCCACTTCCACCACTGCTGCTGACAATAATGGACCTTAGTGTGTGTGGTAACAATTTAGATTGTAGACTTCAATGGGCCAGGGACTGATGTGAATCATTGTATATTCTCTGTAAAACACTGCATTAAACGGTGACAGTTTAAAAATTATAACAATAATGAAAACATAATAAGCATGTATAAATAATGTATAATATATACACACGCACCTTAATTAGCATAAATAAATGGATTGCACAACCTTAGACAATAAATCTATCCCACCAGAAACCCTAAGCACATCCTCATCACGATATGGCCACGCCCCTTTACCATCTGCACTGATTCATAGAGGCATGTATTATCTGAATCTGCTGTATACCTTTTTTTTCCTTTAACAAATCAGCATGTTTGGTAACCAGATTACAATATACATGATTCATTACCAATGCTTCACCAGTTCAGCTATATATTTCTGTACATGCCTTCAGCAAATGATTGAACCTGTGTCAGGTTGAAATACATCAGAAATGGAACTCCAATTACCTGTGTGTTTTGACAACTTTGTCACAATAGTATAAAACTACTGAATATCCTTCACATATGTCATGTGTACAATATCTAACATATTCCCCTCTGCTTACCTCTGCAGTACTTTTCACACTTATGTCTTGTAAAGTATCCAATGTTGTTTGTTTTACCGTTAAAAAAAAAAAGTTAAGTTATAGAATATTTTAGTTGGCATGTGAATAGGAAAACGGAGGTCTGGTATTGGCTGTCTAAGCTGTATAAGTACCGAGGTAGTGTGTGATCCTGAATTGTGGGCCATGCAAGAGTTAATGTTTTAGCCTATGAATGGTTGCAAGGAGCTGTTAGAATAGGTTACAGGGGATGGTTTGAGGCTGAAGAGGTTATATAAACTTAAGCCAAGCTGTTTTTCTTCCTCTTGTCACTGAAAATTAAACCACCCACCCAGTCCCTGTTGTAGTTTGTGGTTTCTGAGTTGTGTGTTTAACATGTTTTTTTCTCTTCAGAAAGGCCTAGAAGTAACATGGATGATGGGTCACCCCATTTTTGTGTAGCATTGGGAGCTGAGTGGCTTAAACCATTCTTCGGCACCACTGAACTTTATTTAATTTAATAAATTTGTGACCTTATTTTCCGCTAAGCAAGTTTAGTTAGGCTGTGTACACAGTACAGAAATTTCCAACTGATGCGTTATCTACAACGACTTTAGGTACGGTCTGTCGGTTGATTCTTGTGTACACACTATACATAGTTTAAATGTTTTTTGAGGAGTGAAGCGATTCTGGGCAGACATAACCTTGGCTCAAAAAGTTTTGTTTCCGTACACACTGAAATGATATATGGGGCCCCTGCAGTTATATGGTGTGTAAATTTAAATAAAGGTCTGACCATCACCAGCAAAGAACTCCCAAAAAGTAACATTTTGTTTGATATGTAAGAATCCTGTGAATTAAGAAGTTCTGTTATCTCTATTTTCTACATCCTTTTCAGTGAATATTGGTTAAAAAAAAAATGTAATTTATCACAATAGTTTGGTTCATTTGGTGCACTTGCAAGAAAAATATAGCTCAGATAAAGGTGGATACAGATGATAAATTATGCAAGGAAACATATGTAATACACATTTATACAATACACAGCTTTATGCTTTTGTTCTACACAGGATGGACACAGGTGTATAATTATGCAAGGAGACATATGCAATACACATCTATATAAATTGCTTCCTACATAGCCATAACTTTAACAAAGTTCCATACATATACAGGTTTTACTGTCTATAATATGTAACATACACACAAACATACAAGAATATTATGTCATTTTATTTCAATAGTAATTACATATAATAATTACAAATCAAATATAAGGTCACGTCACTTCTGGATATATGTGAAACTGTATTGCGAATATGTATTTTCATATATGATAAGAATACATGTTGTATACACTTGCACATTCACGGTATACGGAACGTTCTAAACAGGTTTACTATTGCTTCTCCATTAAAAGCACATTAATTCCATTTTGCTAATGTTCCAAGACCGCACCACATGGGAGAGGTATGAACATCAGCAATTTACATACACATGCCCAGAAAGAAGTCGCTGTTTGAGGAAATATCGCCAGTTGGTCGAATAATCGGTCGTTATTTTATTCACACTACAGGATCGAAATGCGGTTGGAACAAGATTGTTACACTCACCTTTCCACGTTCCTGCGCCGCGATAGCCGCATCTCCGTCTCTCTCTTCTGGGTGTCGGCTGTGTCACATGATCGGGGCGGGGAATTCAAACTTGCCTCTATGTAAACTCCGCTCTGACGCCTGGGCAGCGTCAAAGCAACTTCCTCCGTTCCTGACTCAGTTAGTGTTCCTGTGTTAGCTTCTTCTGTGTACCAGACCTGCTTGTGACTTTCCCGGCTCTCCAACCCCAGTGTACCAGACCCAGGCTTCCTGATTACGATTCTCTCTTCAACCCCTGTGTACCGAACCCAGCTTACCTGACCACGCTCTGCTGTCTATCCGTGTACCGAACCCGGCTTGCCTGACCACGTTCTGCCTACTTCTGTGCACTAGTACCGGCTACCCAAACCATGATATCTGCCTACATCCAGTGTGCCTGCTCCGGTATTGCCCTCGGATATCTCCTGCAGCCTTACCTCTAGAGGCAGACCAGTGGACCGCGACCTGCGAGCCTCCGCAGCTAATCCCATCCTGCTTTGGTGTGGTTCTTGGTGAACACAAGGGGGTTCGTTAAGCTTCGCACCACCGGCCAGCCAGCGCAAATTTAGAGTAAGGCAAGTATCCTATATTTACGTTACAAAGATTAGGTTTACTGACCAGCCAAATGATCCGAAAATCGGTGCTTTGGATCAACTATCAGTCATCGTGTAAGTGTACACACTACAGTGATATCGGTCTGACCGGTTGGTTTTCTGGTGTTTGACCTGATAATTGTATGAAAACACTGTAGTGTGTCCCCAGCCCAAATAAGAATGTGTTAGGATTCATAATGTAAGAGAACATTGGATCAACCCCTAGGCAGCTTATGTTCGCAAGTGTATATTTCTGCTATGCAGTTTTGTTAAATCCATGCTGAAATATTTGCAGCTGTTCTAATTAATATTTTGCAGAATTTTGGAACTGGGACGTACTTTTGTTGGTACTGTACATTGCTGTAGTCCTGTACACTTTAGTTTAACTCCTTTCTTCTGAGCTTTACTTTTTGCCTGCAACTTATCTGTTTTGCAAATCCTCTAGCATTAACTGATTGCCAGCAGCATTAAACACATTGACGTTTTAAATTTAGCTGTCAAAGTCACCGAATATCAGCGATTTGCAAAAATCACTCCTTAATACAATTACCGCCAGAACTAGACAGGCAGAGTAAGATTTGAAACAGCATTACCTTTACTAAACAATGTGGCATTGGAACACTTGAAGCATTTTTCCTTAAAAGAGAATTGAAGTACAAAATTAAATTATTTAACAATGTGGATGGTTAAGGAGCTAATGTAGATTAACACAGGTATCAGGGGAGTGCAATAGTTTAAACTCATTGGTTCGTAATAGGAATGGCATTATTCCATTGTAGCATTCAGGTTAGATAGAAGAGGGAAATAAATATAGCTTTTTGAGTGACCAGATATTTGCTGATAACCAAGAAAAAGATGAATAAGTTAATTTAAACCTGTACTAAAACTATATTTTGGCTTTGGTTCTCCATTAAGCATTCTGGAGCATTTCCTCACAGAGAGTGCCACCTGGCAGCCATCTTGCAACCTAAATTGCTAACAGATTAGAATTGACGTGTCAGAAAGCTTCTATTCATTTTTTTCAAGTTAATTTGACAAAAAAAGACCTTTTTCTTGTCTTGCTAGACGTACAAAGTGTATAATGAACAAGTGAGTTGTCAGGAGGGTAGAATGTAGTGCACACAATTTTTCTGGCTAGACAGAGAGAACAGAAATAATATGACTCCCCAGGGTTCTCCCTCTTATTAGCTGTGAGAAGTCAGCATGAGGCTGCATGCTGCCTTAAATTTGTACTACAGCTCCTGGGGTTTGTGGGCAAAAATCTTTAGAGTCTTCACAGATTGGCACAGATTGTACACACTGATGTAATAGCAATAAACTCTCAGTAATGCAACACCTCCATTTCTTTTCAGAGTCTGTATTTGTGGTGATTTGATTTGACATTACTTTTTCAAATTATTTATTCTCCAAACACGTAAAAGGCTGTTAGAGTGTACATAACACATATATTTTGGCAAATTGTACTGCATGCATTACACATTAAAATAATTGTACTGCAATTGTTGCATTAAGAGTTTACTGCAGTGCAATGAAATCTCTATTTTATATAGAAATGGTGGATGCCATTTTCAATGACTTCTTCATAGCATTCTTAATCCCATAAGAGCCTATCAGCCTATTCTTACGATAAATCTGTTTCTCTGATTCGATCTGGGGGAGACTGCTACCATGGGGGTTGTGCGAGGGGATTGGAGTTTGACACTAAACTAGTTAACTTGTTAATGTATCATGCTGACAAACCCCTCCCTCTCTGCAACCCCCCTATAGGCTCTTCAGTTTAAGTATAAAGCCCAAAGGTAGGGGAGTCAACCAACCAGAGACCAGAATAGCGGTTACAATTGATATAAGCCTGCTTAATAGTCGACACAAGCCATCTAGCAATTGATTGCTTGGAGGCCGGCCATCCTTGTTTTGAAAAGTAAATAAAATAAATAAAGAATCCGTGCGGCGAATCATAGGTGTCCTATGGACATAGATTCGGAGAGCTCTGACCACATCCAGAAATTCCATAGAACCTGTTCCAGATGCCTGTGGCCCCTCTGTGAATACCGGAACCACCATTTACTGGTTAACATGAAAACCAGAAACCACTTTTGTCAGGAAAGTTGGAACTCTTCTGTGAACCGCCCTCTTATCGTGAAACACCAGATATGGTTCGCGACATGAGAGAGCACCAACTGACGCAATAGTTAGTAGAAACAAAACTTTCCATGTTAAGAACCGTAACTCCGCAGTCTATAACGGTTCAAAGGGAGGTCCTTGAAGCATATTAAGGACCAGATTAAGATCCCAGGGTACCGTGGGCAGAACATATGGAGGTTGGATATGCAGGACTTCCTGTAGTAAGGTCCTGATGCCCAGTATGTCTGCTAGGCGAATGTGAAAAGGCGAATGTGAAAAAACATGGAAAGGGCTGAGATCTGCACTTTTAAGGACCCCAAGCGAAGGCACCATCCAGGTCATCTGGAGAAAAGCAAGGAACCTTGAAAGGCGGAAGGAAGCCATGGGGCAGGTTCGGCTCTCACACCATCTAAAGTAGGTACGCCAAATGCGGTGGTAAATGCGAGCAGATACTGGCTTTCTAGCTTGAAGGAGAGTGTCCACTACTCATGGAGAGAACCCTCTGGACTTCCAAAGGTTCAACCGCCATGCCGTTAAATTCAGCCGATGTAAGTCTTGATGTTGGAATGGTCATTGTAGAAGAAGATCTTCTCAAAGCGGTAACCGAAGACCTGGACCTACAGCCATTAACAGGATTTCTGCATAACAGACCCTCCGTGGCCAAGCTGGAGCCACCAGTATAACTGGGAGTCCGCCCTGCTAGTCTCTCTGAAGGACGCGGGGAATCATGGAAATGGGAGGGAACAGATAACCTAACCTGAAGTCCCAGGGCATTGTCATTACATCGACGGACACCGCCAAGGGTCCCATGCCCTTGAGAAAAAGTGCTGAACCTTTCAGGTTGTGACGCAATGCCAATAGGTCTCAGTCCAGGGTCCTCCATTGAACGACCAGAGACTGAAAGACCTCTGGATGAAGGGACCATTCCCCCGGCAAAATTGCATACCAGCTTAGATAGTCTGCCTCCCAGTTCTGGATGACTGGAATAAAGACTGCGGAGATGGAGGGAACATGGCTTTCAGCCCAGGTCAAGATCTGAGCCGCCACCTCCATCGCTCCTTCACTCCTGACTCCCCCATGTCTGTTAACATAAGACACCACCGTGGCATTGTCGGACCGCAGACGGACCAGTTGGCCCTGCAGGATGGACTGTGCGCCCTGTAATTTCTATAACCTGGCTTTCAGTTCCAGTATATTGATGGGGAGAGAGGTCTCTTGAGTGTACCAGAGTCCCTGAAGTCTCAAATGAAGGGCCACAGCCCCCATGTCCGTAGACTGGCATCTGTCGATACTAAGATCCAAGACCATGGGGCAAAGGACCTGCTGACTAGCAATTTGTCCTGGACTATCCACCCTCTGAGGGATTGTCTTGCCTCTGATGACAAGCATATCAATTGGCGTTCTAACTTTTGATGGAATCCTGACCACTTGTTTAAGAGGTCCCATTGGAAGCAGCGAGAGTGATGTTGACCGTAAGGGAGAGTCTCGAAGGTAGACACCATCTTTCCTAGTAGGCGCATGCATAAGAGGACCGACGGTCTGCGGCAGGTCAAAATTCGAGTCGTAGTGTCTCGCAGGGATCGAGATTTGTCCTCTGGAAGGAATACCTTCTGTTTGTTGGTATCCATTTTCAGTCCCAGAAAAGTAATTCTCTGGCAAGGGGTTAATTGGGATTAGGACTGATTTATGAGCAACCCATGCATCTCCAGGATCCTGATGGTGAGCTGCAGATGGTGGTCAAGCAGATGAGCAGAGGCAGCTTTGATTAGTAGATCATCCAGGTAGGGCACCATTTGCACACCTCTTGAATGAAGACAAGCTGCTATCACCACCGTTATTTTTGTAAACACCCTTTGTATTGTTAAAAGGCCGAATGGGAGAGCTCTGAACTGGTAGTGAGAAGGTGCCACTGTGAATCTGAGAAGAGCCTGATGTGCCTTCCAGATAGGAACGTGGAGGTAAGCGTCTTTGATGTCTATTGATGCCATGAACTGGTTTGCTTCCAGTTTATTGATAACCAACCTGAGGGATTCCATCTGAAATTTGTCCACCTGCAGGTGTAGGTTTAACTGTTTTAGATTTAGGATAGGGCGGAAGGAGCCATCCGGCTTTTCGGGCAAAAAAGACTGAACTACCAGCTAAACGGATCAGCTAAGTCTTCATTGTTGCTGTTTCTATTGAACTGTTGTTGTATCACTAAATCAAATACTGTTACCTGAGTTACTCTTTAAACGGATCAACTAAGTCCTCTTTACTGCTGTTTTCACTGAACTGTAGCTGTATCAGTACTCAATTGCTGTCACCTGTGTTACAATTTAAAGGAATTAACCAAGCCTTTCATTATTGTTGATTCTATTGAACTGTTGCTGTACCAGTAACTCATCTGTGGTTGCTCTGGGTTACCATCTACACGGATCAGCTTGTCCTTCATCACATTTTTTTCTATTGAACTGCCACTGTATCAGTAACTCATCTGCTGTTGCCCTGAGTTACCATCTAAACGGATCAGCTTGTTCTTCATTACATTTGCTTCTATTGAACTCTCGCTGTATCAGTAATTCAGCTGTTGTTGCTCTGACTTACCATCTGAACAGACTTACTGTCACTCACCGGACCGTGAGTGCCTCTGCGCTGGTGCGTGGTTCTCTATCCTTCCTGCCGGTGCCTGTCCTGAGCCGTGGCCGTCCGCCATCTTGATGGACTGCGCATGCGCAGCATCCATGAACTCTTAAGACCTTGCTTTTAACCTAATTGGTGGATCAATCACCTCTCCCTATTTAAGGCACCTGTGGCCATTGTATCGTTGCCTGATTGTGAGTCTCATTCCCTGTGAGTCTCTGAAGGTGTCTCCTGTGTCCTGCTCGTATCTTCAGTTTCCTGCTGGATTACCTGCTCTGCTCATCGGTGGTTCCCATACCCGCTACTGACTCCTGTGTCCTGCTCGTGTCTTCAGCTGTCTGCTGGATTACCTGCTCTGCTCATCGGCGGTTCCCATACCCGCTACTGACTCCTGTATCCTGCTCGTGTCTTCAGCTGTCTGCTGGATTACCTGCTCTGCTCACCTGCGGTTCCCATACCCGCTACAGTCTCTCAGCTCTCCAGCTGTGCCTGCATATCCTCGTTGGACAAGCTTCTCTAATCAGCAGCTGTATGCATACTTGTTATTGACTATCAGTTGTTATCCTGCATATCCGCTTTGGACAAGCCTCTCTACTCAGCAGCGGTATACATACCCGCTATAGACTATTAGCTGTGACGCTGTATATCTGTTTGGGACTAGCTCCTCTGATCTCCAATTGTATTTATACAGTTATAGACTCTTATCACTCCTCCACTTATCCGCACCTGGACAAGTCCTCACCTCATCACAGCAGTGGTACAACTTGCTATACGCAGACCACTGACTCTCCCGCTACCTACCTACACCTGGACAAGTCTTCCCTTCACAGCAGTGGTACAACTTGCTATACGCAGACCACTGACTCTCCCGCTACCTACCTGCACCTGGACAAGTCTTCCCTTCACAGCAGTGGTACAACTTGCTATACGCAGACCACTGACTCTCCCGCTACCTACCTGCACCTGGACAAGTCTTCTCATCACAGCAGTGGTACAACTTGCTATACGCAGACCACTGACTCTCCCGTTACATACCTGCACCTGGACAAGTCTTCTCATCACAGCAGTGGTACAACTTGCTATCCGCAGACCACTGACTCTCCCGTTACCTTCCTTCACCTGTTCACGTTCACTCTACTCTCCTACCAGTACAGCTGCAAGTCGCTGACTCTCCTACCAGTATAGCTGCAAGTCACTGACTCTCATCAATTCCATTGGCATTCTCTCTCCATCTGCTGTTATATACGTTCCTACTATTCACCCTACTGCCCAGAGGTCCGCTGTGTAAACCCCGCCCCTCTGGTAAGCATTGTCAACTGGTGAATCCTGGGCAGAACTCCTAGTGCCCGTGACACCTACTGGTTCTTCATCGATACTGTTTCCATTGGACTGCTCTTCTCAATGAATCAACTACTTCCTCATTGTTATAATCTGTAGTTTACCATTTTCTTACCACTTGTGCATATTGAACCAGTGTTATCTTTGTTTCTTAATAAACCACTTAATTCAATTATCTTCTCTCCGTGGCCTTACCTTGGAAATCTTGACACATCTTCTGCTGTCAGTGAGAGCCGTCCCTCTTTCACTGAACTATTATGCTCTATTGGAACAGAGAACACTCCTGTATAGAAAAAAAAATAAAAACATAAAAATAAATTAGTTAAATAAAATAGTTAAAACTATAAGAAGTAACATAAGTAAGCCCAACTCCCTTGGGCACTCAACTAAACCTGAAGAGGCTACAGGGAGGTTGCAGAGGGGAGGGGTTTGTCAGCATGATACATTAACAAGTTAACTAGTTAAGTGCCAAACTCCACACCCCCATGGTAGCAGTGTCCCCCAGATAGGATGTGCGGGCAATTGTTAAAACCCAGCCTCATACCCACAGGTGGGGCAGAAACATGATTAAGCTACACACAAGGCTTGGGGCACAAAGGAGGAAGTGAAGGCATACTCCATTGAATCAACACTGTAAGAGAATAGAGGATTAGTGTCTCCAGCTCTACACTGTGGGCCATTTATGTTACTGTGGTATCTGTCGCTAGATGGCTTATTTATTTAGGGTAAAGGGGGAATGCTAGGCTTTTATTATGAGATTGCTGGGACAGCACTCCCATAGGAAATAAGGAAACTTGTCAACTGACATTGTGTTTCAGTAATGGGAACCAATCTGTTTTCCCACAGTACAGCATTGATTCACTGTGCTTCTTTCTACAATCCAACTATATGTTTTATACTGCTCTTATGACTCTCATATACTGAGATCTGAAATGACTGCCTTGTCAATTGCCCCATTGTGACCCACAAACCTATAATTCTGACATTGTGTTTCCCACCGGGTTTATAGAATGTTGTGACAAGATACAAGTGTGTTGGGAGAGGATGTGATTTGTTACTTGTCAAGGCCATCCATCCTTCAGCAGGTGATAATTATTTGTCACTTATAAGTGCTTCTCACACTGTTTCCTAGCATACCCATATCTATCTGACTGTATAACTGCTCATGTACAAAAAACTTACAGTTCGCCTCAATAAACATCACTCCAATGAATGTAATTATGTCATTCAAGCAAATTCACATATACTCTGTTGACTTCATCAACGCCTCCACTATCCATAACTATTTCCATTGTTAGTGAAATATAGCTTACAGCAGTAAACATATAATATGATTTAGTATTAGAAGAGTTTTTATGTCTTACGCCAGGGGCATAAGCCCCCATTTTTGAAAATTAAATTAGATTTTAAAAAAGAAAGTTTAATTTATTTATTCCAGCTTATTTGACACTCGGCAGAAACGCTGACAACCCGTTCAGTAGTTACGTCATCTCGCTCTCCTCATTCCCCTGTTGTTAGCAGCTCACCTCCGCTGGCTACAGAGTCCGCAGCTTGCCTCAATTGCACTAGCCGATAATGAAATGGTAGTGAAAGCTGCATGTATGGACAACAAAAGCAGGAACAAAGGATCCCAAGCTTAGTAGGTGTTTGTTAGCTCAGTCTTAAGCGTTTCATCGCTCCGGCGATTTTCCTCACAGAAATATTTGATACTGACATTGTTACATGTTTACAGCACCATAAAATTCCTCATTTACTAGTGAGAAAATGTGTAACTTCCTACCCTGGGTGGGCATCACCTTCAGAAAAAATTTAACTAATTGTGTTGCTATTAAATGCAACAACAGGTCTGCTTTGCAGGTATAATTGCATCCAATGCACAGAGCTGCAATTAGAGCTTACAACTTCCCCTTTAATGTAAAATGAAGGGATCCAGGTCAAGCTACACTCAAGAGTCCCACCAACCATTTTAATGATTTTACCAGCGACTTTATGTCCCGATCAGCATGCCGATTCATGTGTGCACACTAAACACATTTTACAGGATTTACCTCCAGATCTGTGCTCTTCATCTGTCATAACCACTGGCTGAAAAGATTCTGCACCATACTTGCCAACTCTCCCGGAATGTCCGGGAGACTCCCGCATTTTGCGAGACACTCTCCCACACACTCCCGGGTGAGTGTGGAAATCTCCCGAATTCTGCTAACTTCACTAGGAAGTGCCCCAGAATTAGTTCTCAAATGCCGCGATTCCCGGGGAATCACGGCGTTTGGCCCTGCCCCCCGCTGTCAAATGACGCGTTTTGCATCATGCCATCACGGGGGCGGGTCCAAAATGACGCCCCCGTCACGCCCACCTCCCATGACAGGCTCCCGGAAACCAACTATTCAAAGTTGGTAAGTATGCTCTGCACACTTTATGGATATCTGCCTACACTGCTGGTCGTGAGTGCGTACACACTGCAGAATTGGAACGACATTGTTCTATTACTTGTAAAGATTTTTAGTCCATTTATAAAATCAGATCAAATGATACGAAGTCCTTTGGAACGATAACCGTTCATCGCTGGAGTGTACACACTAATGCTGTAGCAGGCCGAACAGTCGTTTAGTGCGTGACTGTAGTGTTTACCCAGCTTAACACATTACTCTAAATTGAATGGGACCAGAGCACTTTTGTGTTCATTCACATCATCTACAGATGAATTTTATTACAATTCATTCACAATTCTGTGCATTTGTAAACAAGGTTTTTGACATGTTACAATGAGCTTTTGATGCAGCTTTTTTGTGTAGGAAACTTTCTTTTTATGAAACAAGGTTAAATGTGTTTTGATTACTTCAGTGTTTCCTGGTTTCTATTGTTTCCTTTCATGGTTATCAGCAATCATGTTTTTTTCTGCTAAAAGACCTTCCATGACATTTATCATCATAGCATTGATTGTGTTATAATAGAAGACAACATCAACATTTTCTTCTTTTCTATGGAATAGCAATTGGTCAATTTGAACTCCTTTATAATGAATAGCATTTTTGGCACATATTTTTGTGTGATGTCAAAGGACATCATTAAAGAAATTCAAAATGTCCCAGGCAGAACAAGCTTTGTTCCTATTGTGCACCTTGTTTTGTGTAAGTGTCAAGGAGTTTGGAGCAGTGAGACCAGTCCTTGCTGGAGTGTGCTTTCTATTGCTGGGAGAAATGCAAAAACAAGACTCTGTGAGGAGCTAGATCATTAACATGAAATAAATGAGTGAAAAAGACTTTTTAGGGCTATGCCATGTTGTGTAGAAGGGTGCATGGCCATTTTCACACCGATACTTTATTTTGGTTCATTTATAGGTGCACCCACGTTATGCATATAAAAAGCTTACACATCATGGTAAGAAGTTGAACATCTTATTGTGCTATGGGTAGACCACATAAATTGTACATTGCCCAGGGAATGATGAACTTCACTTGGGAATAGTCCTTTGGCCAACTACACTGTTACACTGCATGTACCAAATAAGAGGAAACCATGTGTACTGGCTGTGATACATGTGAAATGTGACACCTTGTGTGGCTATATGCTGCAGTTCATTTGATATATTTGTAAACTTGACATACAATTATCACTGGAGTATTGTTTACCTGTTTGTATACAATTACAAGTTATGGAATAGCAATAGTTATATATATTTTAACATCTTGGAATACTTCCTTTATGGAATTTTTACCTCAGTGAAACACCAATGACTAGAGTAGTTTATGCATTATGGTTGAAAAAAGTTAATTAGTTGTTACAAAATTAGTTACATACCACTGATTTATAAGTTTATTATAAGAGCACATTTATTTAACATTGTGACATTTGTTATAGAAATCTATTTGTTGGCGCAATATATTGTGGTATCCTTTGGTCTTAATACTATATTATTATTATTATTATCTTTTATTTATAAGGTGCCACAAAGGGTCCACAGCGTCGTACATGACATATACAGAAAGCAGTAATCCATAACACATAAAGAACAAAATACAAAGACCAGACATACTGAATGAATAAAAATATAGGTAACACGGTAATGTAGTTCAAATTATATGAGTGACAGTGAGTGAGTGTGATATTAGTAATCAGTGAGAGGTAGACCTAAGCTTAAGAAAATAAGGCTAAGGAAGCAGGCCAAGAGGAACAGAGGGTGATGGAATATTAGAAGGAGCACACAAGGAAAGAGGGCCCTGCATCCTAAAGGAAAGGGGGAAACACTAATGGGGTGGTACCGACTGGGGAATGGGGTTTGACGCCTTACCACAAATTATGAAAGATTATTACATGAATCCATCACTCTTCTGGTAAAAAAAAGTTCTTTCTTATATTACCTTTCAGTCTTTTACCCTCCAAACATGTTTCCTTATTCTATAAATTCTGTTATTGTAAAGAATACGGCCATCCTGAACTATTAATATCTTTAATATCTTTACGTTTCTATCACTCCCTTCTGTCTTCTAAGCAATACAATATTAAGCATATAATCTCTCCTGATAATTTTAGTTATATGCCGCATGCACCATTTTAGCCTTTCACTGAATAACTTGTCATTTTTTTGTCTTTTTGATGATATGGCCTCCAGAATTGTATACAGTATTTCAGCATACTGCGTTTTGTCACGTCCCTCCATGCTCCCTTACCCACTTAAAAGGATCTATAAGTCATGCTTCCATGACAAATGGCAAGAGATTGGGAAGGAACTATATGCAGGAAGTAGTATATTTGGCAGGAGATGGCAAATGTTCTGATGAGGCATGTTGTGTATATTTGTAGTTCCAGCTATGACATGTGTTGTACTACTGTTCAATTACAAAAAAATAGCTTCTGTAATCTATATCCATAATTTACACCCCCTCCAAAAACTGACCACGTCCCCTCTGGTCAAATGCCATCACTTCACTAGGATCACATATGCTTTTAACTTAAAAAAAGGAAATAAAATTGGATCACCATAATATATGAACCCCGTAGTAATATGAATACTGAGAATGATTATAATGTAAATCTTTTGATATCTACTGAAAAATAATGTAATTAAAATGCACTCACACAGCCAAGAGAAAAAAAGATATAGAATAGAATGCAAAATGTAAAATAATTGGAATTACAATGTACACTTGATCAATATTGACAGATAGGGACAATTTGATGGGACAAGAAAAACATTAAAATTTGAGACTGTCCCTGGAAATTAGGGTTGACTGGCAAACAGCCACACCCACATCAAGCAGACACACCCACATCAAACAGCCACACCCATATCACAGCTACTGCCCAAGAGGTTTGTCACATCCATCAGCCACACCCATTTTATCACAAATGACTGATATAAGGAGGGTCATTGTTACATCATAGTAATAACTTGCCTATATCAGAAACATTTCCACCAAACATCATTCTGGCTGAAAGCAGTAGGTAGGTAGGTGTGTGGGGATGATGTGCGGAGAGGGGGGGCAGGCAAAGGGATGGAGACTGAACGTTGGGTGGGGAGACAGTGCGGAGGTGGTGAGCGAGGAGAGGGGGGCCATGAGGAGGTGGTGCACGGGGGGTGACCGTGCAGAGATTGCGCTTGGGGAAAGGGCCGTGTGGAGGTGATGCACAGGGGGGTGACCATGCGGAGGTGGTGCGCGGGGGAATGCCGTGAGAAGGTGATGTGTGGAGGTGTATGACTGTCAGTGAATGGAGACATGAAAGGTGTGTAAAAGCTGTGTAAATGGTCATTAACAATGGTTGAAGCCTTGGCGTGGCGTGGCACTACTGCTCCCATGGAGGATATCCATGTGCTTATTCAACCTGTATGTGTGGCTAGAGTATGGTTCATAGGTACCCGAAGACCGTACAGAGGTGAGCGCGGGGGAGATCGTACAGAGGTGAGAGCGGGGGAAATCGTACAGAGGTGAGCGTATGCGCCTTTTTATTTTTTTTACTACTTTTTATATGTTGGCCTTTATGTATTTTTTCATTAACAAATTGTACATGTATTTACTTGTGGTAATCCCTTTAATGTTATTAGTTGATTCATTGATCTGATTAGTTCATTTCCCTAAAATTTTAAGGATTGGCCACCCTGATTAGTAAGCACCTTATAGTATGAATTCAGTTAGAGTTCCAGACAAGGCTCTAATTCTCCTGTCATACAGACACTCATTTGACTTTATAATACACAAGTTGCTATGTAATGTATCACCTGGGCCTGTGTACGGTGGCTGGTTGTGCTCTTTTGGGACCCCTGCTTAGTGTATCCCTGTGTCTATTGTTATCCTCACCAATTTAGCATCAATTTTACCCAAGCCAGTTGTACTTAATGAAAGACATACAGTATCTTAGAATGTGCCAACTGCCAAGTGAACAATTTAGGGTATGTAGGCATGTATTTTATGTTAGGCGGACCACGTAATGTATAGGCCAGAAGGATAAGTATGAAAGGGTAACAAGACATACAGAGGAGGATAATGTTTACGTGCACCACAAGCACAAAAATAGAATATCTACGGAAGGAAATAGATAGTAGGTTCCTATAGATAATAGATAATATTCAGTAATAATATATAATAAATTCATGTAGTTCAACACAAGAAGAAAATCTACAAAAGTACACATTCCGAGCCTGAATCATTAAGGAACGTATCTCTGTATTTTGTGCGTGTCGTTCGCAACTCCCTTCTGCACATGCCCATAATGAGTACACTCAGCCGTCAACAAAAGCCACTGCGTATGGCAATGCAAATGACAGTTACGACGGTCTACGATTTTGGGAAGTGAACAGGAAGTGAACGGGGAGGGGAACGGGCGTGTGACATACTCGATGTGCAATGTTGGTGTGAAAAAATTAATCGAAAGCAGCCACGTCGGAATGAAGCTCTGCGTCTGTGAAAGTTTCTTGTTTTTCTGCCGCACCTCTTGCACCAGATTAGGGTCTAAGTCCTGAGTCAGTATCGTGTGCATGCTATAACATGTGTCTGCAATCAGGAACAACTGTAAAAGTGTATTTTATGTATAGTAGACATTAAGGACAGCCCAACTTCCATTTATAATTATAAATGACTATATTATTGACAGGTAACATTAGTTGATTAATATTTTTTTTTTCTCTGTGTGTTCTTTTGAAATTTTATATTCCACATAGGTATTGTATGCATCCTGCAGTGTCTGGTCTAGTACAGCAGAGTGAACCTACACCCACAGTCAACACCACACGTATCTTGAGATCCGCTCCTTGCTGACTCTGGGAGTATGCAGAGCCGATTTACGTGCCGTTGAGAACAACTGTCCGATGCGCTCAGTATGCGTTCCATAATGACTCAGGCCCTCCAAGTAAAATGTTTAGAGTAAGGATGTAGAGATATAAAAAACAGTGAAAGAAATGAACAGTGCAGGGAAATATTTGGAAAGTACCCTATCCAAAAATCATTATAAAATTCCAGCTTGTATAGGCCAGTAGTGATGGAACTGCCATTGGTGCACTGGGGCCCATGGAGATAATGGGGCCCGCTGCACGAGGAACTAGCAAGTTCCCTCCTTCCCGCATCCCTACACTGGGGCCCACAGCTCGTTAGTTCCGCCTGTGTAGGCCAATGTTATATATCCACAGTGGAAATGTATATAATATAAATCAAAGAGAGGACCCAGGGATCCTAAGTTACCTCACGTCTTGGTAGTTTTTCCAACTGATTGTTCAGACATGGCAGATCCTCTACACTACTATCTTCTGTAACCAATCCAACAACAGAGAACACTGTTACCTTAGGCTGTAGGCTTACAGGTTAGGCTTGGAAATGTACATCTAATGATGCACAACTAGAATGTAAAACACAGAATCTTTCCGTGGCATTTGTACTCTTACACTGTGTGAATTTTGATGAGCTTGGTTGAGGGTCCAGGCCTTAGGTTTTCTGAAAGCTTAGCAATGCCCCTGCACACCACTGAGCTAAAATACAACTTGGGGGGGGGGGGTGGTTTGAAGAAGAAAACTGTGGATGTCCATGATGGAGGCTCTGCATGATATTATCTATTTTGCTACGGATAGTTTTAGTTAGATATTTCAAATCTTTTATATATGCTTTCTTGTGAAGTAAGGCACATTCAAAACACATCTCAATTTCCTTACAGTTTTATATGTTTTTTTGCTAAACTCCTCAGCACCACATTGTTCTTTAGCCGATAATTTGTTTTATGACAGAAAATCCTAAGCATACATCAAACTGTGTCACAAAATACCCTTTGACAAACAACCCAATTCCACATTTTGCATTATTGCAGGAAAAAATAAAACAGACAACAATCTTTTTTTTAAATTATCTTTCTATATAATGCAGCCAAGCACAAACTAATGATAGAGACAGATTTACGCACGGTGTATAATCAAACAGTGTGCAGGCGAGGGCTTAGGACACAGGATTTGGGAGTGCGGGGCGAGTTACGGGGGGGGGGGGGGGACAGCTAATTTAAAAACATATGTTAACCATTTGTTGCTGGAGGCTGTGCAAATGTAAAGCCATGAAGTAAAAAGGTCATAAAATAAATGTGATATAATCGTGTTTTATGAATAAACTGTTTTATAGCATTGTTTTATAACATGTTTAATTACTATTGGTATATTATTTTGCCCTTTTTCTACAGTATACATAAATACATTTAAAATTATTTACTTTTATTAACTATTTATTGGAGAAGAAACACTTTTGAATTGTGCTTTGGATGGCTGATAGCAATAAAAACTCTGTGTAAACATAGTGGCATAGTTAGTGAGGGTGAAAAAAAGATTCACGTCAGTCAAGTTCAACTCTTCCTAAATTTTAATTGTGTTGATCCAGAATAAAGCCAAACAAAATCCACAGTTAGGCAGCTTCCAGTTGAGCATTACAAGGGGACAACCCTTCCATGGCCCCATACATTGAAATTATATTAATTTCCTGGATCAATCAAACAAATTGTGTCATTTATTAATCAAAAAGCACCAAGTGATTGTAATATAGATATTCAACAATATAAAACAATTTTCCTTTTACATCCAGTTTACTTTCTGATAAAAACAGATCAGATTAGTTTGGCATGAACGATCGTCCCTAAAGCTATGCTTTCTTTATTTGATATATTTCTGCATATAATGTCATAGTATTTACTATGATCTCTTGATATTTTACGTATGAAGTGTAGCTCACTGGTCTATAATTAATTGGGTTGAATGTTACTTTTTTTAAATATTGATATCACATCTGCCTTCCATTATTTTTATGGTACTGAATAGAGGTCATGTGATGTCACAACACTAACCCTAAGACTTTTGTACTCTACTGTGATTTCCTTATGTTTGGAATTGGCTTAATAACATTTGGTAGTCCAGCTCAACTTGTTTTTATAAAATATACTGCTTTTATGAAAGAAAGATGTATTGTTTACCAGTACAATCTGAAGGGATCATTTATTAGCACAATTGCAGATGGATTAGCATTTGCATGTGATACTTTGATCACGCTCCAGTGCCCAATATGTTTGCCCATTTGTTCAGATAATTACTTTATGCTATGCAACTTCTATGTCTGAGAGCCTGCAAATGTAAAATATCCAGGTCAAAGAACCTACTTGCAAATATAGGTCATCACTTAAAGTTAGGAGTAAGCCCAGCTAGAAGCACCTTGGCAAAACCATTCTGAGCTACGGCAGGAGCAGGATAAAAATATGTGCGAACAGATTAAAGTTCCACAGAGGGCACATCAGACTCATAACTCAACTCTAAAATGCAGTGTAAAAATGAGTTGCCTAGTACTTGTGTACTACATGCCAAAGCGGCACCAAAAGAAGAAAAATGACATTTGTACCCCTTGCATTACAACATGGTTTGCCCAGATGAAAATTTCCACCCATTAGCTGGATTTGCTCCTTACTTTAAATGAGAGTCAATGTATGTACCTTACCAAAATTAACTTGAACTTTGTAGATTTGGTGTAATATAGTTCTAGCCCAACACTCATTAATTACTAGTGTTGCGTTGACACCGCTAGTCAAGCATGATTGCGTTTGACATGCAGCAGTTAATCTGCGCTTGAACTTGCAGTCAGGGAGATCCAAATGGACCCTCAAGGTATTCAGTTGTGGTGAACGAAAATAAAAGGAGCGGTCTATGTTGGAAAACCAAAATGCTCATGACACAAGAGCAAATACTAGTGGGCATGGGATCGTTGGAGCAATGGGTTACATTTACTATACCTTTTTACATTCTTCTACTAACTTTAAAAAACACCAATAAAAGCAAGTATTTTGATGCCATTGAAATGTGTCTCAAAATAGATTATAGGTGTCATTTTGTATCACAAAATTAATTTTATAGACAGAATGATCCACTGCAATTAACCCAGCTATCTGCTGGTGTTGACGCGACTGAACAGGGAGGCGCGGAGTCTAACGCACCATTGGTATTCACCAGGGACCCCTGCAAGGAGGTATGGACTTGGCTGCAGAGGGTGCGCAGGTCGCGGTTCCTCAAGACAGTCACCAGCGAGATAGGTGAACAGCGGATAGTCAGACAGGCTGAGGTAGTAACCAGGAGGACGATGCATACCGAGTCAGTAGCCAAAGAGTAGTCAGGGTAGCCGAGTAGTACCAGGAGAGCAGAGTCAGTGCCAAATCAGGATCCAGAGAGAAGTCAGTAACAAGCTGAGTCAGCAGGATACCAGGAAGAGACTGGAACAAATGCTGGAGATCAGGTGTGAGCCTAATACTCTGCCACCCTAGTGGTGTCAGAGACAGGTTTAAATAGAAGCAGGGCGCTCCTGATTGGAGCGTGAGAAAGCCTGCTCTGAATAGGCAGATGCAAAGCGAACAGCCCGCCAATTCAGACAGGCAACGAGACAGCCTAACGTATGCATACAGACAGCCAGAAACACGAAGTGTTTCCGGTCGTCCAACACACTTGCAGCCGGAAGGAGTCGGGCGTCCGTCCCCAGCAGCAGCACTGCGGGGGGGCCCTGAGGCTAGGGTTCATTTGCTTTTCTGTGTTGCGTATATAAAATTAATTCAATATAATAGTTGACATGGTAGTCATAGCCATTGAAGATGAGAGGCTTCCACACAAGCCAATCCATAACTTAGTAGCCAATGGAAGGGCTGGACCAGTGTATATTCTATGGCTGGGAGGAATAAGGCTGGGGTCCCTTTGCATTAATATTGGTTATGGTAAGTAGCTCTGGTGGATGTGCATAGATTTGCTCTGCTGTAGTACCAGTGCCCTGGTATTGCTAAAGGCTTGGTTAAGTTTTGATCTTAAATAAGACAAACATTATGAGAAGTAATTTGGAGATGGACTCTTTCCTCACTCATTATGCACTAAAATAAAGCATTACACAAATATATTTTGATAAAAGGCTCGTACCATGTTTTTCATGCTCATCATGAATTAGACTTCTACTACTACTAGGTACCCGGAGAATTGTGCAGCTGACAAGCCTAACTTAAGACCAGAGGTCAATCTGTCACCCTGAGGAAATTTGTGTGCTGTGTTAGAGGGCTTCAATCAAATCACCGGTGACAGCAAAACACATTCCGCCCACTCTTAATGCTACAGTGCACCTGCAGGGCACCCCCATGTTAGCTAGTTGTTGTGTGATTGACAGATTGGATAATCCTTCTGAAACTCAGTTCAAAGATTGCTATATATGTTTGTTGGTGGTTCCTTCAAGTAGCCAATTTGGTTTTGTGGATATCGCCTTGGGAGGTTAGTGGACAATGACACGGCACACAGTACCGTGCATTGTGTCCGTTTCACAGATATAAGCTGCTTAGAGCTAATAGTCATGTGTAAAGTTAGTGGCAGGAGCAGGGACAAAGAAAAAGGAAGCAAGAGACATGGGGGGAATAAATCTTGGTAATGAAAATATAAACACACTTTTTTGCTTCTGTTGCAAATTCCACAAGGACCAAAGTAAGAATCACCCCCATCATTACATTGTATGGGTTTAAGGTTACAGTTAGACACTTTAGACTGCTGTGGCAAAACAACTTGCCCTGTCTTTTTAAAAAGTCCACTTAGATTTGTGTAAACAGATGACTTTTAGACACTACACTGAACTACAGATACCTCAATAGACTAAAACATAAGTACTCAACATGTACACTATTATATCAAATGTAGGAAACAGGCAGATAGATTTAAAAGCCTGTAGATGGCTTTATTCTGGTACATACATCACACCAAATACAGGAACAATTTGGAGGGACAAGGAAATTTGTATAAACAAGAGGAACGGTTCTGGAATAGGTAGGTGGGATGACATTTAGTTTTTATGGATATACAGGATTACAGGAAAACCTTTAAGGATACCTGTCTCCAGGGCCGCCGAGAGGGGGGGGGAGCGGGTACAGTTTACCCGGGCCCGGCCATGCCAGGGGGCCCGGGCCGGGCCCTCGCTGCTAATTAAATTTATTTATTTTTTATTTTATTTTTCTCTGTTGCGCTATTCTTTTTAAACTTTTTTTAATTTTTTTTCCCGTGGGGGGGGGGGGGGGGGGGGTGGCGGGGGGGGGGGCTGGAAGAAAGAATAAATAAAAAAAAAAAAAAAAAAAAATACTCACGTGATCGCGCGGCGCCGTGTCCCTCCTCTCCTCCATTCACACTGACTGCCGGGCGTGACGTCATCAAGTCACGCCTGTCAGTCAGTGAGGAGCGCCGCAGCCAGCATGAAGAAAGAAGACAGAAGAGGAGACAGAAGAGCAGAAAAGAAAAGAAAGAAGTTGACAAAAGGTAAGTAAAGAAACGGAGAGGCAAGGGGAGGAAAACAGGGAGGGACAGTACTATAAAGAAAGGGGACAGAGAAACAGAGGAGGAAAAAAAGGAGAGAGCCACAGAGTAATAAAAAAAAAAGTGGGAGAGAGGAACAGAGGAGGAAAAAAAGGAGAGAGCCACAGGGGAATAAAAAAAAATTGGGGAGAGAGGAACAGAGGAGGGAAAAAAAGTGGGAGAGAGGAACAGAGGAGGGAAAAAAAGTGGGAGAGAGGAACAGAGGAGGAAAAAAAGGAGAGAGCCACAGGGGAATAAAAAAAAATTGGGGAGAGAGGAACAGAGGAGGGAAAAAAAGTGGGAGAGAGGAACAGAGGAGGGAAAAAAAGTGGGAGAGAGGAACAGAGGAGGAAAAAAAGGAGAGAGCCACAGAGGAATAAAAAGAAATTGGGGAGAGAGGAACAGAGGAGGAAAAAAAAGTGGGAGAGAGGAACAGAGGAGGAAAAAAAAGTGGGAGAGAGGAACAGAGGAGGAAAAAAAAGTGGGAGAGAGGAACAGAGGAGGAAAAAAAGTGGGAGAGAGGAACAGAGGAATAAAAAAAGTGGGAGAGAGGCACAAAGTAAAAAAGAAGGGGGAAAAGCAGCATGGAGGTCGCAGTGTGAGCATAAGGGGGTACAGTGTAGTTGTGATGAAGGGGCACAGTATTGTGTGTGTGATGGCACAGGGGGCTTGTTGCAATGTAGTGTGTGTGAGGTAGGTGGCGGCTAATTAATAGGCGCTATTTTGTTTGTAGGGTGATGGTGAGGCAATTTAATAGTAGGGACTATTAATTTAAGATGGGGTGGTTTGGGGGCTATTGAATCTTGGGGTGAGTTTAGGGAGAATGAGGTCTATTTATTAAATGTGACTATGAATTATTTAATGGCAGTGATGGTTGCGGGAAATAGGTATTGCTGGGGCTGTTTGCAGGAAGTGAAATAGGTTTATTTATTAAATGTGAATAGTATTATTTTAATGTTGGGGCTGGAGGAAGGCCTAATTATTAATCGTGGGTGCTATTGATTTAACGCCGGGGCTGGCTGTAATTTTCTAAATGTAGCCATTTTTTTTTTCAAAATAGGTCCTTCAACATTTCTTGATCCGGACAAGCCACAACTAAAGAAACCAGCAGCCACAGGTGGAGAAAGTGAGAAGAACAGGTAGGAGAGAGCAGCACAGTGTGTGAAATGTTGTGATTCTAGTAGGGACAATGGCAATTTTTGGTGAATGTTGTGCCCAATGTAAGGTGTAGGCCAAGACTGAACTGTTTGTTTACACACTGCATTGTTTGTAATCTACACTGTGGTGGTAGATGTCCTGAAAGTCAGGAGTTCTTGAACATATGTGACGCTCCGGCGAATTGAGAGCCTAGTGGTTTTTATGTTAGCCACGCCCAATGGCACGTTTGCCACGCCCCCAAATGCATGACCACACCTCCCAAAATTTTTGCACCGCCGTTTGGCTAGCTACGCCCCTGAATGTATGACCATACAACCAAATTTTTGGGGCTTACTTGACTATGAGGGGGGCCCCATGAATTTGTTGTACCCGGGCCCTGAATTCTTCTTGGCAGCCCTGCCTGTCTCTGAATGACACTGCCCTATTGTCATTAATGGACCTATGAAGCTCCCAGGACAAATGCACTGCATCTACTCCACCTGTATCCCAAAGATGGAAATGATATTCTTATTAATTAGAATACTTTGTAGTTTTGAATGTAATCTGAATGTGAACTGGTCAATGTAACTATCAATCTTTTGAATGAACTACACTGCTGCGATTGGAATTATGAAATACAATGATATGAAATACTACTAATCGTACAAAGAAACACCTTGGTAAGATTTGGGGCATATTCAATTGTTGGTGTTTTCCGCCACGGAAAAAGTATTACCGTTATTACGGTAATACTAAGCCGGATTTCAGCTCGCAGCTCCCTGAGCCGCGAGCTGAAATCCAGCATGAGATGTACCGTAATAATGGTATTTGCGCACACTATTACCAAAATGACGGTACTAGTGCGCGCGCCGCGTTACTTTAGGCAGTAACGCCAACAATTGAATATGCCTCAATAAGTCTTGAACTGCATACCGTTTCTCTGTAGTGAAACACCTCCAAAGCTCTTTTCTTCACAGTGCAGTATTAGGCTATAAACATGTGGTTAACCACAGACTTGTTCCTTTTGAGATGAAGATGTGACTGGTTTGATCTGGGGATGGCACGGGAACATTGGAGTGTGATTTTTTTTAACTAGTTGCTAGATATTGAAGTGCACAGAAAACAATGGATAAATGTTGCACAACAGGTAGGCTGCCCTTTAGTCTTACAACATATGACACATCTTTCTCAAGTATCTTATGTCATTGGCATTTCATGGTGAACGCCCACTTCCCTTAAAACAGCTCCCTAAAAGGCTAGTGGACCTAGTTTTGCGAGTTAGTGGATAAATATGAAAATGTGCATGATGTAAAGACTAAACTGTCACTTCCTAGCAATGCTTTAGGCAGGGCCGGTGCTAGGGTCCTTGGCACCCTAGGCACACTTTCACATCCACGCCTTCCCCCCCCCAGGCACACTTTCACATCCGCGCCCCGCCCCCCAGGCACACTTTCACATCTGCGCCCCCCCCAGGCACACTTTCACATCCGCGCCCCGCCCCCCAGGCACACTTTCACATCTGCGCCCCCCCCAGGCACACTTTCACATCCGCGCCCCGCCCCCCAGGCACACTTTCACATCTGCGCCCCCCCCAGGCACACTTTCACATCCGCGCCCCCCCAGGCACACTTTCACATCTGCGCCCCCCCGGCACACTTTCACATCTGCGCCGCCCCCCCAGGCACACTTTCACAATCTACGCCCCCCCCTCCCCACGTCTTTCCTTACCTTTACTTGCCACCATAAAGCTGCTCCTCTCTGATCCGTCTCCTCCCTTCCACTCACTGACACTGTCAGGCCATGATGATGATGTCACGTCCGACAGTCAGTGAGTGGAGGGGAGGAGACGGAGCAGAGAGGCGGCGGTGGTGATCCATAGCCCCTTCCCCCTCCCTGTGGATTTATCGGAAGCTGTGCGTGGAAGGTATGGTCAGCGGTCGCCGCACAGTTTTAAAGTCATTTTTATTCTGTGGCACCCTCCAGGCGCCCTCCAGAGCCCTAGGCAACTGCCTAACCTTGCCTAATGGGAGCGCCGGGCCTGGCTTTAGGTCCAACCACTTCCATAAGTTAAACTTTTTTTTCTTATTACATACTGCTATAATAGACCTAGTTTATGTCTTACTCATGAGGGGACACTGGGGCTGTCTATAATACATGTGTCACTTTTGTATATGAAGAAATCCACTTCACTCTGCCGCAAAACAGAATCTTTTACCCACCTGTCAGAACCGCACTTTCTTCATGCCCTGCAAATCTAGGACAGACTCCAACTGGCTACAGTGTTGTGATGCATATTTTCAGCATGTTCCTGCAAAGTCTTGTGATCATGTGCACGTGGTGATAATGTAACCAGTGGGACAGCACTATAATAAGCACCTGGAAACAGAAGCCAGGGCTCCAGGATTTGGTCTGGCCACTGTTACCATGAATTTTTACCTGTCCTTTCCATAATGTCAACTCACAAACAGAGATAAGAAATACTTCCTTACTTATATAACTTGTTATTGACAGCTCCAATGAAGAAACTGGAACATACCATTCCGACATAAGAGGATCTTGTTTGGCTGATCAATTGAACACAATCCTGTCTGAGCTCAGGGACAAGAATGCAATTTCCTGGTCTCTATTAAGAGTTTGAATATAAAACGCCATGTTATTTGTGTATCTAAGTCACAACTAGAAAAGAGGTTGCGCAATTCCAAACCGAAGGCATGGTCACTCTACTGTGAAGTCTTCCAGCAATTACTTTAAAGCTGAGAAACAGAAGACATTGATATAATGTTTCACACCGAAACTGCTAATTATATTATTGCAAATTAGCTCATAATCTCCAGGCCCTGCTGCTGTGCCTTCCTGGAACTTAGATCAAATCTGTGGCACAGGAACTGTGATACTGGTAGCCCATTAGTGACCATAATGGATATGGTATTCAGAGATAGTGTTCATAGCACCAGGGTGCTTTACTAATAAAGTTTAATAGGGGAACTTTTCTGTAGTTACATGGTGTTTGAACATGTTTTTAAAATTTGGCTGTTTTAGCCATAATTGGATTTCAGAAAATGGTTTTGTATATTGCACATGATTTACTATCCCAAATGAAAAAATAACTTCACAAAATCTGATGATTAGATGCAGTTGCCTAATCAGAATGCTCAAGACAAGTAAGCAGTGCGGACTGAGAATAAGAGTTTATAGCAAAGCCTGATTTATATCTTTTTTTATTTCTGATGTTAAAGCACATCCGTCACTAAGTCCTATAATGTTATTTTTTTGTTCTACTACCTAGTGCCTTGTTTACGTGAGAGAGAACATATTATGCTCTCTCCCGGTCAGTGGAGAGCACAGCAGGTGGGCACTGAATTACAGAGAAAACCATGCTGGCAGCGAGCATAGGGCAATCAGAAAGCCGGAATTGGAAGCCAATTTGGGCTGTCAGAGTGAAGAGCTTGCTTGTGTGAGAGTATAGCACATTAATGGCTCTCTGTTTTCAATGCTCTCTCCGGGATGAATGGACATCCCGGGGAACACCATTTATTTTGCTTACTACTGAAGACATATTTGCAGGAGTAACAGCTGCTAGGGTGCTCTTTAACACAGGGTTTTATTAGGACCCTGTGTAGGTACCACCCATACTACTTCGGGCTCTGCTGGTCTGTGGTGTCTATTTTCAGCGTGGAGCTTAATGAACTTACCTACCCCTGCCTGTGCTTGTAATTGTCCCTTCTCTAGGCTGGACACCCTGGAGAAGTATAAATGGCCACACAACCCACTGCAGTGCTTTTATAGCGCTGAATAAACACTTGTCATGGCTCAGCAGAAGCCGTTCAATCAGCGTTATTAACACCTTGGTGAAAGAACTGTACCAGGCTGGTGGGAGGACCACCTCTCTTACTAAGAGGGTTGCCAGGACCCTGCCACCTGGAGTTACTACATAAAAACATTAGCTGAGTTCTCCTTCCTCCTTGTATTTCAGTTGCTACATAATGAATATAGCAACAATATAATAAATTTCACATTTCATCAACTTTTGAAGTAAATTTTCAATACAAATTAATAACTATCTACAGAAGAAAATATTGCAGGTACAATCCGGATTTTTATATATTTGTATTTCTAACAATTAAGCTCATTTATGAAACTGCCGGCTTGCAGCACAAGTTATTTTTGCACAACTCATTTCTATGGGGAGCACCTGCTGTACATCAATATGGTCACATCTGCAGGAGTTGCATATTTTGATGGGTGAACTGATAGATCAGGAGTTCCTTGGTGAATGTGGGCTAGGTGCACCTTTTCACGACGTATTGAGTCCATAAGCAAAAGTGAGTTCACTTTGCATGGACACATATTTAAATAAGTTCAAAGTCTGAAGAAAGTACATTTACAAGGTAAGTCCATTGTTTATTGGTGTCGTAAAGGCTTTTTCTGCCCGCAAAAGAATTATTCATCCGGAGCTGGTATCGCATCCTAGGGATAAATTTATCAAGCTACGGGTTTGAAAAAGTGGAGATGTTACCTATAGCAAACAATTAGATTCTAGCTGTCATTTTGTAGTATGTACTTAATAAATGATATCTAGAATCTGAATTGTTGCTATAGGCAACATCTCCACTTTTTCAAACCCGCGACTTGATAAATTTACCCCTTGGCCTTGGACTTTATTAGGACACCTTTCCAGGCACATTTTATGCTGGAAATTGTAATGTTATTTCTACCAATATAATAAAACATAATATAGTAAAAATCTAATAAAAACATTCAAATGTACGATAGTGAAACATGTATTAAAGATAGTCCCAATTGCCTGTCATGCTCATGATTAATTTAAGATATAAATCAGGCTGGGATAAGCAGTATTTTAGATGGAAATAGGAAGGAAAAAATATTGACTGATCGTCAGATAGACTTTGAGGTCATATTTTTATTCTTTCCACCACATGCATTTCCAGATGGAGCTGCAATCCCTCAAAAGTAGATGCAGAGTCATTTTCTGTGGACAGCTCCAAAAATGGAATGTGGCTATGTAGCTATGTATGTGAGAGTCCAATAAATAAGCACAAATGCACCAAATTAAATGTGCTAAAAGGGCACATTCTATCCATTTTTCTTGCCTTTGTAGTTCATACTGTAGGTACAATCCTCAATGTCTGTTTTTATTTACTATAACTGCAACATGGTTGGCGCAAAATGTGTCCTATTAAAGCATAGGACAAGACTGCCGGCTCTGAGCTGTTACAAAATTGAAGTCCTCTTCTGGAATGAAAGTGGCCATCTGCCCTTCTGCACAGCTAACAATGCCACTAAAAATGTGACCTTTCCACTCATTTATCTTGTTTCAAAAATTGAAACATTGATTCACCTAGCCCATAATTAACTCTGCCTAACTCCCAACATTGGCTTGTGCAAGCTTCTAGATCCCACAATACACCACTATTTGGCTCAGCAAACCAACGTACTTTGGCATAAATCAAGGCGCACTTCAGCAAACTGAGGTACGTAGTTGGACCAAAGTTGTTTTGCACTTTGTATATGACCTTCACTGTTTTCCAATAATCAGTATTCACTGCTATGGTTAACCATGCTTTCTTCTACTTTATTGTGCATATAACATACTTCTAGACTCACCCGTGTAATTTTAGTCCATGTCCCTATGTGGCAGTGGGACAGTACTTTTTTCATGCCATAAGAGAACGTTATGTTTATAAGAGCATGCCTCTCTCCCACATATATATATATATATATATATATATATATATATATATATATATATATATAGATATATATATATATATATATATATATATATATATATAGATATATAGATAGATAGATAGATAGATAGATAGATAGATAGAAAGATATATGTTTCTGATGGTGTGTTACAGTGCTGTATCAATTAATTTATATTCTTCTTAGACAGCCAGTGCATGAAATCAATTACAATCTTCCATGCAAGTAGTTATTTCCATTCTGCTAGTCCTTATGAAACGTACCACAAGGGCTAGTAGATCTCTTTGAACTGTGATGGATGCATTTGAGTAAATGTGGACTAATGTATTAAATACAGCAAATTACAACTAGGCAAAAATCAAGCTTAAAGTACAGATACAGTGCGCAAATTCCTTTAAAATTTATAATGTAAAAATGTGTGAAATCCATGTTTATCCTAAAAATCCACACAGAACTGTGTTCTGTACAACTGTATTTATGTACTTATGGTTTCATTGTAGGTCAGGGCTGCCACAAAAAAACCTGTGTTACAATTAGTCTTAAAAAGATTAACTATCATAACCAATTCTATAAAAGGGTTTTTGTTCAGCATCTTGACAGATCTTTCATAAGCTTTACAGGCATCTGTGCTAGTACTGTTAGGAATTTGTATGTGTCTATAGACCAAAAAAAAACATGTTTCTCAGCTGAAAGAAAGAGATGATTTATTGACTGAGCCAAAAAAGTGTATAGATCTTTAGTGGGAACTGTATAATTGCAGCTTAGTGTATCTCTAGGTATGTATCGACATAGACATGTGCATTCCTTAATTTTTTCGGGCTAGTGTTTGATGCGAGATGAGAAATGTAACCAGCCTTATGCTGAATGATTAAGTCTGCAGTGAAGTGTAATCTTTCCCTTTGGCACATGTGTGTGATTTTGCTACAGTAGAGCCCAGACGACTTTGTTGTTGGAATTCCTGGTAGCCTGTCTGGGGATGTGCAGTATTTGCAGACTAGATACATAGAAGAAAATAAATCACAGTATATTGAATCTTAAGGTTTAACTATAGACGTTGTATAGAACAGCCATAAATAGCATCTAAACAAATCATCATTGTAAAATAAAAATGGCAGATCATAGAAAGTATTGTTCTTTAAAATGTATATTTTGATTAATTTGACTACTTAAAATAGCAAAAGCAAATTAGCATATTAAAGGTGATGTATGTCATAACTAATGGATTGAAAAATAAAAAAACTAAAAGAAAACAAAACATACTTTCAAGACAATGGGCCTCATTTCCAAAGCACAATATGGATGAGGGCAGCACCAGAGCCCTGAGCTCCATCGCCCCCTTGCTGCGAGTTGGCACATGCGTTGTGATGTCATATCCCAATCTACAGCGCAAACACAGTAATGCCTTCAATGCACACCTGCCACCTAACAACCCCATGGGCCAGTACTGAGTCCCTGCTCTATTATCCACAGAGCAGGGACATGGATTATTTAATGGTACATTGCCCGCAATGATAATGTTCAGCGCAGATGGCTGGCTGGGCGCCATGCTTAGCTCCTGCCATGCATACTGGGCTTACCATGTTCTGCCGGCACTGGATGAGAGGCAGAGTAATACTATCTTTGGGGGTGTTGTGTGCAAGCACCTAGATTTCTGCCAAAGCACATAGGTCTATGAAGCAAGATGGCGTGTGTGCTGCTAAGTATGAATTAGCCTCAACAATGCACCTAGTTTTGTAGAGCAGCCCAAAAACAAGATTTCAGTTTGCCAAAGGCAATAATCATATTGATTATTGATATGAGATATGGGGTGGAAGAGGGTACTTTTTCATGGATGTCCCTTGCTGTGCAGACTCCACAAAGGCTTGTTTTTTGCCATCTTGTTAATCGGACGCCTCTTGTGCCTGTCAGTCGCACTACACAGAAGTGCATTTGTAGGAGCACTTTACCTAGTGGAAAAAAATCTTCAAACACACAAAAGTGCCACTTATAATAAGGGAGTCTTGATGTCAATTCACTTTCATGATTAGTTTAGCTCACCTTATATTATAAAGGGGGGATTATAAAGTGGTAGGAAGATGGACTTTGGATATGACGTTTACATATTTGCACGGTGCGCCTCTTGAGATTTTACCACCTCTCCGCCCTCTCCTGATAATGGAGAGTAGGCATGAACCTTTAAGTGTGTGGGGCATGCCAACATAACGCATCTGTCTGATGCATGTCAGACAACATGAAAACACGCAATTCAATACACTATATTTAGATGCACCCAGATGTAGGACTTGGAACAGGGAAATAACAAGATATTAGCAAGACTCTTGGCAAAATTTGGTAAGGGCCCACATGTACAAACTAATAGTGAAAAGCTCACATGTACACATTGGGCTTTGACCAGGAAGGCAGGTCCTCGCCAGCTGTGGGTCATATAGCAGCTATGGTAGTTGTGCCATTTACCAGGAATGTTGTAATCTCTTTGTTTATTGGATATGGGTGGATGTAATTATACACACTTCTTCTACTTCTAGTAAAATTTGTCGAAAAGCTTATAACTACATGTACTCGGATATAAGGTTCTATCAGCAAGAAATATTTAATTGACATTCATAAAGAGTATTTTTTAGCTAGTCCTCCGAGTGTCAGAATATGTTCAGCCAGGTATAAACTACATCCTAATATAAACAAGCAGACACATACACAATCATTGCGTGTTATAGACCCAAAAATAACCATTTTTTGGAGGGTTTTGTATAAACTAGTCCATAGTTATAGGCAGTAAACATGAGACATAATTGGTATATTGGTAGGTGTATAGAAATGCAACTTAAGGGCAAGGTCTTGTCGAAATAGATGGAATTATAGGGAGTATTCATTTCAGGGCTATATAGACACTAGACACTGTATACTAAGCCTAGAGCACAATCAGCAGACTGTAAAACTTCCCATATTTTATACACAGAGTACATGAATTATTGTTTTTGCCAAGCCTTACTTTGTCCTATGCTGATAGAGAGAAAACAGCAACCTTGCCATTTAAATAGGAAAATGATTGATAGTCAGGAATGTACATGAAGTCTCCTATTTGCCTTTTAAATCATGCTATTCTAGCACAGTCTGGGTTTGTCTGCTTTTGTGTTTGCACTGTGGTTTATTGAAATGTCATACCTCCCTGGATCTAAAGAGTTTTAAGCTTCTGTTTATTCAGAGTGTACATAACACTGTGTTAGTGTGGGCACCTGACTTAGTAGTGCTAGACTATTCCAGCCCTGATAATTATCTACCATCACCACAGGGATCAACTGCTCCGGTTTCATGGAGAAATAAAAGTCTGTTTGTGCCAATAAGCAGGAAGACTGGTCTATTCCTGTGCTCTAATTAACAAGGGATTTGGATAAACAGTGGTACTGTTCCTGACTGTGGTTGACAGTCTTGAAGAGGATTTAAATAATCATAAAATAGTATAATGCATTAAATGCTGTATGGAGCTTCCACGTTGTTGTTTTTTTAATTCCAACCATAAAGTCTGATTTTACCCAAATCTGACTCAAGCAACACATGTACATTGTATGGGAAGTGACATTTTCACATCTAATCACATACGTTACTAATATCTGACCTGACCAGACCTGAATTGTTTTTAAGGAAACAAGTCAGTAGAGTCTGCCAGACACACAAATTTTTCAGTATTGTCTCACAATGTTGTGTCTTTACTGTTTGATAAGGAAATGTTTTCTCTTACTTTGAGCACAGCAAAGGTCATTTACCAAAAGTGAAAAATGCAACAGTTTCTCTTATGAGCAAATGTTCATATTTGTCCGTGCATACTTAAGGGAAAAGTCACATTCTAGTTCTCAAAGTCACTCTGAACTTTTGAGAGATTTCAGGTCCAGCTTGAAATGTACGTACTGGAAAGACTTGTCTTCCAATGTACCACTTTAGGAACTTGATTTTATTACTGGCAGATTGAAACCTCCAGCCACATTTATATCTTAAATTAATAATGAGTATGAGAGAACATTGAACTACATTTATTACATATATTCTACTTCAAAAGTAGATGAATGAAGGTCATTTTCTGAATGAAGCCGTAAGTATGCTGGCTTGTAAGAATGATTGTACCAGCCAACCAATCAGAAATATTAGAATAAATTCCTTTCACTTCTGATAGGTTGCCAGGTGAAGAGTCTGGGAGACTCTTGGCTTTGTTAATTTAGTGCTGGTTGGTTCTAGTATATGCTTGTTTTGTTTTTGTTCTTTGCTTGTTTTGTCTATTTTTTTTTATTTATTTTTTTATTATTTTGGACTACATGGGGTCATGGTAGAAGAATGAGGCTGAGAGCTTCGCTGAATGAGAAAATCCACAGTTGGTGTTTGTATCATATTGGATGGAAGAAAAGAAGATTTACATTTTTTTAATGGACTTTTTTTCCCCATACAAATTTTTTTTAAATTATTTATTTACTGAATCGATAAGGGGTTAGCTTCCAATTTCTAACCCCCCCAAAAACTCTCTACACCTATATTAATTTGTAGCAAAATCCAGAGTTAATCCCTTCATATTTTATTATTGTACTGGTTTTTGCATGGATCACACCTTTGAGATCGGACTTTACACATGACTACAATGAGGATTTTAAAGATTTTACCCTTTCTATACTACTGAAATAGCATGCAGAAGGTTTTTCAGTGCTGTAATGGTATAACAGAATGGAGAATGAAAAAAGGACCTTTTTTGATCCCTGATAAAAAAAGAAATGTAGAGTTTGAATATAACATACACTATCATTCTAGATTACTTCTCTAGCAGACTTTACAGTTCTACTCAATACAAGCTTCTTTACTCTTTGTCCACCTGTTACCAATATGTAGAGTGCTGGAAGTGACAGTAGTTTAAGTAAAAATAAAGGAAGGCAGAAAGAGCTCTAAGAGATTTCTGTCTCTATGTGTTCAGGAAGCAATTAGGTGATATCTGGACAGGACATGTGAGCCAGATGTCTTCATGCTTTCTGAAGTTCTTAACTGCTGCCAAAGGCTGTAGTTAATGACACTGTGCCTGTATGGTCTTCACTGTATGGGCTTTACCAAAATGACACCCTAATTGCTGGATAGAGAAAGCTGTAAACCCATTGACCTTTAAAGAATTAAATTCCCTGTTTAAGCAGTTATATTCTGGTAAGGACCACCATTATTTGCTGCAGCTGTCACATTCCTGGATATGGAGGAATTTATGTACCTGCTCTGTACACTGCACGGAGGACATGCTGGAGGTAGGTTTCTGTTGGTGAATGCACCTAACATTGTCCACATGAACGGCTAACAAATTCAGACTAGTGTAAGGTGTCACAGGCACACCAGCAGAAATAAGCATCAAAGCCAAGGTCAGGACCAGTGAAAGGGAACTATGTTATTAAATATAGGCTGGGTTAGATAGCCTCTGTCATTTATGCTGTAAAATGATGATCACTTAGTCATACCTCCCAATTTGCGGGCTCTGTCCTGCCCCCTTTACTTGTGTTCACTGCAGAGTGTCCTGTTTCCCCAACTGTAAACATCGGACCATGTCACTCGGCCACAGTCATTCCCCTTCTTTGTGACCAGGAAGTGCATAATTTAGAGCTGGATAGGAGGCTGCATTTCGGTTAGCTAAGCCAGGAGCAGACAGGAAAAAACAGGATTAGAAACAGATTTATTTTACATATGCTTGTTGGAATGAATCTGGGTGCACATGTTTTACTATTTTATTGGTAAAAAGGCCTCACTGTTTTGACAGTCTTTAAAACTAATGAATTGCATGAAAATGACTCCTTTACTAAAAGAGAGCAGTCCTACACTTTGATTTCACATGCCATTCATTTATCTCCCAGTCCCTTTGTTTTTTTCCCTATCCTCCAATTCAGTCTGTACATATCTGCATACCACATAACCTATAGTTGTCTCTATTTTTACAGTTTGTGTGGTCACATCACATCTAGGCATTCCGGAGTACCACAATCACCTTCTCTTCTCCAAAAACACCTGTTCACTGCCACGTGCACCTGCCACTGGTTTACATGACATTGAAGGAACATCATCAGTAAGTATATCCCCCAACTGTCCTGATCCGCAGTACAGTCAATTCAAAGCGGGACTGTCCCTCCAAAATCAGGACATTTGGGAGGAATATATTTGTATTTTCTTTTACTCAATATTCACTTCTGTTCACAACCTGTTTCTTACATATATTTTTTCTACAGCCCAATGAAATTTACAAAGACTGACACCTACAATTCAGGTAATACATGTTTATTAGTAATATGTTTGTCTCAAGATCAGGAAGTGAATTTAATAAACTTGTATATAAGTGGACAGCCCCTTTAATTTCAAAATTACATTATGCAAATTTGTAATAATTGTATTAAAATAATTAGCAAAGAACAGACATATTCCAAAGCAATACAGACCATTGTCAGTGAGTCATTTTAAGAAAATTTGCTGCTCTTATATGATGTAATAAACGTAACATAAGCTGGAGACTAATTGAAGGAAAGAATAGGAATTGAGGGGTAGGTGAAAAAAAGGGAAAAGCAGTGTCTTCCAGTACTTGGCTATTGCTGATCTGGCTGCATTTGATATATGGAAAGTAGTTTATTTGATTGGTTACATAGATTTCGATAGATAGGCACAAGAGAATAGTTGAATTTTTATCTTTTCAAGCAGTTTGAATTTTACTTCTATATGGCGAGATTTTGGGCATTCCGACAAAGTATGAAAATACCCTCACTGCCCACGAAACCACTAGCACAAAGCTCAGGGAGAGGGTAACTAACATTTGGTGAAACCTTGTAGATACCATCTTGTAAGTACCATCTCGATTAGACCTTATAAGAATTTTGTTTTATAAAAGTAGAGATAGTCCTTTGTGACTCTACACCTTTTTAATCATGAGTCTTCATCCAGAGGATGATCTAGGTGTTTTTTCTATTACAATTAAAGCTTTAACCAAAGTTATGAAGTGGTGAGGTGTAGCATATTATATAAGAAAGCTTTCATGCCCTTCCTGAGAGGATGGTAGTATAATTACTTAAATATGGAGAGGGATCTGAACAGTTGATCCCTTTATAGAAATATAAGAATTAGATCAGGGGATACTGTATCTATCCAAATGGGAGTCTAGGAATTCCTATTTGCACCATCAATAAAATAAAAAACAAGGTTAGGTCTTCTCTCAAGTTTTCACCAATAGTGAGAATGAGGAAGCAGGGGAGAAATCTGGGTTTTTGCATGGTCAATGATAAAATGTGATTCAATAAAATAGTCCAATATGGATACTGAGGATATCTCAGTTTTGAGCCAGTTGACTGTGGATAGAGGGGAAAACCAGGCCAATAGTTGACTTAAGTGAGAGGCTTAATAATATTTAAAAATCTCCTGCAGTCCACCATTGCCTGTGAATCTACCTATTAATCTAAATGGCTTTCCCATCCAGGCAATTTGAAGAAAGGATTTTTGGAATTGCTTGAGAATAACCCCTGGATCTTGAACTAAGATTGTCTGGAATAACATTCATTTTAATTGCTGCAATTTGCCTAAACAGGAGATAGTATGCGGACCATATCCTGTGAGTAATCTTTTTAACATCGGAAAAAAAAGAGCCAGGAAATTCACTTTGTATTGGAAATTGTGATTGGTGGTGATGCAAATTCCCAGATATTTAACTTTCTTGGTGCCCCAGTTAAAGTTATAGCTTTGAGTTAATGCCTCCCTGTTTGTGCCTGGGATATGTAAGGGATGGGCTTGTCATCATCATCATCATCTATTTATATAGTGCCACTAATTCCGAAGCGCTGTACAGAGAACTCATTCACATCAGTCCCTGCCCCATTAGAGCTTACAGTCTAAATTCCCTAATATAGATACACATTCACACACATAGACACATACAGGTAGAGACTAGGGTCAATATTTGATAGCAGCCAATTAACCTACCAGTATGTTTTTGGAGTGTGGGAGGAAACTGGAGCACCTGGAGGAAACCCACGCAAACACAGGGAGAACATACAAACTCCACACAGATAAGGCCATGGTTGGGAATTGAACTCATGACCCCAGTGCTGTGAAGCACAAGTGCTAACCACTAGGCCACTGTGCTGCCCAACTGCTGCTTGTGACTTGGTATAGTTAATGCTGTACACAGATATTTCAGGGTACGAGTTTACAACCTTAAATACATTTGGGATGGAGACATAGGGATAAACAATATTAAGGAGGATATCTTCAGCAAAAGTGATAATTTTCCTACTTATAATCCCTTAATTTTTAGATTCTACCTACACAGATCTACCAGGTTTTATATAACAAGTGTCTTGCCCTTGATATCTTCATCAAGGAGATTATATAAATGTGAAGTTAATAAATATTGAAAAATCCTGATTTTTGACCCTTAGTGGCATGTGTAATATCCTCTGTAGTAATTTCCCTTTCTTATTGCTTAGCCTTAGAATTCAAGACGCTAGGGAGGTGGCATCCCGCAAGGAAACAGCTAATGGTTCTGGACTTAGTAGAATGGGAATATTACACAGGTTTTCATGTATTACTTTTTTTTTAATCAAAATTTTATTGAACAAGCAGGAGTGACAAATAGCATTGAGGACATGACAGGAAAAGAGAACCCAATTATTGTCACAATACAAAATAAAAGTGAGATTTGTAATAAAACATGGAAACAAAAAATAAAACTAAACTATTTCAGTGTATTTAAGAGGACAAAGGGTGGGTGGGGGTGAGGTGGTCATCAGCTGTAGTGAGTAGTGGGAAAATAAGCCTCAGAGAAGAAAGAGTAGAAAGGGGCGTAAGTCTGTGTTCAGGAGAATAGTAAGTAGGGATGTCGGTTAGTCAAGAGGTATTGGTATCTTGGATAGGGTAACAGAAAGGGAAGGACTGGGGATATTTCCTTATAGGGCATTGGAGGAAAGAGGACAGAAGGTCACTGACTTTATCCCAGAAGGAGAAGATCACCGGGCAAGACCACCAGATATGTAAGCAAGTACCTCTATGTCCGCATTCTCGCCAACAAACAGTGGAGATAGTCAGATACACTTTAGCAAGTCTATCAGGTGTAAAATACAATTTATAGTAGACCTTGTACGTGTTTTCTTTAATCAAGGTTTGAGATGGAAGTGGAGGCCACACTTAATCTGATGGTCTCCTAGCAGTCCTCCTCCAGGAGAGGGCCCAAGTCCCTCTCCCTCTCCCTCTTATGACTGTTCCTAAAGACTAGTTTATCATCTAGGAGTATGTTATAGAGTAAAGAGATCATGTCCTTCATTAATAGTGAGGAGAGATAGAGAGCCGCAAAGGGGGAAATCAGGCGAAGAGGCTGCCTTACAGGAGAGAGTGAAGGAAATGCCTAATCTGTAGATACTGGAAAAATGGAGACTGAAGATGGGGGTATTTGAAGCAGAGAACACATAGGCCATGGGCTTCTCCTGGTCCAAGAGGTCTCCAGAAAACAGAACACACAATGCAATCCAAGGCTGAGAGAAGAATCTGGACATATCGGGAAGAAAGTCAGGGTTGTGCCATAGGGGCATAATGGACAGAGGAATTGGAGGGATGGAGAGATGGTGCTTACAGGTCTCCCAGGTAGGGAAAATTTTTATAAGGGAAGCCCTAGAGATTTGAGTTAGACCCCAGATGAATAGCAAGTATAGTAAAGTGAGATAAGCAGACTTGATATCCACCCAGGATTGGGAAGCAGGGGGTGCAAAGGAGGCCACCATAGAGTTGAGATGAGCCACCCAGTTGTAGGCCTTAAGTTCAGGAAATCCTTTACCACCCTGTGAGTTACTTCAGCAGTGTTAACCAGACTCTGGGAGAACTGCGCCACTAGACAAATTTAGCTAGGTGTTGTTGCATAGTGGACAGTTTTAAGAAAGGAACCTTAATGGGGAGTGTCTGAAAAAAATAAAGAGGCTGAGGGAGAATAGTCATTTTAATGGCAATGATCCTGCCCAGCCATAAGATGAGCAAGGCACGCCAGGAAAATATATATGAATTGAGTTTGTGAAAGAGGGCCGGGAAGTTCTCCTGGTATAGGTGGTGATATAGATTCTTCAGGCTTTTCTTTTGCCACTGAGAGTGGAACTGGGAGGTAATATCCTGACAGTCACAGGAAGGTTAAGTAACAAGGCTTCAGATTTTGTAATACTAATTATGGAGCCAGAGAGGCTTCCATATTGTGTCATCATATCAAATAAGTTACGGTGGGGGGTTCTAGGTCGTCTTTGAAAACAGAAAGCTTTCTTTCCAAATCCCCCGTGCCCACATCTCATATATCCAAGGAGGCTCAATTAGTGGCTGGCAAGGGATCTATGACAAGAGTGAAAGTTAAAGGGGGAATGGGAACAGTCCTGGCGTGTGCCATTACTAATGAAGATGGGATCCGAAGGAGAACCTTTGGCCATAATCCTGGCAGTGGGGTGAGAGTACAATGTTTGGACCCCAGATAGGAAGTTCCTGGACAGACCAAAGTGCTTCAGTGTATGGATCATGAATTGTCAGGAAATCCTATCAAAGGTCTTCTCTGTGTCTTGAGATAAATTAATTGAGTGTTTTTTCCTAGTATTGAGTATATGATGTATTACTTTTTAGGGATCATGCTAAAGGTCTCCTGTCCTATCTTTAGTTCTTAGGATATTTATCTGGGCTATACACGCTCTTTGTTTGTTAGCCAAGATTTTATGAACCCTATACCATTTTTTCCTCGTAATTATTGTTAAACCACCTGAAGTGTATGCAATAACCTTCTAACTGTAATCAGTTCATTAAGCATTTGTTTAGATAATGCTTAATGCCTTGCCATGCTTCTTGGTGACCTCCTTTAAGCAATATACATTGAGTGAAATGGATTATGTTTTGCAATTCAAGGAGCACACCTACTGTGCTAATCACCAAATTGAAAGTATTCAAATTACTAACATTTAAGAATGGGCAGGTTTTGCAATTCAGAAAGCCCCACTCTCATATTATATGATCCTTTTCAAATACCAACTGGAGAACAGCTCTTCTGTCTTTTGTCGGAGCAGATTTTCACACGTCCAGTCATTGGTTTGGGTGGCAGACATTGAAAGATTTAATTAACTGACTGTAATTATCAAAGACATGTAGCATATAATAAGACAATAATATAATTTCTGTGCAGAAGATAGCAATAACACAATTGCATGGCATTCAATATTGGAATTCAAATCTGACACAATAGAAAATTCAGCAATACCATTGGTGACAATGGTAGAATCAGCTATGACAATAATGACAATGGCATTAAATCAGCAATGGCAATGGCAACCAGGATGACCACATCACCCTGTTACTGGTAACAATATCATGCTAAATATCTTATTCTTAGCATATAACCAATTCAAACCTGGACATAGGAGGGGCTTAATGTGGGCAGTAAACACATTTAGATCTACCACACCCTAAACTAATTAATGTTCTAATGTCCATGAAATGGAAAAGCATCGGGATCATAGGGATTTAACTCTTGGTATGAATCCGTAAGGTAGCAGCATGTAGTGGTGAATAATGCTTTGTCACGCACAGGACCAACTAACCTCATGGTCGGGGTCTGGTGCTCCTGCCTGTCCCCTCTTCCGACTTTTATAGCTTTCCTCCATTCAAACTATTGGCTGATTACCTGCTAGCTCCCTGTATATAAAGCACCTCTTGCCGCTCCTAAGTGCCAGATCTTCCGGTCTCCCTACCTGTTAGGACGCTTCTTCCTCTGGCTGTTGGTTTCCCTGTATTTGCTGTTGTGTTCTCCTGAAATCTGTCGTGTCTCCTACTGATCCTGCACCAGGGCTTCCAGCTCTTCAGGACCTTAGCGCTACATCACTCTGCAGACCATTACGCTCCTGTGTTTCACTGATCCATCTCATCAATTACCTGGACTTATATTGTCCTCCTGCTTGACTGTCGCACCTCCCACAGATACTGCTCCAGGGCTTTCCAGCTCCTCAGGACCTCAGTTCTTCACTTCTCTGCAGACTAGTGCACCTCAGTGGACCCTGGACATCCTTTCCAGGGCTCTCCACTTGGTCTCACTTGTCACCCATTAGAGGGCCGCGACCTGCGGTCTGGAAGCCACAAAGTCCATATTCCCTTGTGGGGATTCCTGGTGAATATTTCCCTCTCCGTGCCTCTTTATGGGTATTGTCCAGCCAAGCAGATCCCGAGAATCCATTTGACTCAGAACTTGTGACATGGTTTAACAAGTGTAATATGAAGACAATGATAAAGAGTTACAAAGAGGCCTACGATAATAAGAGTAATGAAGAAGTGTGTATTTCTCTATTAAAGATGATGGGAATAGTCGACCCAACAATAATAACAAGTAATAATAATAATATTAATATTAATAGTAATAATAATAAGATAATGGTGTTGGTAGTAATCCCAGCAATAAAATTGAACATAAATGTGTGTAGTAGGTTTAGGCAGCTCAATGTCAGAAATCTAGCTCAGATGGGAAGCTATACTGGTGCTCAACGCCATGTATGTTGTGACTCTTGCCATGAACACTGACCAGTTCTTGAAACTTGTTGGGCACTTCAAATATGGACCAAAGACTGGAAAGGTCCTCAATGGCTCTCCTCATTAGACCTTAGGGTAGAAGTAGTAGTAAATGTAGGCATCTGGGACGATTCAGGACACTGCACAAACAACTAGAACAGTCCTGAACTCCCTCTGGATTGGTCCTGGACTCCCTCTGGTTAGATTTTGCTTTCCAAAACAAGCTTTAAAATAATGTAAAGGGATATATATTTAGTTATTAAAATGGCTGATGAGGGGGTAACTGTAACTTATGTACTGGGAAAATATGTTGATGAAGTCCTCAGACAATTGGGGTATCAACTATTCTAAGTGAAAGGGGATCCTACATTGCAGTACAAATGTGAATTGAAGGGCTTACTTCAGAATGCTCTACTAGAGGGGGTGATAGACAGGGGAGAATATTGATTGCTTTTCACTGAGCACCATTTTACCCCTATGTTTTATCACCTACCGAAAGTACACAAATCCGTCTACATGCTTCCCAGGCATTCTATCATTTCTCGTGTGGGTTACCACATTTTTTAATTGATAGAGAGCATTGTTTGAAATGCAGGACATGTATTACTTATACTTGATGTTCAAGCTTTATATACAAACACAGTGAAAAATGCAGTTGAAACTGCCAGAGGGCAGTGGGTTGTCAAACGAATTATGGGAATTTATATTGCATGCAATAATATTAATTCTCACAATTATATTTAATTTGATACCAGTATTATTTACAGGCACTCGGAATGGCTATGGGGACCAGGTTTGCCCCTTGTTTCAACAAAATATATATGGGTGATTTTGAAGACCAGTATATTTGGAATGATTCTCCTCTATGACTATTTTATTGAGGATTTGCCTATAATTTGGAAAAGAGGATACATTTTGGCATTGGAGTTTGTCAAATTTGAAATCTATTCATACTTCTCATTTTAACACTATACATTTCCTGGATATTGTCCTCTTAATTTGGAAAGGGAAGATTATCTCCTCCAATTATAACAAACCTGTTGATGCCAGCAACTATTTGTATTAAACTGGTGGATTCCATAAACCCTGGGTGTATAACATCCTCAGAAAGCCAAGTTGGTAGGTTGAGACATAATTGTTCTATGGATTATCATTTTAAGAGACAAGCAGACATCATGTTAGGGAACTGATTTTGAAAGGAGCGTTTGATTACGCTACCACTCTAGACAAATATTCATTATAATCACTCTAGTAAGGAATTTTGAAATCTTTTGAAGGTTCTAGCTCCAACTATCTTGAAAACTGTGGAATCTCATAGAAAAATTACATAGATTACAAAAATAAAACCTATGAGCTGTTTTCACTGTTGTAAAACAACTTGTTTATCTTGCAAACACATTGCTAATAGGAAGTCACCTCCTCTGTAACTGTTATTTAATTCCCGAGATACAACAAGTACAAAAAAGTCCATAATGGTAATCCCAATTGTCGTGGTATGTTATGATCGGTTGTCATGGAGCTGAACAAGTTCAAAATACCATTAGAGGTGTTGATAGGTTCAGGAAATTATGTTTGAGTGAATCTTCATGGATTTGTATATTGCATTAACTGTATCTTGAGGGTTGAATGAAGCATTGGATTGCAATAGTATGATTTAGGATACCTCTACTGGGGTTTACATATAACCCATTAATTTTAGTGCACTACTTAAGGAGTAAGAATGAAATGGAATGGTTACAGTTATCAGACTAACCTCGTGGTTGTCTGATGCCCTTGTAATTCCTTGCTAATTCTAATTTAGTAAGGGTTGGATTCTATTACTTATAATATAGTAGATGGATACATTAATTGTCTTTTATTTTATTTTCTTTGACCACAATTTTATTTAGATCTTTGAGTGCATGTTAATCAAGATGAGGATAACTCTATTTGATAGGAATATGCATTCTGAGGTTTTTATTTCACAAATTGGATCTTTGTTGTAGCTGCATGTAGGCTAAATGTTAATTACCTGTGCGATTGTTATAAAAATATCAACTTGAATTCAGAACAATATACATATATATATATATATATATATATATATAGTGAAGAGCAATTAGAGGAAAATGGGGTTAAAATTCTAATCTAACAGTCAACCAATCAATTATAAGAGAAAGTTCCCACCCATAAAGCCTTTATACAGCAAGAAATATGGTGCACAGAACAGCTTTGAGAAACTCCAAGCTGATTGAATTATACATGTCTGCTGATCAGACAGCCTAGAGGACAAGCTAAAGCAGAATGTGGGTGAAACATCCTACTTATCCAGCTGGGAGTTATACATGCTGACACACTGACAGAGGAAATCCTATCTGGTATTCAAGTCACCGTGCATGAGTGCTCCAACGGGGGATTAACAATGTGCGATTTAGGAAAACAAACTGTAAGGTACCTAGACTAAGGACTGTAATATACCAGATTAGGGAACTTGAGACTCAGATGAACTAACCTATTTCTGGGGAGAAACTCTCCTAGGATATTACCAGGTAGAGCTCCCAATGGACTGCTTAATGTTACTAACACCCTTTGCTGACCATCTTCTAGGCCAAAATTGCTACAGAACATTACAAGGTTATCATATTTGTTGCTGCTGCTATTGACTGAAATGCATATATAAAGTATTTTAAATAAAATCTGTTGTCGAAGTCAGCAAATTGGATAAAGTCATTTCAATTAAAGTCTAGCAAACTTGGTTGTCTTTGTCTGAAAAGATGCGTACGGTACGCTATGACGTACAAGGGCACGCTACGGCGTGAAAGGGCGTACGCATCCACTACACGTGGCAGCAACAGTAATTGGTCTTTTACCATACATTCGCACAAACACGCATACTTATAAAATAGTACACATTATTGGTAGTTGCAACACATAGTCAGTTATGTCGAAATATAGTAGTATTTATATGTTATATCAGAGTTACATGCATATTAGTGAAATACACAGAACGGGTTAAAGGAATAACATCATGAGTGGTATCATAATGAACCTTGTTACATATCCTACTGTTTGGTGCGCTCTGCGAGGGAATCGCAGAGTGCATACACAAGTTATGAATGATAGGGAATTATGAACTACTTAAGACTAAGGAATTCTGGCGGGAAGAGCAGAGCATACCCCCTGCAGAGATGACCCCCTCCTTTGGATTCCTTAGGATGAACCAGCCAATGATTGACGACCCCTTGGACATTCCTGAGACCCGGACCAATAGATGCAAGCCATACCATCTTCATTGTATTACTGTACTTGATTGTGTATATAAGCAGCAGCTTGTGATCCAGAGTGCAGACTTCTTGTCCCCAGACTTCAGGATTGAATGACTGCACTGGATCCAGAGCGCCTGCGTTAAGTAACGGCTGTATTTACTATTACATCGCTTGAGCATATTTTTTCCACTTATTGCGAATAAATCTTTGTGCGTTGGAAACACAAATCGAGGTTCGACAATCGTTATTGGTTAGCGACAATACGCACATTACAATTTGGGGGCTCGTGAGCTTTGGAGGTTTCGTTGCCGATGATACGCAAGACCAACGGATTTCGGTTCCTCAACAAAGGGTGGAGACGCGTCATAAACGGGTAAGAACGCATGGTGTTCAAAACCTGAATTTTACTCTGTGTTGCGAAACCGAATGTCCGTTTTGCATTATCTAGGGCACGCTAACTAGAACCTAGGGACAAAAGAGAAAACTGTTTCTTTTTTCTGTCATTGTGCGTTTTAACTGTATTGCATTGTTTAGCGTATGTGTACTTCCTGCTGTGCGTACGCGAACTTCCGGTAAACTTGCCACGTGGTTAAACAATCGTGTTGATAGTTATTATACATGCATAGTATAATTACTTGTGAAAGCCTCTGAGACATTATTACTATTGTTGGGAACTTTTGATTTTCTGCGCAGAAAAGGTGTATAGTGTGTGATGTTGTAACGTAGATACACTGTTTTATTGTTGAGGTGCTCAGTTGCTGTCTGACGAGGCGGATTGCCCAACTGAAGGACGGTATACAGGGCAGGTATACCGAATGCGAAAACTGGGTTTTCGCAAAGCGCTACCAATAGATCACAAGGTTTGCTAATAATTAGTATTGGTAGGCAGTGCGATCCGGTCGCACCGTTAGTGCGAATTGGTGAAGCAGCTAGGAGGAATTATACTGGAAAGGCAGGTTGATTGTATCGACTTTGCGCTCCCAGCGATAATAAACTCAGCAGATTTTGTGGTTTAGCCAGGGTATCGAGGAGCTGATAGCCCTTGGGGCCCACAGTGATATTTCTGTATTAGGGAAAATCGAGTGAGCGCGGCTAAAGGAAATACGTTCACCGAGGATTATAGATCTCTAGCGGTGAGTATAGCAACAGAGTTGAAATTATTAGGTGGAAAGAACAGAGCATTGCGGTGTGTCTGTATTTCACATTTGGCCGGAAGGAACAGAGCATTGCGGTGTGTCTGTGTTCCGGGTAGAAGGTATATTGTTCAACATGGGTGCTAAGCATACGCTAGAGATGGTCAGTGTACTGCCTAAGGAAGGCCCTATTGGTTCAGCGAGGTTTCTCATGTGTAAGAAGTATGGTGCATATGCAACTGTGTATTGTGACACGTGGGTCGGGATGACCAAAGCTTGTGATAGGCCTTTCCCAACAATAGGGAGTTTTAATGCAGAGGTACTGAATACTGTAAAAGATAGAATATGGTTGATCAAGTCAACGAAAAAGAGAAATAGACATAATGATTGTTTAAAATTGTGGCAAATGGAAGGTAACACGTTGCAGAGCAGCGAATGCAAACCGGAAATAGGCGTGGCGAAAAGCGCGCGCAAGGCGGATGTAACCATTGAGAAGCGTGGCGAACTCAGCGCAAGCGCGCCCCCGCCACCTTATGTGGCGGGAGGGGTAAGTACAGCCGTTGTTAAAACTGAAAATAGAAAAATTACTAAGTTGTACCCTGTTTTAAATCAGTTTCAATCAAGTGTATCTGAAAACGAAGATGAACCCACTGTGATTTCGGCCATTGCCCATGCTGTTAATGTACTAGAGGCTCAGCGCAAGTATGAGAAAATGGCTGAGATAGGTGAGAGTAGCGTGATCACTAGGAGTGAAAGTGTTCTAAATCTAGGGCCTGTAAATCCTGTAGCGTCCCCTGAAGTTAGTGTACCAGAGGGTGTGTTCCCGGTCCGCACAATATCAGTTCCCAATGGGAAACCGGATAAGGATGGTGTAGTTCCTTTAAGAAATGTTACAATGCATTGTCCCTGGACTAGATCAGAATTACGTTCCATTATGACTGAATTCCCAGATCCTAGAAAAGAGTTAGCTAAATGTCAGAAATTTGTTAAAGACTTAGGGAATGCTCATGAACCAACCAGTAAGGATTGGCGGGTAGTGTTGAGGGCGTGTCTTCCTCCCAATACTAACATACAAAAATTTATTGGAGATTGTTTGTTGGAGGAAGATGACACCCTGACTGATGAGATTAACCAACGGAATATAGAACAAATTGTCAAACACTTAGCCATCTGTTTTCCAGTAGTAGTAAATTGGAGTAAGATTTTCACCATTAAACAAAAGGATAGTGAAACTGCCTCAGATTACTTTGCTAGAGCTATAACAGCGATTGCACGATTTACTGGGATATCCAACATAAGTGAGGACCCACATCACAGAGAGGTAGCTGTAGGGGTACTGATGGATGGCCTTAGGGAAAATTTAAAGACGAGAGTACAAACCACATTACCTAATTGGAGAGGCGTCACGGTAGACTTCCTTAGGGAGTCTGCTGTGGAGCATGACAAGAACCTTTTTAGAAAAAGGGAAGAGAAAAGTGATAGGTTAATGACGGTAAGTATACAGGCTCTAGAAGGGGTGCATACACGACCACCAGCATACAACCCATATAACAGGAAACCTAAAGTGATCATGTGTTTCAACTGTAACAAGGAAGGACATTACAGGAGAGATTGTAATAAAGAAAGACTCAATACACATAGGGGTGGGTCACATAGATATCCTCCAAGAAAGGATTCACATAGACTAGAAGACTCACATCTACCCGCGCATATTACGGCAGCAAATGCTGCGCGGGAAATCAATAGTCAGCGCTAGGGGTCAGGTCATACCTGTAGTCTACAGCCAGTGAGGTTAACTGAGAGTCAGAGTGAAGAACCAACAATGATAGTTGACATAGCTGGCAGGAAACAAACTTTTCTTGTAGATACAGGGGCGGCCCGATCTGTGATAACCTCTCCTTTCAATCTACAGGTGACCAGCAAAACTATTCCAGCTATGGGGGTGACGGGAAAAGTGTTACATTATCCTCTAACTAAACCCGCCGAAGTTACTATCGGGCCTCTGCATACTAAGCATTCGTTTCTCTTGGCTGCAGCGGCTCCTACTAACTTGCTAGGGAGAGACTTGTTATGTAAAATGGGATGTGTCATATACTGTACTTCAGATGGTGTGTTCCTAGATATACCCGAGAAGGTTGCACATGAGGTACAGGACATATTGGACACCCCTCCAAGGTTAATGTTACACTCTCCTGTTATAGAACAAAGTCCATCTCAAGTAAAGGGGATGTTGCTGGAAATACCAGGTTCCCTATGGACCAGAGATGGACAGGACACTGGACTGATGGCAAACGTAGCCCCTGTCATGGTCAATCTAAAAAGTGGTAGGATAGCTCCAAAAATCCCACAGTATCCATTAAAACCGGAGGTGGAACTAGGGGTATATCCTGTTATTGAGAGGCTGTTACAACAAGGGATTTTAATTCGTACAGCCAGTACAGCAAATAGTCCCATTTTCCCTGTGAAGAAGAGTGGGGGGAGGGGCTATAGATTAGTCCAGGACTTAAGGGGAATTAACAAAGTTGTTGAGAGCCAATTCCCCGTAGTGCCGAATCCAGCTGTCATCCTCATGCAGATTCCACCGTCTGCCAGTCATTTTACTGTCATTGATCTATGTTCTGCTTTCTTTTCAGTCCCTCTTAACCCTGACTGCCAATACCTTTTTGCATTCTCCTACAGGGGAGTGCAATACACATGGACCAGACTACCCCAGGGGTTCATTGACAGCCCCAGTATTTTCTCCCAAGCCTTACATGACTGTTTGCAATCCTTTCAACCCCACAATGGGTCTGTTCTAATTCAATATGTGGACGATTTGTTGTTGTGCTCTGATTCTTTTATGTCATGTTTACATGATACTAAATTGTTGTTGCTTCATCTTTCACAAACAGGGCACAAGGTGGCAAAGGATAAATTACAGCCATGTCAGACTAAGGTCAAATACTTAGGACACTGCCTCACTAAGGGGCTAAGACACCTGACAACCGACAGAATTGAGGCCATACAACACATGACCCTGCCGCAGAGCCAGAAGCAGATTCGTACTTTCTTGGGGATGTGTGGATACTGTAGGTCCTGGATCCCAGGTTTTTCTATTCTGGCATTACCATTGCAGGAGCTAGTCTCTTCCTCAAAACCAGAACGTGTCATACACACAGAAGAGTCGGAGCAAGCGTTCTTTAATCTTAAAGATAGTCTGACAAGAGCACCTGCATTGGGAATACCTGATTATGAAAAGCCTTTTGAGCTATTTTGTACAGAAGCTGATGGCTGTGCAGCAGGTGTCCTCACACAGAAACATGGTGACGCTAGCAGACCGGTAGCATACTACAGTGCACAATTAGACAATGTGGCAAGGTCACTCCCAACATGTCTCAGAAGTGTAGCAGCAACGGCCCTTCTAGTAAGTAAGAGCGAGGATGTAGTATTAGGACATAATTCAACCATCTATACACCCCATGCTGTATCAGCTCTGTTAAATTCAGCCCAAACCAGACATGTTTCTTCAGCTAGATTCACAAAGTGGGAACTAGCCCTGATGGCACCCTCAAACATCACCATCAAACGATGTAGCACCCTAAATCCAGCTACATACCTTCCGTATGTGTCTCAAGAGACACAAAGGGTGGGAGGTGAGGAGACCCTGGTTGATGATGAGTTAGGCAAGAATACTGACACGCATGACTGTATGGAACACCTGAATCAGACCTTTACTGCAAGGCCCGACATATGTGACACCTCCTTAGAAAATGTAGATTTTACGTTTTATACAGACGGAAGTTGCCATAGACAGACAGAGACAGGAGAGCTATGTACTGGTTACGCTGTTGTAGACGATCAGGATGTGGTAGAAGCTGAACCCCTTGGTCCACCTCACTCAGCCCAGGTGGCGGAACTAGTAGCACTAAGGAGAGCGTGTGAATTGGCAGAGGGTAAATCAGCCAACATATATACTGACTCTAGGTACGCCTTCGGGGTAGTGCATGATTTTGGGGCCCTTTGGCGTCTTAGAAACTTTACGACAGCAGCAGGTACACCAGTGGCACACTCACAACACATAAAAGGACTTCTGACAGCGATACAGTTACCCAGAACAGTAGCCGTCATAAAGTGCAAAGCCCATACCTTTGAAGAAGACCCAGTGTCATTGGGCAACAATAGGGCAGACGAAGCTGCTAAATGGGCAGCAGGGCAACCTATGACTGTATCGACCGAGACTATGATGGTTTTTCAGACATTAGACACGCAGAAATTAATTGAAATGCAAGATTTGTGTTCCCTGCAGGAGAAGGCGGTCTGGAAGGCGAAGGGATGTGGTCAAGAGTCCTCAGGACTCTGGAGGGATGGACAAGGTAAGCCTGTAGCTCCCCGAACATACTATCCAAGCCTGGCTGAAGCAGCACACGGCCTGACTCACCTGGGTAAAGAAGGTATGTGCAAACTGGTGAGAGCATACTGGTGTGCTCCCGGATTTTCCTCTCAAGCTGGTAAGAAAGCAATGTCATGTCTTACTTGTTTGAGGAAAAATGTTGGGAAAACTATTCCAACTGAGCCATCCCACATCCCTCCTACAGACGGACCTTTTCAGGTAATACAAATTGACTATATCCAACTACCACCGTGCAGGAATCTGAAGTATGTGTTAGTGTGTATTGATGTGTTTTCCGGTTGGGTAGAAGCATATCCGGCAGCCACTAATACTGCTGTGTTCACTGCAAAGAAAATTGTACAAGACTTTGTGTGTAGGTTCGGTATCCCTAGAATCATTGAAAGTGATAGGGGTACCCATTTTACTGGTGATGTCTTCCAAAATATGTGTAAACTCATGGGAATCAGTAGCAGACTTCACACCCCTTACCGACCACAAGCCAGTGGTAAGGTGGAGAGAGTAAACGGTACTATCAAGAACAAACTAGGTAAGATAATGGCTGAAACTGGGTTGGCATGGCCTGAGGCTTTGCCGTTGGTCCTCCACAGCATTCAAACCACTCCTAGACCTCCTCTTAATCTGTCCCCCTTTGAGATACTGTTCGGACGACAACCTCATTTGATCGTGAGTCCACAAGACGACTTAAAGTGTAATAATGAAGTGACTGTACAATATCTTATAAGAATGAGTAGACAGCTGAAACAACAACAACAAAAACTAAAAATGCTGTCACCTGGTATGCCAGAAACGAACTGTCATGATGTTGAACCTGGAGACTATGTTATGATCCGCAATTTCTTACGTTCAGGTTGTTTAACAGACCGTTGGGAAGGCCCGTACCAAGTGCTGCTGACCAGTACTACATCACTGAAGGTTGCAGAGAGAGACACTTGGGTCCATTCCACCCACTGCAGGAGAGTCCATAATCCGGAGAAAGTGCAAGACAAGACTCAGACCGACGACATAGAGCTGTCACTTGTGAGCCTGTTCCGGGAGACCTAAAGCCTGCAGTTAAGACACCTGAACCAGAGACGTTGCCTCAGAACTATCTTTCCAGCGATGGAGTGGCGGTTTTTGTTTTTCTTTTGTTCCAGGATTTTCCTTGTTTTTACTTTTTCTAGGACATTCTATTTTTGTGAAGGAGAATGGAGGATGGAGGAGAGTTCTGGGAGTGATACGGATGAAATGGAGGCCGAAGAAAAGTTAATAGGATATCCTGAGCAGCCCATTATCAAACTTGGTCCAGGGGTTATGAAAAGGTCTGCTAGCTCAGGAACTCGGAGGCAGTGTGAGGGGCTATTGTCTGATGAGTATTGTATCTGCAAGTTCTGCAACTCCCTAGTTGACGAGAGATGCATCCAACGATGCCAGTCCCCCAGTACTCTGAATATAGGCGGACATCCTTTGGAGGATTATCACTCCCTGGTGGGTAAGGGGCTAAACCAAACTGAGTGTTGGGTGTGCTCTCACGTGCCTCAAGGGCAGCATAACATAGGACTAGTGCCATTCCCGCTAAACATATCCGAAGTACTCGAATTAAGGGGTGGGAGGCCCATAGAGGGGAGGTACAATAACACTAGGTCCCCTAGTCTGACGCTTCGACAATACTCCATAGGCAGATCTTTGCTGTGCCTAAACATATCTCATGCAAAGCGCCTGGAGAATTGGGAGGCTGACCTATCAGATCAGACAATGGCTCGCCACACTCATTTTAGAGAGAGACTCACAAGGTCACTACTAGGCAGGAATGCTGATGGAAGTCACAAGTTAGGGCGCATAACCAAACATAAGAAGGTATCTATTGGAAAAGTCTCTACAGATAAATGTGAAAATATCATTAATGCCGACACGTGTCTAGAGCAGATGGAGACACTAGGCATGGGTAGTTTTATCAAAACTCTGTGTGATATAATTCATGGGCATACTGTTCCTTATGTTCTCCCTGATGATGTGTATTTTGTTTGTGGGAGGAAAGCTTATTCCTGGGTGACTCCGAGTTCCAAGGGCTTGTGTTTCTTAGCTAAACTGGTTCCTGAAATCATGACTATTACTCATGAAGAAATGGTAGATATTCACAAGACTACATCACCACCATACATACACACACAGTATGAACACCGTGGCAAGAGAAATATGATTCCTGGTGAGGAACCCATAGCTACAAAATTGATTAGTGAAACTGCTGGTTTCCAAGTTATGGTTGCTCTAGATCTCACCAGGACCGCTCGGGGAACATTAAACTTTAAATATATCCAAGACCTAGCTAAATTAATAGATAATATCACCGAGATGTATGATGACACTTTCAGGTATACTGGAAGGGAGCTACAAGCGTACAAGAAGGAGTTGGTGCAACATAGACTGGTACTAAATTATCTCACCTCTATTACTGGTGGGTACTGTGTGACACTGGCCACCCAGTTCGGTGTCAAATGTTGCACGTACATTACTAATAATACGGAAGACCCTAAAGAGGTTATAGACCGGAAGATGGATGAAATTTTGCAGCTGAAATGGGAATTTCGAAAGAGCCATAATTCTTCGTTATATGAGGTCGGGGAAAAGGTGGCGGGTTGGTTCTCATGGTTGAACCCAGCAAAATGGTTCTCCGGTCTGGGGGAGTGGGTACAGGAAATGATTGCGAGTGTAGGTAAGCTCCTTCTCCTTATACTGGGTGTCATCTTAGCAATTGGTTTAGTTGTCAAATGTGTTCCTACTGTGTTGAAGTGTGGAAAACGGTCTCATAAGAGTAACACTGAGAAAGAGACTGAAAGGGTGGTACCAGATACCGAGATCATGGTCTGTGAAGAAGTATTGTATAATCCTGAACTTGAAACGGTGATTGGGTGATAGTTTATTACACTATCAAAGGGTGGAACTGTCGAAGTCAGCAAATTGGATAAAGTCATTTCAATTAAAGTCTAGCAAACTTGGTTGTCTTTGTCTGAAAAGATGCGTACGGTACGCTATGACGTACAAGGGCACGCTACGGCGTGAAAGGGCGTACGCATCCACTACACGTGGCAGCAACAGTAATTGGTCTTTTACCATACATTCGCACAAACACGCATACTTATAAAATAGTACACATTATTGGTAGTTGCAACACATAGTCAGTTATGTCGAAATATAGTAGTATTTATATGTTATATCAGAGTTACATGCATATTAGTGAAATACACAGAACGGGTTAAAGGAATAACATCATGAGTGGTATCATAATGAACCTTGTTACATATCCTACTGTTTGGTGCGCTCTGCGAGGGAATCGCAGAGTGCATACACAAGTTATGAATGATAGGGAATTATGAACTACTTAAGACTAAGGAATTCTGGCGGGAAGAGCAGAGCATACCCCCTGCAGAGATGACCCCCTCCTTTGGATTCCTTAGGATGAACCAGCCAATGATTGACGACCCCTTGGACATTCCTGAGACCCGGACCAATAGATGCAAGCCATACCATCTTCATTGTATTACTGTACTTGATTGTGTATATAAGCAGCAGCTTGTGATCCAGAGTGCAGACTTCTTGTCCCCAGACTTCAGGATTGAATGACTGCACTGGATCCAGAGCGCCTGCGTTAAGTAACGGCTGTATTTACTATTACATCGCTTGAGCATATTTTTTCCACTTATTGCGAATAAATCTTTGTGCGTTGGAAACACAAATCGAGGTTCGACAATCGTTATTGGTTAGCGACAATACGCACATTACACTGTGTTATAAACAAGTCAGTTCCTTATGTTGATTGCCATTATTGATTGATATACCTTTGTTATTACTTATATATTCATAATTGCTTATGGTTCCAATACAGAGCTTTTTTTATTTTATTTTATATTGATTTAGAAACAAAGGCTCTTAAACATAAAAAGCGTTCTTTTGCGATATCAATGTACTCCTGGACTGATATTTGCAAACTGCTTCCAATCATCAAGTAGGTGCAGGGCTCACTAGGATCGATCTGTCATTTCCAACGCATTTCAAACCAATACACGGTTCTTTTTCACGGTAAGTAAAAACCGGATATTGGTTCGAAACGCGTTGGTATGACAGAGCGATCCTAGTGAGTCCTGCACCTATTTGATGATTGGAAGCAGTTTGTGAATATCTAGGAGTATATTGATATTGTAAAAGAACGCTGATTATACTCCACGATTCTGGTAGGAGTAGACTTGCTATTTTCATTGAAGGATTTCCTTCCATATACACAGTTTTCATGTGTGTTTGTGTTAATGACAAATTCATATTGTTTTTATTACTATTGTTATTATTACCATTTATTTATATAGCGCCACTAATTCCGCAGCGCTGTACAGAGAACTCACTCACATCAGTCCCTGCCCCATTGGGGCTTACTTCTAAATTCCCTAATATACACACACATACACAAACAGAGACAGGGTCAATTTTTTTCAGCAGCCAATTAACGTACCAGTATGTTTTTGGAGTGTGGGAAAAAACCGAAGCACCCGGAAGTAACCCACGCAAACACAAGGAGAACATGCAAACTTCTCATAGAGTCATATTGTTTTTAGAGGGTTTTTTTTATATATATTTTTTATGGAAATTAAAATAGTGTTTTAAAAGGTAACACACTATTTATTGAACATTGTTTTATTTTTCATATTTACCACATAACACTAAGCACGTGTTCAAGAAAACAGTGGATCACCTGAGTACATAGGTTTTCACAAATACAAAAAAGTAAGCAAGTTGAATGGGGTGTGTACCCCGACACTATTTTCATCATCATCATCACCGTTTATTTATATAGCGCCACTTATTCCGCAGCACTGTACAGAGAGAGATTCTATATGAAAGCCTCTCACGGGGTGATCATAAAGATCTTCTTTATTCACTTGTACTCTAAGGGTTCCATAATTTGGGTATACCATTATGTCCTGAGAGTTACTACATATATTTTTCTTTTCCTTTTTTCCTGACGTCCACATTCATGAACAACACTGGAAAACTTTAAATAAGATTCACCATTCATCCAAAAGGATACAAGAGACTTAAAAGACATTTTATTTTTATTTTTTTATAATTTTTATATTATTGTATTTATGACTCTGGACATTGTTGGACTATTCAATAATTTAGAGTCTAATATATGTTGAAGATTGTACAAGCGGAGATTTACCCTACTTGCGCCTAAAATACACACATTGTTAGGGTTGTTAAATATTTATAGAAGGAAGGTGTTCCCTTAGTGTTATATTAAGGCAGTAGTGTGTAGAAGCGCTTGAAAAAGGTCACTTTATCCATTTATATAAAACCGAACTTGATAGTTATCGAGACTACCTGGAATGGAGTCTAGGAAAAGGGGCGATACACAACAACCCTCCCTCAGAGCTGTCTACTGTGCTAGTATATACCACTCACTCTACTATTAACAACAACAACAACAACAGCAGTACCCTGTTACTAACACTCTATGTGACCAGTATGCTGCGCAATGTTAACCTCTAACACTAGGTGTAGTGTACTACCAATTATAAGGTACAATTCCAAATAGCCAATCTACAGAGCAACAGACAAAATAATAAACAATATAACAATAGCCTACCTTTAATGGGGGCCTAACTATTGGATCCTATGCCAGGGAAACACCTCAAAAGCCTACCTTAAATGGGATCCTGACTAATGTGTGCAAGCACACAATTATACAGTATACTCACAGAAAATGGCCTCCAGGAATAAGGTTGGGGAAGATGAATAAAAGATCGGGTTTTGGCCTCTAAGTGACAGGGGCTGACTTCCCACCTGATGCCAGGCCTGATGCTTAAATTGTTCCCACCGCCCACTGTCTGAAATGATTTGGGCCACAAGCTATGCCCACAGGCCCCACAGGCTATTCCTGAATAAAATATGCAACCCAGGCTTCCAAGCCTGAATGTCAAAATATGCCCAATGATGATGACTAAGGGTCTTAAAATACACTAATGGGTCCTACAGGCCTTGTGCCCAACTAATAGCACCCAAAATTGTGCTCACGGGCCTTGTGCCCGAAAAATGTGTCAGAGAGTGGGAGATAAGCATGAAACCATAATTACCTTTTCCCCACAGGAAACAGATCTTCTCCATGTCATTTTCTGTTCAGATTCACTGTCGGAATGGAGAACTTACTTGCGCTGGATTGCTGGTCGGGTCAGTGGAATCTTCTTCTTCTCTTTGCCCTCTCCATGGACTCTGCTTCAGGGGGGACACCATTCTACACTTGTCATGCCCTCTCTGGCAGCATGGTATGTACTCCCTCCCCCTCAAGAAATCCTGCGTTTGTATCTGCATGCCTCGTTGTTGTCCACCAGTGGAATTCCATACAATGATGCATTTACCAGCAGTTGCTCAGTGAGATATTTTCTATTCTATTTTCTGCTTCATATATTCTGTATTCTGTTAAAGTGGTAGGAAATATATGGCCCTCCTGCTGCTGTGGAATTACAAGGTATACTGGGACATGTAATTACACAGCAGCTGGAGAGTCACAGGTTGCCTAAGTCTGTTTAACAGTGCATCACTGGGCTCCCATAGCAAAATTTGGCGAGGGGACCAGCGATGAAGTTCTTACCTTTTGGGCACCCTGCACTACTCTCAGCAGAACACAGTTGGTTCCTTTTCTTAGCATGTCCGGCCAGGTGCATGTACCGCTCAGAAAAGGTCACCATCCCTATTTTTGCACCTGTGCTGTGGTTTTATACTTCTGCCTCTTACAGATATCAGTGCTGGTAATAAGTTCTGTTCCCAGTTCCTGTCTCCTGCTGTGTTTTGATTTGTTACCTGTTGTTGACCCCTTCTTGGACCTGACTATGCTATTTTCCGCGTAACCATTACCCTGCTCCTGAACCTGATTACCTTTTGCCTGGTAACTACCACTTATTTTTAAATGTGTTTGAATATTTTTCCACTGGATTTTACGCTCTGTCTAGCCAACCTTCACCATCAATCATAATTTCTTCAGTTCCACCACCTATGAGGGACTTTTGTTATCTAGTTTATTGTGTCTACAAAATTACACTTCTGTTGTGCCACGGTGATACTATCACTACGTTCTTAAGTCTTGGAGGCAGTTTAGCACCAATGAGCATAAACAAATTCTATTGGAAAAGGGGCTCCTATAGGTTAACATCGCAATTAGCTTGGTTCTAATAGCTAATCTCAGTGCAGACCACCCCAGACCTTACAAATGGATGGTAGGGTTGCAAACATATCCCATCTATAAAGAATGCATGTCATTTATACAGGTTATGTGGCTAAATAATTGAGACTGGGTGAGATGATTACTACATCTCATGTGGTGCCATCAGCCAGTCAAAGAACCAAAAAAAGTAAAGAGTAAAATATATGTGTTCCTTATCAACGGAATTAATTGCCAATCCATCAGGAGGATGGTCCAGGAACATCAATATTGTATCATACACTGAAGATGCTAGTCAGTGAACAACAATGAAATTCAGTGGCAAAAATGTTAACTATATTATAATGTAATGTTTTCTCTTTGTCTGTGCTTTGCCCTGCTCCAGTTCCATATTTCAGTGTAATATTTTGCAAAGAACATTTGAATATCTTGAAATATTAAATTATGCTCCAATAAAGTGTAACCATTTATCCAGTGCCTAGGCTCGTTTTGGTCTGGGTAAAGCCCCTTTTAATGACATGATCAGCATGAGCTTGTGCTGAGAGTGATGTTGCTGTCCCAAAGCTAATTAAGTTTGAGTGTGACTGTGCTAATTATCAAGTCCAGAATGAGGTTTCACACCAGGTCTAAATTATACTGCTCTCAGCGGGCCATGTTTTTTTTCCATCTCCTTGCCCTTGATGGACAACCAATAACCTCTTATTTTTCTCCAGCAATTTTACCCAGATATGCTATGCTTTCTGGGTGTTAGGATGGAGGAAATGTATTTTCATAGAGCAAATTACAACTTTTTCCATTTTATTATTTAACACTCCTTTGCTTCAAAGCTTTGCAAAAGTACAAAGTAATTATAGAGCACAAGTACCATTACTATGCTTCATTAATAATAATAAATAAATAAATAAATAAATAAAATAACCATTTATTTATATTCACAAGCAACAGACAAGCACAAAGATATATGTAGAATACATAAATGAAAGATGACATTATATAGTTCTTCTAAAAGTTCTTTTAAATCTTAATATTAAAAATAAATATTAACTTAGTTTTATGATAAAAAAAAATCTAGCTGCATAAGACTATTATTATCTCTATTTAATTGCTGTATAACGTTACTCTATTTAAATGGAATATCAGGATACACTATTTTACATTTTTATGTGCTGAGAAAACACTGTTACTGTAGATCCAAAGATGTGTGAAGACATCTTTGGACCTACAGTAGGCAGAATGTTTACTTTAAAAGGGGGAAGGGTGGTCGGGCCTTATACATGGTCCGCTCTGAGAGTGGAACAGCTTCAGATTATTCTTATAATATTATTCCAGCAAGCAAGGGCTTGCACAATTGGTGCAGGGGTTGCAGCTGGGACCATCTACCCTCTTAAAGCCCATGGGTTTAGGTGAGTTTGTCACCATATGGCAGGACATGGGGGGCCCCTCCAAAATTTTGCTATAGGGCCCACAAATGTCTATACCCATGCCAGCAAGACATCTCAGTGAAGCGCTGTATAAACGTGGGACAGAGGTAAGTCAACTGTGTAAGGAATATTTTCAGATGTAAGCTTTCATGGGCAGGGCCCTCTTTCCTTGTGTGCTCCTTCTACTGTTCCTTCACCCTCTGTACCTCTTAGCCTGCTTCACTAGCCCTGTTTTCCCTGTTTTCTTAAGCTTTGGCCTTCTCGCTGATTTCTACCATCCCTTTCACTATCTGTGCCAGATATAATCTGATTTGCTTTACCCTGTCACCTGTGTTTGTATATATTTTTGTATCATGTTGTGTCTTGGTTCTGTTTTCTGTATATGTAATGTACGGCACTGCGGACCCTTTGTGGTGCACTATAAGTCAAAGATAATAATAATATTTAACTAAAAATTTATATTATAGACTTTAATAATCTTTTATGCATTCATGATGTGTGTCCCAAACTGTTCTTTTTTCCTCTCCATAAAATACACTTTAGGAGTAACGCTTTAAAGCCAGCCTTCAGAGGAAATGTTATTGGTCGCCGCAGCATTTGAATGCTTGAAATATAGTTACTTGAACATGTCTCAGGTTCAACTCCCCAATGGAGTGTATTGAAGATTTACCTAGAGTTAAACTTCCAAAAATACAGCAAGTGAGTTAAAACAAAAAAGCCAAACACATCAAAACACTTGTTTCTACAAGAAGTGATGTGCATAACATCAGTAGAACTGTAAAATTAAAACATGAACTCTGGAGTAAGAGGGTAATAATGGATTGAATTTTAACTTTTTACATTTTTGAGTAATTGGTGCTGTGTGGTGGGCAGTTATATAAGGACATTACTACAGTGTCAGATTATCACAGTGGAGTATTGGGCGTCACGTTGTGCCCAGTGTCCCTTTGGTGGCCCAGAATCACTCCATCAACACATTAAAAGAGACATGTTAGAGCCAGCAGTACATTTCTGATTGCAATGCCAGCAGGGCAGGAGGAAGTGACATTACAAAGTACATCACTTTCACATCTATGTCCCTCTGTGAGCTGCGGATGAAAGGTGGCAATACACCCTCAACACTGACACTGGGATATTATCTGAGGGACACTCTACTGTATAGTATATTATTATGTGGTCACCTGTACCTCATATATTATAATGTATGGGCACCCTACTAGACGTTTGTCACAAACAGCACTCACTTAAACCTGCGTAATACTTGTGTGAGGGTTAATCACAACACAACCACCTGGTTTGTCTAAAAATTATTATTTCCTTCCTTTTTATATTACATGCTCACTATTAATTCAAAACTGCCACTACCAAGGTTTGTTTCAAGAGCTGACACTCTTACAGAAAACAGCCACCACTAATTCAGTTTTTCACATTTAAATAGTCAATCTAGCAGGCACATAACTTCATCAGACAGAATGTAGCCACAGTGCTTGAGACATACAAAATAAGATAACAACAATATCATACTGTATGTAAAACAGTTTCTTCTAAATAAAAAGGAATAGTAACAGAACATAAAGACACAATTATGTTTGCCTGGGAGTGGCGAAAAGAATGGACAAATCTTCAATCCTAATAGAAATGATCATGTTTTAAAGTATTATATGACCTTTTAAAATTACTCTTTTACCACTTCTAACCCCCGTCCATTTGATGTTACTGAAAAGAGATCAGTGGGCGTGTGTGTGTGTGTGCGTGTGCGTGTGCGTGTGCGTGTGCGTGTGTCTGTGTATGCCAGTCCTGTTCAAAGCACATCTCTTACTCATGACATTTATATGGAAATATTTTTCTCCAATACATCCAGAGACATAATTTTACCTTTAATTAACAAATCTCAAGTTCATGGACAGATACACACCACACATATAATATAAATAATAATATTTCATATTCTGGATGATACTTCATTCCTAGGCAAAACTAGCAGATTTGACATTGAAATTGAGAAATGTCCAGGGCTTGACTTCATGGTCTAGAATTATATACAGATCTCTAGGCATGCAGAAATTATGAACAATATTCGTTTGATGGTTTTTTTTTGTACGGGGAATATACACAGAAGACACTTTCTTATTAAGTGACAAGAATCCAACTTGCAGAACGTTATAGTAATTCATCTTTTATATTTTAACTCCTGATCGTGTCATAACCGCAACAATGGTATATTATCATGTGGTCACCTCTGACTTGAACATAAAATGTGATCTCCACCGGCTGTCATATTATTATGTGGGCACCTCTGGATGATATATAAACATAGTGCCACTCTGCTGGCTGCCACATTATCATATGGAGGGGGTAGTGTAATGAGGCTTATGTATTGATTAATACACATGGCACAAATTAATCTTAATCCGCCACTATCCGGAACAAAAACATAAAAACATACCTACTGGCATCAATTTTGTGTGTTGAACTAGCAGTTATTATGCTACTACAACTCAAGAAAACAGATATGAAAATGGAAATCCTTATTTAAAATGTCCCGTTACCCACACAAGTTACACAACTGCACGTGACATTTTTAAACTTAAATCAAACAGCTGTGGGTAGTCAGCCTAAAGTGGCACATATTTATAACTGTTCCTAGAATGGAAGTACCTCTTCAGCTATCTAAGTGAAACAATAAAATGAAGATTATAATCCTAGATGCCTTTTCACAAGGCATAGAGCATCTTGCTTGGCACATAATGTATGTGTTTTAAATCAATCTTTGATTACTAACCGCATGCATTCGCATCCTAATTTTGTGACGAATGAGGAGCATTGGTGAACTTTTGCATATATCTTATAAACTGTAATGTAATAAAGCTTAACGTGCTGACCTGCCATGTAACAATGTGACAATACTTTGCCCTCAGTATATATCCCTCAATAACTTTTCAGACTGTCTCTTCTCTTCTCTCTGGACATAGTAAAGTCCCCCAGTTATTCCTGATCCCTGCATCAGATAACATCTTCCTTTTGTTTCTTTTTGTCTGAGTTACTGCGTTAATTTTCTGCTTTTCCATTCTCTTCTGATCCTGCTAATTATGTCTTAAATTCTTATACCTCTATGCATTTTCATTTGAGTTTAATAATGAGGATTTTAATTATAATTTTAATGCTTTGGTTCTGCTGTTCTATTTTATATTAAATTGCAGTTTCTTTTATTACTCTTGGCTGATGAAATCTCATTAACTCCTCTGTTGCCAAAGGTCTAGCAAAAGTATTAGGTTTGAGAACAGACTTCCAATATTCCAATAGTCAATTTAATTTAAGTTTATAATTCAAGCAGGGACATGATGGGTTAAAAGTGAGATTTCAAGCTGTGCTCAAATCAGTTTTTGACAAATGAAACAGTATGTTGGTATCTTGCCTATTCAGTTTGAATTTGTGCTTGACAATCATTTTATACCCAAATTACTATTTTGTTGTGTGTGTGTGTGCATATATATATATATATATATATATATATGTATATGTATATATATATATATATATATATATATATATATATATATATATGTGTGTGTGTTTGTGTGTGTAGATAATTATCTAATTCATTGTTGTAGCATTTGTATATAAGACATATATATATATGTGTGTGTGTGTGTGTGTGTGTGTGTGTGTGTGTGTGTGTCTGTGTGTGTAGATAATTATCTAATTCATTGTTGTAGCATTTGTATATAAGACTTATATATATATATATATATATATATATATATATATATATATATATGTGTGTGTGTGTTTGTGTGTTTAGATAATTATCTAATTCATTGTTGTAGCATTTGTATATAAGACATATATATGTGTGTGTGTGTGTGTGTGTGTGTGTGTGTGTGTGTGTGTGTCTGTGTGTGTAGATAATTATCTAATTCATTGTTGTAGCATTTGTATATAAGACTTATATATATATATATATATATATGTGTGTGTGTGTCTGTGTGTGTGTTTGTGTGTGTAGATAACTATCTAATTCATTGTTGTAGCATTTGCATATAAAACTTTGAAAATGCTGTGTGCGCTCTTGTATGAGATCATAATGCAGTTATTCATTACACTATCGCTCACAATCTCTCCCTCTGGCTTCTGATTCCTACAATAGCGCTGCTTTACCTTACAGTTTCTTTCTGATATAAATTAAGATCAAGTTACAGTCTGTTCTGTAAATAGAACAGTAATGGAAAGCAAACTAGGGCTGTATGCTCATAATTTGATAACTGTATATATTATTCTTGCCTCCCGTCTGCTGCCCCAAGTGTGGGTCGGATTCTGCAACCTTTTGGCATTTACTCTGGATTTGTCAAAGGGTACAGAGCTTCTGGGCAGCGGCAATGGATGGTGGTATCCAGAGAACGGATATGGAGCAGTGCTGGAACTACCATTGGTGCGGCAGTTCACTATATATGAATTCCTTGCCATGTACCTGATTTGTAATCATTTTGACAAGTGAGGTCATAAGCTGAACGCCCTTAAACGCAGTTTTTAGGGCAAATGTCAGGTACTTACCCATTCGGGGTTAAGTCCACTGCAGGTCCCAGCCAATTGGAATCCTATGGGAGTGTTCTCAACTCTGGTATAAAGGCTCCTCCCATGGGTTGCTGGGTCTCTTTCACTGAATGAAATCCCTCCCTCCCGTCATATGTCCATGCTATGGGTTAATAATTGACATGTCTAACACTTTTTCTCCCTCTGCACATAGCAGGCACAGTTCAGTGAGAAGCCATTTGTGAGTCCGGAGACTAATTCATACGGTGCTTCAACTTATTGGCCACAGGTCACTGCCCTCTTCGAAGTACTTTGAATATTGATTCCTTTGTGAGGGGGATCCCTTGACCTACTTTGTGAGGGCACAACTTTGTGAGTCCAGAGGAGGTGTAGTCACGGTGACACCAGATTTAGCACCGACCAATCATAAAGGATTATATCTTGGGTCTAGTGGTTAGTGCCGGATGGCCATACACTGTTTGGTTAATGCTATTAGTTGTATCTGACTTTGTTGTAGCAATTTGCTTCCCCGTCACCAACCATGTCTTGTTTCAAACTGTGACCTATTAATTGCCAACAAATTCTGGTGTCAGTGTCGTTATTTTATTATAAGTATAGTTAAGACTTTTAGTGTGAGTGTGGTTTAGTGCAGTGAAAGTGAAGCATCTACAATCTGCAGTTTATGGTTTTTTTTTAGTACCTTGGAATAGTTTGTACCTTTTATTTAAGTTATCTAGAGTTCACCTTTGTTTGTTATTGTTTTTTCTATTGTAGTTTGTTATGTGATGTAAAAAGAAAAATAAAATAAAAAATTTCAATAAAAAGATTTGTTTTAAAAAACAAACCTCCCCTTTGGGAAATCTCGGAGAAAAGGTCAAGTGGCAAGTTTAGGGAGGAGTGGTGGAATAAATCACATCATTTTAGCCCTGCCTCCATGACAAAATGTAATGATAGCATCATTGCAGCACAGGGGGCAGGCCAAAATGATATTATATGTATCAAATCATGTCATTGAGGTCTCTTCACCTTTACAAGGTGGAGGGTCGGATTTGGGAGAAAGGTCTACTTTTCTGGGGGTCCATAAGAACTACACAAAATTTGCGAGTCTCTCGGACATCCTGTGACAGTAGGCAAATATGGAATTTATACATATGAGTGAGTCCAAAGTTATCCTAAATATTATAAGTAACTTGTTTCTAACGTATCTCATATAATTGGCTCTGAAGCTGAATTGTTCCAAATGCTGGTGCCACATATGTGTTAACACATATATATCTGGTCACACACATTATGGTAAAATATGGAAGGTAGGCCAAAGAAAAGGATGCAGAGGGAGCCATTTACCTGTCATCTCATAACCACATTCTGTGGTTCATGCAGAATTATCCTCCTTAATCGATTCTGCTAGCATCAAATTTTTATTGTCTAGGACAATCAAATCAGCATGTCTGGAAATGTATGAATACCATATTTCCCCATGTATAGGACGCTCCACTGTATAAGACGCACCTATATAAATCATGTGAAAAAATTGAGGATAAACATTATCCTCAATTTTTTCACAGAGTATTTGTGCAGCTTATACAGAGGAGAGACAATGCTATAGTGAATTCTGACTTACCCTGTCAGATGACTCCTCTGTCCGGTAAAGTCTTCTGTCTTCTCTCTGTCTGATCCTGATGCTGGAAACCCGATTAAGGTCTTCTCTGCGATGTCCGGATGTCCTTTCAGGACCTTGACAAGGTCCTGAAAGGACATCGCAGAGAGGACCTTAATCGGGTTTCCAGCATCAGGATCAGACAGAGAGAAGACTTTACCAGACAGAGGAGTCATCTGACAGGGTAAGTGCTACTACCCCTGCATAAGACGCACCCAGTTATTAGACTCAAAATTTTTGGGAAAAAGGTGCGTCTTATACATGGGGAAATACGGTAGCTTAAATGTGTCCCACATTCTCTCCTTTGGTGACACTAAAGAAACTGCACACAGGCATAATAAGAGTACATACACACTGCCGTTTACAATGCATGTTTAACTAGAGATGTTTACTGATCCCTGTGTTCTGGTTTTGGTTTTGGATCCCAATTTATTTCTAAAAACATTATTTTTTTTGCTAAAATCACATATTTTTGCTTTTTTTCCCCCTACATTATTATTATTAACCTCAATAACACTAATTTCAAGTCATTTGCAGTCAATTTTGACCACCTCACAGGTCACAATATTATTTTCATACACTTTCAAACAGCAACCTGGCTAGATGCTAAGCGACAGAGCAATGACACAAACACAATGCAGTTCATAGCACATCTAGAAAACATTGCCACATAGCCCTCAGTAAAGAAAAGTGGTGCAAGATGGAATTGTCCTTGGGTAATGTAATTAGTTATGGTTCATTTGATCGCTCCACCCGTTCTTTGGATAACTGTGGCAATGCACTAAAAAGAGCCATTGTAATTCACAGTAAAAAATAAAGTTCATCACTGACCTTCGAATCAGCCCCAATTCACAAAAAATTACAATATAGTTAGTTACCTTTGACGTAAAGTGCAGATTGCATCCATGCTTACATTACTTCTACAAGCAACGTTGTTCTTTGTTAATAAAACTGTTGTCTTTATACCATTCAAATTTTTTTTAAATAATCCTCCACCATTCTTTGGATGTTGATAGTTGATAGTAGGATCAGGTGGAGTTACAGCAGAGGTGTCACTAATTCTGGTCAATTCTTTTACATTAGACAAGACCAGATGTCAAATGTTGTGCCGAGTCATCTGCATCATCAATGGGTGTCTAAGATTTTTGCAAAGCACACAACAGTATGTAGCACATGCAGGTAACATTGGCACACAGCGGTAGCTGAAGGGAAAAGGGGTGTAAGATGGAATTGTCCTTGGGCCCTCTCACCCACCCTTATGTTGGATCTTAAAAAGGACTTGCAAACTTTAACAAACCAAGCACTATAGCGACAAGAAGTGCCACTTTTGAGGCTGATGTGCTTGGTTTGTTTGGGCCCCACACAAAACAAGCTAGCAATGGGCTTAAGGCACCTAGGGTAACAGTGCTGTTAATGAACTCTACTTACTGTGGCAATATGTTGTTGTCATCATCCTCAGCCTCATCCTCATCCTCATCAGTTTGTACATCATCCTCACACATTATTAATTCTTCACCGCTGGAATCCACCATTACAGAAGTGTAAGTATTTTGATATAATTGGTGGCAAAGGCCTTCCTCGTGGAAATTGAAGTTCATTTTTATGAACATCATCTTTTCCACATTTTGAAGAAGTAGCCTCCTACGCCGATCGCTGACAAGGTTCCCGGCTGTGCTGAAAACTCTTTCTGAGTACACACTGGAGGGTGGGCAGCTTAGGCAGTGCAAAGCGAGTTGGTACATGGGTCTCCAAATTCCCTTTTTTTCTCCCAGTATGTAAAGGGACTGTCTCATGCGTCTATTTCTGTGCTGTTGTGAAAATAATCCTCCACCATCCTTTTTATGTTGATAGTAGGATCAGGTGGAGTTATGGCAGAGGTGTCACATTTTTTGGTCAATTCTTTTAGACCAGACCAAATGTCAAAATGTTGTGCTGAGTCATCTGCATCATCCCTGAGTCTCTTAGGAAAGCTAAGTTTTTTCCTAGCAGCAGTTGAGTGAGATACTGAAGGGGACACCGTTCTGTAATGTAACACTTGAGCTTTCATCTTGCTCACCAGGAGCTCCTTGCATCTCTTCAGATCTCGGTCAGTTGGAAACAAATAGAAGACATAGCCTTTACACCGAGGATCAGGCACAGTCACCAAAATGTAGTGACCCGATTTCAAGATTTTGATAACTCATGGATCCTGGTGAAGCGAGTAAAGGACTTGATCTACAAGTCCGACATACTTAGCGTAATTGCTTTGTTTAATCTCCTCCTTCAGTTTCTCAAGCTGCTCTTCCAAAAGTCTAATAAAGGGAATCACTTGACTCAAGCTGGCAGTGTCTGAACTCACTTCACAGGTGACTACTTCGAATTGTTTCAGCACCTTGCACAACACGGAAAGTATTCTCTACTGTGCTTGAGTAAAATACATCCCCCCTCCTTTCCCAATGTCATGGCTTGTGAAGTAAGCGTGGATGGCTTTTCACTGTTCCTCCATCTGCAGAAACATATACAGGGTGGAATTCCACCTTGTCACCACATCTTGCTTCAGTTGGTGCTCTTGTAGCTGTTGCTGTTGATCTTCTACATGCTGTTGACGAAATATGGAAATGTCCAGATATTTTACAGGCCACAGACAGCATCTCCTGTACGTCATGTCATTTTTCAAAAAGCTGTGCACCACAAAGATTATTGTGTGAGTAAAACAAGGAATGTGATGGAATTCACCCAGCTGTAATGCTCTCACAATATTGGTGGCGTTGTCAGAAATGACATATCCTGAGGAGACTCCTATCGGGATAAGCCATGTTGCAATGACATCCCTTACTTTTTGTAACAGATTGTCAGCTGTATGACTCTTAGTGAAGCTGGTGATACACAGAGTAGCCTGCCTCTGACAAATGTGGCGTACTTGGGTACATGCTGCTGCTGTTCCTGCTGGGGAAGGCGAATCACCAACCCACTGGGCGTCACAGTCATATAATCTTTAGTTTGCCCATTTCCGCTTGTCCATATAGTTGTGGTTAAGTGTACAGTGGGTAGAATTGCATTGTGTATCCCAATAATTAAACCTTCTTGTAGAGGTGAGGATTAACTTTTCTATTAAAATGGTGTCGTGATTGAATTTAGTAATGGGGACACAAGATCTCAAGTAACTGTCTAAAACAAGCTGCATTAATAGTGGATATTGGACGCAGATCTAATACTAGCATAGTCGCCATGGCGTCTGTGATCCGCTTTGCGACTGGGTGACAGCTTTTAAACTTGCTTCCTCTTGTAAAGGATTGTTTAACAGTCAATTGTTTTAAGCTACAAGTAGTATTCTTCTTGGTCTGCTTCTGGGATGAAGATTCACCCCCAGCAGCAGCAGCAGCAGTGGGACTAACGCTCAATAATTCTTCTGAGGAATCCAGGATAGTGGAGGAGTCATCCAGCCTTACCAACTTGAATGCAGGAATACCTCCGATCGCTACTGAGGATATTGATGAGGACGGTGTTGTGGGTGTCGGGATCTAGCTGAGAGAAGGGACCTAGATGATGATGGACTGCTTGTTGTTATTTTTTTAGCATAAGTTTCTAATTTTCCCAACAGCTTGCCATAAACTCGCTTCAAATGGTGTAACATGTATGAGGTTCCTAAATGGTTAGGGTCCCTACTTCTACTGACTGGCTTTACAAAAGCTACAAATGACTAGACAAACTGTTGTCAGGATTTGAGTAAAAATAATTCCACACATAAGAGGTGGATTTTTGGGTCTTATGCCCAGGCATGAAAATGGCCTTCTTCTTATCACGTGCAAGAACTACTTCCACTGGTGCAGGACTTACACAAACAACATCATCCTCATCAACATCCTCATTAGCGCCCTCGTCAACTACACAAATATCCCCCTCATTCTGTTGCAATTCCAAAGTGGCATCCTCAATTTGTGTATCACCAGCTACACTTGGGCTGTTCATGCACACATCTGCAAAAATGCTGAAATGCTTTATGGGTACACTATCAGACAGGTCAGGATTACACATAGCATCTCCTAAGGAATTTGTGTCATTTCTGAATCCGAACATACATTTTCCTCTAATGCCTTACTGTTTTCTTCCAGCTCGGCTTTTACATGTAAACTTATTTGCACACCACTTTTGGAATCCAAATGACAAGGTTTTGCTTGGTCATGACTGACCTTACAAGAAGATGCTTCAGTGACAGTTGCAGAACTAGCACTCATAGAGAAAGGCGAAGGCCTCATTCTTTCCTTGCCACTGCATGTGTAGAATGGCATGTTGGCAGTTTTATTTTTTTCTGAAGATATATTTGCCTGGATTACAGGTCTTTCTTTCTTGACCAAGATAAAAGGTGTTTTTTTTACATTTTTGTTTCCCTGACTTAAAAACACTACGCACTTTAACATAGGCTTTAGCAGATGAATGGTGCCAGCAGCTGCTTGGGGCTCCTGGTCTTCTGTGAAATGCTGTGAATCCATTTTGATAACACAGTACATTGTGACTGCAGATTTAGAAGACCAAGCCTACCAGACCTATTATTTCTATTTCAGCAATAACAATTAACAATGGAGCAATGGAGCTCTCCTCTTTGTATGTTACCTATATAACACAGTACAATGTGACTGCAGATTTAGAAGCCCAAGTCTGCTAGACCTATTATTTGTATTTCACCAATGATAATTAGCAATAGAGCAATGGAGCTCTCCTCTTTGTGTTTTACCTATATAACACAGTATAATGTGACTGCAGATTTAGAACACCAAGCCTGCCAGACCTATTATTTCTTTTTCAGCAATGACAATTAGCAATGGAGCAATAGAGCTCTCCTCTTTGAGTTTTACCTATATAACACAGTACAATGTGACTGCAGATTTAGAAGACCAAGCCTGCCAGGCCTATTATTTCTATTTCAGCAACGACAATTAGCAATGGAGCTCTCTTCCTTGTGTTTTACTTTTATAATACAGTATAATGTGACTGCAGATTTAGAAGACCAAGTGTGCCAGACCTATTATTTGTATTTCAGCAATGACAATTAGCAATGGAGCAATGGAGCTCACCTCTTTGTATTTTATCTATATAACACAGTACAATGTGATTGCAGATTTAGAAGACCAAGCCTGCCAGACCTATTATTTGTATTTCAGCAATGACAATTAGCAATGGAGCAATGGAGCTCTCTTCCTTGTGTTTTACTTTTATAATACAGTATAATGTGACTGCAGATTTAGAACACCAAGCCTGCCAGACCTATTATTTCTATTTCAGCAATGACAATTAGCAATGGAGCAATTGAGTTCTCCTCTTTGTGTTTTACCTATATAACACAGTATAATGTGACTGCAGATTTAGAAGACCAAGCGTGCCAGACCTATTATTTGTATTTCAGCAATGACAATTAGCAATGGAGTTCTCCTCTTTGTATGCTACCTATATAACACAGTACAATGTGATTACAGATTTAGAAGACCAAGCCTGCCAGACCTATTATTTGTATTTCAGCAATGACAATTAGCAATGAACCTCTCCTCTTTGTATGTTACCTATGTAACACAGTACAATGTGACTGCAGATTTAGAACACCAAGCCTGCTAGGCCTATTATTTCTATTTCAGCAATGACAATTAGCAATGGAGCAATGGAGTTCTCCTCTTTGTGTTTTACCTATATAACACAGTATAATGAGACTGCAGATTTAGAAGACCAAGCCTGCCAGACCAATTATTTGTATTTCAGCAATGACAATTAGCAGTGGAGCAATGGAGCTCTCCTCTTTGTATGTTAGCTATATAACACAGTACAATGTGACTGCAGATTTAGAAGACCAAGCCTGCCAGCCCAATTATTTCTTACACTGCTACCCCTTCTATTTCTTTTCTACCTATCACGCTGTCCAACTGCACTAGAGAGGGCCTAGAACTGTGAACTGTACCCCTTCTGTGTCCCTCTGTGAAATGGTGCTGGATCGCCATTTTGGGAGCGGTACTTATAGAATCCAAAGCTTGCGAGATCCGCGATCCGATGACGTAGCGATGACATTTTGCCTTGTTTTCAAGAGCGTGAAAGTACTGAGCCGGCTCAGCTTGGTACTTGGATCTGCTAAGTTAGGGTATGTTCGGTTCTTGAGGTACCGAGCCTGAGCATCTCTATGTTTAACACATAAATAAACCCAAGCACAAATGCTTATGAACTGCGTTGCATTTATATTCGCATTTGATATGAATTTAGATGCATTTACAAATACGTTCGATATGTTTGTTTTTTTAAACATGCGCCTATGAGAAAACAGGAGCCTATTCAAGCCAAACTTGTGGGGAAACACATATGTTATCATTTCTCATTGTATTTACAATAGGTTCCCATTGAGATGAATGTAAGTTTCTAACTATGAATCCGATGCACATAATTTAATAAAAAAAATCATTCAAAGTAAAATATTGCAGTCCAATGCAAGTTACACAAAAGAAAAAAGAATAATATGTAGTCACATTTTATTTTCACAACCATTTACAAGCACTTAACTTACATTAAAAATGCATATTAAATCCATAATTTTAACACCAGTGGGTATGTAGCCGAAAGGCTAGCACCAACTTTCATTCATTTTTAACATAATCCCCCTACTCTAATATTTGTTTTAATAGTTCCATAGATTAACCTATTTTACAGTGTGCAGCCTGCATTCATGGTGAGCTGAAATTTCTATATATAATGAATGATGATAGCGCATAGCTGTCAACTTACGTTGAGTAGAATACAAACATGTTTTTTTCCAAGGCATTTCCTTTTCTAACAATTGTATTTAAGGCTAAATATATTAACTCTTATGTCAGTAATCTGAAGTGGTTTCACATCAAAAACATTGGTAGATGTGCAATCAATTTCTTCAGTTCTGCGTGCATGGAAAATACTATGATTTGACACATTAATCCATAGTTCATACATGATGGATCAGGGTGTCACATCCCTTTTGACCGTACTACCTATCCAATCATTTGCTAGTCCCAATAATTTTTTTATTTTTAAAATTTTATATAAGTCCACTTACGGTACATTGACAATAGCTACACATTTTATTTTCTCAATGTAATCCATTGCATTCCTGAACTTTAATTCCAAATTTGAGCATGTGTTACCTTGCCTTTTGTCTCCCATCTCCAATTTCAATTGCAAGTGCTTCGGGAACCTCAATCCTAATTTATTTTTCCTGTTGCACTTGGTAATCTTATTTTATATTATGAATGCAAGCTCCTAGGTTGATTCAGGAAAAATAAATCTGTCACGCAACATAGGTTCCCAACTTCTGAGGGAGGTGAAGGGGCACAAAACACAAGATTGACAGCTATGGCCATATCTCGGGGGATGCAGGAGCACATGACTTCATCTGGTGTTGTACTTTGTAAGAGAGGCAGATCATAGAGATGGTATATACAAAACATCAGTGTTCCTCGGCTAATATGGCTTATCAGCATATTGGTTGCAGCTGATACCAGTGTTGTTTGGCTCTATAATTCAGAAACTCCACGGTACTAAATGGCCACCATCTAAGATTTCAAGTACTGTTATTTAAGAAAAATGACTGTATATATAAGAGCTCTCAACCATATGTGTAGTCTAATAAACCTTGTAGGCGAAATGACTTGATCTATTCTATTGTCACATGATTAACATGGCAGTAAATCAAATCGACTTGTAAGCATGAAGTACCATGGCTCTTTTGACCCTTGCAAGCACATGATGTGCATGTTTCCAAATGTAGTCCTTTAATCTCGCTTTCCTTAACTTCAACTAAATGATTCTGTTTGAGCTGCATCTTCATCAAAGGCACTTTGCCATAATGGTCCAATGAATAATGATTATGATAATTGACCTTTTGGAATCTGTTCGTAGGTCTCGTCACATCAACTCCAAAAAAGTTTGACCAATTTCTTACATGTGGCCATGAATGTAACATGCTATTTCTTCCTTATTGAGTAAGATGTATATATCAATAACAGATCAGGGTCAATTTCATCATCTCTCTACTGCCCCCTACGGGAATACTTTAAAAATGTCCCCAACCTCTCTTAAGAACATACATCAAATTACTAAGAAAAAAGTTTTGCTAGGGGGAACATATCTACTAAAACACAATGCACAATCATGTGTTCCTATAACCATAAATTCTACCAATAGGCTATATATAGGCTATATTACTGTACATCTGTGTATTTTATGCATACCTGAAAGGCCGTGTGATACACACAATGCTGAAGCACATTCAACAACATTTCAAGTGCTCTCACTTCATGCTGATCAGGTCACATACATACTGTATTGGTTCTTTAGTAAAGAATGTACTTATCTAAAGAATATCCACAACCATATCTTCAGTATAAACCATATATTTCTTCCGATAAAACAAACATCAGCACTGAGTGTTTTTACAGCACACCAGAAACATTTATAGAAAATGAATTGCATACAATGTTCTTGTGCTCACATGTGCTAAGATCTTTGGAAAATGAATGAATAAACAATAGCCTCCAACTGGGATGGTAGAGAATTGCGGGTATAGATTTTCAGAGATGCACGTATAAGTCTCAGTCTAAATCTATTATTACTGATCCATGCCGAGACTGGCACTTCAAAAAAAAAAAAAAGTTACCTCATTTTATTCACATAGCTCAGCTTTTATATAACACTACGTCTATTGACTTATGTTTTAGTAGAAATCAAGATTAATTTTCCCTCAAGGAAAGCTTTGTTTCGAACGAATAGGATCAATAACCTGCTTGTTCTTTTCAACAATGGTCAATCTGAACGTCATCTGTAATGGAATTTTAAAAATAGACATTTGCCTGATCCATCTATAGCTAGGATTGTGGTATTTAACCAGTTCATGGACTGTTATAGTTTCATAGGTAAACTTGTGGGGCAGTTTTACAATCTGACTAGGAAAAAGCAGTATTAATAAGGCAAATAATGAAACGTGTGTGGTACCATGGTATTATGGTCCACAATGTAACTCTTCTCATGTGAAATTTATACAATTCTTTTATTCTTTCTAAAAAGTGTTTGCAAGTGTGCAATAATGCTTTCCCACAATGCATTTCTATTTGTGCAACTGCTACCATTCATCCGCCTCATGCGTATATGTGCATAGTCATGTTTTAAAATCAGTCTGTGCCTAACTTTGCAGGATTGTGGATCAGTATGTACATGTGTGTGGTGGAAATAGACTAAAATGTTCCTTCAAAGTCCTGTCTACTTCCACTTTAGGACCCCTTTTTCATTAAATTAACTTTTACATTTTCCAGTCTAATATATGTCTCAAATTAATCATGAGAGTGAAGGGAGGTCTGGTTTGTCCTTATTACAAGTATTAATTGTATGTGTTTGAATATTTTTATTACCATGGATGATCAAATATGATTCTTGTTTATAAAAAAAAATAAAGCCATCCCATTGTTGGCATAAAATGTCTGCTGATTATGGTCACCTCTAGACCATCAGTATAAAACAGCTCTTTTATGTGGGCAAAAAAGCTCTGCGGCCACCCACTAACCAGGGAACGAGCATCCCTGGTTAGTGGGTGGCCAAAAATATCTCATTCTGCAAATTATCATCTTTGCATGTTGGCATGATTTGAGAGGCATGAATGCCCCAATCGAGTGGCGGAACTGACATTTGTGCAGCAGGCGCGGTGCACCGTGACCCCTGAAGATAATGGGACCCACTGCGCATGGAATTAGCGAGCTGTGGGCCCCGGTTCCCTTTTTCCTGCTTCCCTGCACCGGGGCCTACAGCTCGCTAGTTACAATCCACCCATAAGCATGTGCTTCCCAAGAAAAAGGTGTGTGACATCATAAAACAGCATACACACATTTTTGTAGATTTCTAAATTACTCTTTCAGGTAGTGACTATGGCAAGATTTATGTATACAAACCACAGCAAAACTTTAAACAAAAATAATAATAAGCAGAGTAGGTGCTATCAAATGTTCAGAGTGTGATGCTTGACTATGATGTCACAGCCAAGCGCCATATTCACAGTCTGAGGAATCGAGGATGGGCACCACTTCTGAGTGGGGGGTTCCCCAAGGGTACCCTCAAGCCTTGCACCGCCCTGATTTTAAGATACACAATAAGCAAAAGTTTATGTTTAGGAATTAGATGTGCACAGTAGGCTTTTGAATATGTGATACAATTTTCATTAACTTGCACAATGCAACATTTTCATTGTTTGCACTGCATTCATTAAAACTATACTTAAGGCAATTTTTATAAGTGTCCATCATTGTAGACATATACTCTATTGAAAGAAGATGAAAAAGTATAATAGTACTATAGATACATTGTCAAAGAGATATGTGAATATTTAGTATGCACTTAGTAGCCTGAATCTTTGTTTAATAGCACTCCTGATAAATATATATGTGATAATCAATTTGAAAGTGTATAATAGAGATAAAATAGAGTTGAAAAAAGATGTTAAATAGAAAAAGTCAATTATTATAATTTTTCTCAAAGAGACTTTAATATTTCCTTCTTTGGGGGGAATTCAACTGCCAATGAGGTGACGCAATGTGTCTCCGGAATGGTCTGCGGAGACCTATAGTGTCTGAGTTTTCTGCTAAAACCTCAGATAATTTTCCCTTGCGTGCTAAAGAGATGCGAAGGAAAATAAGCAGAAATTTCTGTACCGTATTAGCTGGCGGCACCTCATGGCTAATTGAATTCCCCCTTTGTGTCACATGTGGTCTAGTCTCATGCTTATAGTGCAATAAATCATATAATTAAGGTAAACCTTTTTATGATATATAATATAATATTATATATGATTGTCATTAGCCTATTATAAAATCTAATAAGGATAGTTTACAAAGCTGCAAGACTGCAGCCTCATAGTCACTTTGTGGTCCTATTTTTGATTTTCTACATCCGGATCTTTACACCAAGATAAGAGTGTGCTCCCATCCTTCCCTGATGGGAGCAACTGGATGGCTTAGGATTTTCCTAGCTAAATGTGGGATGGAAACACTAAGAGCTGAATTAATGGGGGGGTGGGGGCCACAGGGGGCACTCCCCCCCCCCCTCTCATGGTGTCCCCCTGGATCAGGAATGAACATCATATGGCAGCACCTGTCTGGGAGCGGGTGCCACCAATACTTTTAAGGCTACTGCTGCCTTAAGAACCCCGGTGCCACCTGATCCCAGACTATATGCAGAGGCTCCAGGCTCCCTTCAGTGGTGCAGAGTTGCAGCGTTATTACATCATGGTCGCAACACTTAAGGGAGCCAGGAGCCTGATAATGGGGGCATTATTATTGATTACACTCATCAAGCGGGCACTATTATTAAGGGTATAAAGGGGTACATTTAGCAATTTAGAATGATTATTAAGGGAACAAAATTAATAATCTAGATTGTCAAGAGGGCACAGTTATGCATTTAGATCATTACGGGGTATAATAGTTTATTATATTCATATTCAGCTGAAGTGATTTATTAAGTAACTCTCCCCCTGAGGGATGGCACCATGCTCTTAATTTTAGATCATAGGGTCCCCCTATCTTAAGTGCATAGGCAAGTATACATATAGTGGTTAGCACTTCTGCCTTACAGCACTGGGGTCATGAGTTCAATTCCCAACCATGGCCTTATCTGTGTGGAGTTTGTATGTTCTCCCCGTGTTTGCGTGGGTTTCCTCCGGGTGCTCCGTTTTCCTCCCACACTCCAAAAACATAATGGTAGGTAAATTGGCTGATAACAAATTGACCCGTGTGTGTGTGTGTGTGTGTGTGTGTGTGTGTGTGTGTGTGTGTGTGTGTCTGTCTGTCTGTCTGTCTGTCTGTGTTAGGGAATTTAGACTGTAAGCCCCAATGGGGCAGGGACTGATGTGAGTGAGTTCTCTGTACAGTGATGTGGAATTAGTGGCGCTATATAAATAAATGGTGATGATGATGATGATACAGCTATATATATATATATATATATATATCTACTATATAAAAGCCTAGTGGTGTGTGTCTGTGTGTGGAAAAAAAACACCAAGCTGCAGCGCCACCTGCTGGACGGAGTTATACACTAACCTACTAAATTCTTAGTGTGTGTGGAAAAAAAAACCTCAAAAAGGGCTGAAATTTGGTATACTAAGATGTTTTTAATTTGTTAATTTAATTTGTTAATTGTTAAAAGTGTTTATAAAGATTTTAAAAAAAAAAATATATATTTCTTGAAGGAGAAGTGACAGTTGGGAGTGGTTGGTGGTTGCCGGGGGTGACAGTTGGGAGTGGTTGGTGGTTGCCGGGGTTGACAGAGCGAGAGGAGTGTGATACTCAGGACCGCTGAGAGAGATCCCTGTGTCTGGATAGACATCTGGATAGATGTGACGATAAAGATGAAGGATGAGGTGATGGAGAAAAATGATGAGGTGGTGACATGTGGACAAAACCACGTTAAAAAAGGGCGCTTGCGTGGGGAAGTAACGCTCTTCCCCTGAGGAGGCCTGGCCTAGCCCCAAATGCATGACAAGAACCTTTTTAACACCTTAAGTAGCTTGATTTGACTAGAATGCATGAGTATCATGCACTGGTTAACTTGTCTAATATATATAAGCCTAGTGGCGTGTGTTAGTCTGTGTGTGTGTGGAAAAAAAACCAAGCTGCAGCGCCACCTGCTGGGCGGAGTTATACACTGACCTACTAAATTCTTAGTGTGTGTGGGAAAAAAACCTCAGAAAGGGCTGAAATTTGGTATACTAAGATGTTTTTAATTTGTTAATTTAATTTGTTAATTGTTAAAAGTGTTTATAAAGATTTTAAAAATATATATATATATTTCTTGAAGGAGAAGTGACAGTTGGGAGGGGTTGGTGGTTGCCGGGGGTGACAGTTGGGAGTGGTTGGTGGTTGCCGGGGGTGACAGAGCGAGAGGAGTGTGATACTCAGGACCGCTGAGAGAGATCCCTGTGTCTGGATAGACATCTGGATAGATGTGGCGATAAAGATGAAGGATGAGGTGATGGAGAAAAATGATGAGGTGGTGACATGTGGACAAAACCACGTTAAAAAAGGGCGCTTGCGTCGGGAAGTAACGCTCTTCCCCTGAGGAGGCCTGGGCTAGGCCCAAATGCATGACAAGAACCTTTTTAACACCTTAAGTAGCTTGATTTGACTAGAATGCATGAGTATCATGCACGGGTTAACTTGTATATATATATATAACTATCTGTTAAAGGATCATATGTGCAAACTTTTAGTTATATGGTATGGTTACCCCCCTTTTTTTTTTTTTTACAAAATTACTTTGTTTGTATTGTGTGATTAGTGGGGGTTAATTCATGAAAGTGGTCACATGGCTTTTTGATCCTATTTAAACAGCAGTCTAAGGCTGTTTAGGCCTCTGAGGCTGATAGCTAGTGAGGATTCTTCTAAGTGAGGATTTCTACAAGTGTATTAACAAATTTAGCTAGTATAGTAAGAAATATACAAGATATAATCAAGAGGAGAACAGGAGGGGAACCTCCTACCTGCAAACACTGCTACATGAGGGCAACATTCCACAATCAGCCGTGAGCTCTGATATCCTCCACCACCTGCATTGTCAACTTGTCAACTGCCTGGACACTCCCTCCTGCTCTGATTCTCACACTTATTTTTGGCTGGTGCAGTTTTAATAGGACTTGCTGATTCCACTTATGCTGCTTGTATTCCCACCTTTAAACCGCACTGTTGCCCCACTTAGCCTGATTTTTTTAACTGGCTCCCTCTTGTCCTGTGGACTTACATAACTAGCTCAGTGCACCTTGTATTACGCCTTATGTTATACTATTGCCTTCCAATCATGCCTAATGTCACTGTCTAATCTAACTGCTTTTCTTAACATACCCATCTGGATTCTCTACTGTCCTTACTGCTTCCTATTCATACTTTACATCTTTTCCTCCTCTTTTCTCTTCTTCTACCGCTGCACTCTCTCGCTTTACTCACCTTTCCTGCTCTCACCATTTCCTCACTTCACTTGTCAGCACTTACCAACCTTGATTTCTGTATCACTTTCAACTGTCTATTCCACACCTTCTCTAGCTTTATCATGATTTGCTCCTCGGTCCCTATCCCCCTGCTTCCCTTGTCCAACCTTTCCATATTCTTCCTCCTCCTCACTCCCCCCTATCCCTCCCTATTTCACTCATGTCTTCTCTTTTGTGCCTTTGTGCCACTGTTCTGACTCGCTGCCCCCTCCACCATCTTTCCCTCTCTCCTCCTTTTCCCCACTCACACCCTTTCCCTCTTGTCCCATCTCATCTCTTTTAGCATCTCATCTCTTTTAGCATCTCTTCACTCCTCTCACCATCCCCATCCCCCAAGGTTACACTCACCAGGCGTAATCTTGACAGAGTGGATCCTACCACTTTTTCCTCCTCTCTGGGCTCGCTCCTCTCCCCCATCACTACTCTTTCTTGCCCCAATGAGGCTGTCTCCTTTTACATTCGCACTCTTACCACTGCACTTGACTCTGTCGTCCCAGCTGTCATCATCAAGCTTCGTCGGTCCCTGCTGCAACCGTGGCACTCAAAACTTACCTGCTATCTTCAAAAATGCTCCCGCAGTGCAGAACGGCTCTGGAGAAAGTCACACACTCATGCTGACTTCCTCCACTTCAAGTTCATACTTGACTCTTACAGTTCGGCCCTATCACTCACTAAACAATCCTTCTTTAAAGCTCTCATTTCTTCCCAATCCTCCAACCCCTGATGGCTTTTTGCCACCTCCAACTTCCTCCTCTCCCCTCCCCCTCTTCCACTCCCCCCCCATGCTCTCTGCTGTCAACTTTGCTACCCACTTCACCTCCAAGATTGAGTCTATACGTCATGACATCTCCCAGCAGTCCCTTCTTACCCCACCCTCTCCCCCCTCCCTGCCCACTCTGTCCCCCTTCTCCTTTTTGTCCTCCCCTTTTGCTAGCTTACCCTCCTTCTCTTCCTTCACTCCGGTATCTGCAGATGAAGTCCATACCCTTCTCTCTTCCTCCCCCCCCCCTCCACTTGCCCACAAGACCCAATCCCCTCCCACCTCCTCCGCTCTCTCTCTTGAAGCCTGCTCCCACCTTGCCCACCTCCTCAATCTGTCCCCCTCCTCTGGAATCTTCCCTTCCTCTTTTAAGCATGCTCTTGTCTCCCCCATACTCAAGAAACCGTGCCTTGATCCTGCCTCTCTCTCTAATTACCGCCCTATTTTGCTTCTTCCTTTTGCGTCCAAACTCCTTGAACGGGTTGCTACGACCTCCTTTCTTTCTTCTCACTCACCTCCTTTCTCGGGTTTTCGCCCCATCCACTCCACTGAAACTGCCCTCACTAAGGTCACTAATCACCTCCTCCTCGCTAAATCCAAAAGACACTACTCCCTTCTCATCCTTCTTGACCTCTGTGCTGCCTTCGATACCGTTGACCATGCACTCCTTTTGCAAACTCTCAATTCTATAGGCCTCTGTAACACTGTCCGCTCCTGGTTTTCCTCTTACCTCACCAACCGCTCCTTCTCAGTCTCTATATATAATTCTACATTCCACCCTCTTCCCTTACGTGTTGGCGTTCCTCAAGGTTCCGTTCTTGGCGGCCTGCTTTTCTCCCTCTACACCTATTCCCTTGGTGTCCTCATCCACTCCTTTGGCCTCCAGTACCAACTCTATGCTGATGATACCCAAATCTATCTTTAATCCCCTGACCTCTACCCTTCCCTTATGTCTCGTGTCTCCTGCTGTCTCTCGGCCATCTCATCTTGGATGTCCTAACTCTTTCTTAAACTCAATATTTCCAAGACTGAACTTATCGTCTTCACCCTGTCCAGGACTCTTAATAACACTACCCTCGTTTCTGTCCCTCAAGTCCGATGCCTTGATGTCATCCTTGATTCCTTCCTCTCCTTCAAACCTCACATTCTGTCCCTCTCAAAATCCTGCCACTTCCTCCTTCGGAATATATCCAAGATATGCCCTTTTCTCACCACAGAAGCTACGAAAACCCTCATTAACTCGCTTGTAATCTCTTGCCTTGACTACTGTAACTTCCTCTGTGGCCTACCTGATTCTCACCTTGACCCTCTTAAGACTATCCTCAATGCTGCTGCCCGCCTCATTTTTCACTCCCGCCGTTCTACCTCTGCTGTCTTCCTCCAACAGTCACTACATTGGCTCCCCATGGCCTACAGAATAAAATTTAAACTCCTCACCCTCACCTTTAAAGCTCTTAATCAATGATCCCCTCCCTACATCTCCAATCTCATCTCTACCTACACTCCTAGCCGCCCCCTCCGCTCTGCCTGTGACTGCCGCCTCACTACTTCACTGATCACCTCTTCTCACTCCCTTCTCCAGGACTTTGCCCATTCTGCTCCCCAGCTGTGGAACGATCTACCATGTTCCATCAGGTTAGCATCTACTCTCAAAGACATCAAGCGTGTCCTTAAGACTCACTTCTTTATTCAAGTCTATCAGTCCTCCTCATAACTCCCTTGTCCCGGCTCTCTCCCCCAGTTAGTATCACCCTATTTGTGTCTCCCCCGTTCCTTTAGGATGTAAGCTCTCAGGAGCAGGGCCCTCTTTCCTTGTGTGCTCCTTCTACTATTCCATCACCCTCTGTACCTCTTGGCCTGCTTCCCTAGCCCTATTTTCTTAAGCTTTGGCCTACTTCTCGCTGATTTCTACCATCACTTTCACTCATTGTCCCAGAAATAATTTGATTTGCATTGCCATGTTACCTGTGTTTGTGTATATATATATATATATATATATATATATATATATATATATATATATATATATTTAGTTCTTCCTGTATCATGCTGTGTTATGGGTCACTGTTTTCTGTATATGTCATGTACGGCGCTGCGGACTCTTTGTGGCGCCTTATAAATTAAAGATATTAATAATATAGATAGATAGATAGATAGATAGAGATATATGTGTGTGTGGCCATGTAATAATGTAATAAAATCATTCAATCTTTCTAAGACAATGTGATATAAGTAATAAAGACAGTCTGAAAGTCCCCTTGTTCTCATAAGTAATTTAGAGCATGAATGATGCTCGAAGGAACAGTATATTAGGAGAAAAATATAGTTTAATTTATGAAGAGGTTTGTTTATAAAGAGGTAGCAGGCTGGATTTTTTAAGTGACATTTTAGAACTTTCCACTATACATAATTAGGTCTCTCTCTCTCTATATATCTTCGATTTAAATGGGTAATTCCCAAAACCAGAAAGTGGCCATGCAGCTATGTATGTATTTACACAAACTTAAACATGCTGTGACTCCACAATAAATGACCTGTAATTAAGTTTATTTACTGACCTTATTTCAAAGGTACAATTGCGCACTAAATCATAGGCATCATCATAGTAATCAGAGGGGCATATTCAATTGGCCACGTTACTGTCAAAAGTAACGGTAATAGTGCGCGTAATTACCGTTATTACGGTTCCCTTAACGCTGGTTTTCTGCTCGCAGCTCAGGGAGTTGCGAGCTGAAATCCGGGTTAGAATTACTGTAATAACGTTAATACTTTTAACGCTGCGTTACTTTTGTGAGTTTTAATGGTTTAACTTGCACTAAACAGATGATAGATAAGTGCTAACTTGCTGCTATGGTTTTAGTGCAGATTTGCACCCTTGGGTAATATTAGTTACCAACCCATAATGTCCTAAATGTTTAGAAGGACACTGGTCTCAGAATGTTTCTTTTTGAATATGGTAATTGTTTAGGTGGAAGTACCATTTTTACCCACAATAAGTTATAGTTTGCACCAGCACAGAACTGTGATCTTTGGCCCTCATCATATACATTTCATGGGATCTATTTTGTGCCTTCACGTTCAGTAGCGCAATTCTAGGCACACTCGGAACAATAAAAAGCTTTAGACACATAAAAGGACAAGTAATAAAATCATGAATAATTTTAGCCGTAAACCAGGGAAAACTGAGCAGTATTTTAGGAGAAAAATCAATATTTTAGTCTAAAGTTTATGTTAAAGAAAGGGGTGGTTATATGGTGGTGATATGATGGACTTTGTTCTGATGGTCTCACCTATCCACACACCTAAGCACCTAATTTGCATCTCCCAAGAATATAGAAAAGGAATGCATCCTGATATGTGCTGTGTTGACTATTAAGACACTCCGGTGCAAAACCAAAGGCGGCCAAGTGTGCTTCATAAATGGCCCCCACTACCTATAGTATATAATATTATATATTAAAATGATATGAAACTGTCAGAAACTGACTGGCTAATGCCATGGCCATCTTAACAGCATTAAAGGTCCCCAGGCAAAGCAGTGCACTGTGGCTCTACCTTTTTTTGTTACTTAATAATTTATGTTTAGTAGGTAGCAGGGGGAGGCGCCTGACATGGACTGTTAAAAAAATTAGAAGAACTTTATTATAGCTTTAGGGATCCCAAAAATGTGTGTTGATATTGTCTTGCTTATGTACAATTAGTACGTGTACGTTGTTTTTGTCAAGGTTAAGATATGTATTCACAACAGCAAGATCTCATGTACAGATAACAGAGCCGGATTTAGACCTCATAGGGCCCTAGGCAGGATACTGTTTTTGGGCCCCCTCCCTGAAACAATCCATAGCACTATATTTTTGCAGCCTACCATATACCCCTATAGTTACGTAGAAGTGAAAGCATGTGCCGCCGCATGCCTACCATATACCCTTATAGTTAAGTAAATATGAAAGCATGTGCCGCCACGCAGCGGCGGCACGCCGCCAAAGGAGGTGAGGGCGTGGCTTGCATCTTTGGGGGCGTACCTAACATGTGAAAAGAGCAAGGCCACCCTGCTGCAGAAAAAGGCACCCCTAAATAATTACCAAGCAGTCCCGTTTTTTTAAGTAGTTGGGTCAAAACAACTTAATAAATATTGAAGTCAGGGCAGAAATACTTACTTAAGTTGTTTGCAAAAATAATACGCATAAATCCAAGTATGTGCTCTTGTCACTTTTGTCCCTCTATCATCACACTGTGCCCCTTCAATGTCACTTTTGCCCCTTCACAATATCACATGTGCCCTGTCACCATCACCTCTGTGCCCATCACCATCACCACCTCTGTGCCAATCACCATCACCACCTCTGTGTCAATCACAATCACCACCTCTGTGCCCATCACCACCTCTGTGCCCTTCACCACCACCACTTCTGTGCCAATCACCATCACCACCTCTGTGCCTCTTCACCATCACCACCTCTGTGCCCTTCACCATCACCACTTCTGTGCCTCTTCACCATCACCACCTCTGTGCCCATCACCACCTCTGTGCCTCTTCACCATCACCACCTCTGTGCCCTTCAACATCACCACCTCTGTGCCAATCACCATCACCACCTCTGTGCCAATCACCATCACCAATTCTGTGCCCCTTCACCATCACCACCTCTGTGCCCTTCACCATCACCACCTCTGTGCCCTTCACCATCACCACTTCTGTGCCAATCACCATCACCACTTCTGTGCCAATCACCATCTCTGTGCCCTTCACCATCACCACCTCTGTGCCCTTCACCATCACCACCTCTGTACCAATCACTATCACCAAGTCTGTGCCCCTTCACCATCACCACCTCTGTGCCCTTCACCATCACCACTTCTGTGCCAATCACCATTACCACTTCTGTGCCAATCACCATCTCTGTGCCAATCACCATCACCACTTCTGTGCCAATCACCATCTCTGTGCCCTTCACAATCACCACCACTGTGCCCATCACCACCTCTGTGCCCATCACCATCACCACTTCTGTGCCCCTTCACCATCACCACCTCTGTCCCTCCGTTGTTTTACTTACCTTTCTATTGCCTTTCTTCTCCGGCGCGCTGCTCCTCCTCGGTCAGTCCAGATTAAAAAAAAAGTCACGTGATCGCTCGTCGGGTCCCGGCAGCCTCTCCTCCTCTCTCTCTATCACTGAGACACTGAGAGGAGAAGAGGCTGCCGGGACCCGATTCGGGGCACTCGACCCCCCACCTCCCCCGATTCACGGCACCCGACCCCCCCGCGAGTCGGGGGAGGGGCCGAATATTTATTTATTATTTTTAAATTGCTCCTGTCCCCCCCAGCTGTGCCCCCCGAGAGCAGCTAGGCCCTAGGCAGGTGCCTAGGTTGCCTAGCGGTAAATCCGACCCTGACAGATAACAGCTGATACTGATGGAATTAATCCACCTAAATGTTTTAATAAAGAGGGTTTGAAGGTTCTGAATAAATCTCTTGGAATAATATACTGAAAAGTTTGCAAGTCTATGGGGCCCGTATGCTCCTGGGGCCCCTGGGCAACTGCTCAGCGTGCCCATGCATTAAGACAGATGTGGCTAATACTCCATCAGGGTGATAGTCTGTCATATAGTATTGTTATGTATTCTCTTCTGCTACCAATGTAGGACATGTAATGATATAGACAGACCAAGTCAGTTTTACTCTATTTAATGCTGTACTTTGAAAGTCCAGATCACAGAGTCTTTTGTCTGTGATTATATGAATTGTGAGTTTTTCAATACCATTTTTCAATAAGTAAACATAATAAAATGACTTAATTATGACTAGCTCTTGATACTTGCCAATTAATACAGAACCATAAAAAAATAGAGTCATTCTGGGTATGGGTTGTAAGCTTACATTGAACAACCATCTTAACCATCCAAATTATATATATATATACATATATATATGCTTCAGTTTTATTTGTAAGGTTATGGCAGATAAAATATATGACAAGCAAGAATGCAATTTCTTCCTGGAGTTCTTATTGTCATCACCTACCAAAATGACAAGCTGACTATAGTCACGCAATGACCCCAATGTTCTGATGTTGTTGACAGGAAGCAAAAGTCAGAGTAGTGATGGATGAAACAAGTATGTCATGGGACTGAAGATCAATAGAGATGTGCAGTGATGGAACACTATCAAAAGACCCCAAAGTAAATTAGGGGCACGGGGGTCTTGCTGGTCAGGGTCAGAAGTAGAACAAACAATAACACAAAATTTGTTCACATATACGGTGACTCCCCCGCCTCCACCCCATATGCACATGTGTACCCATAGAGTAGTTTCATGTTTGAGTTCCCAATTGTGGAATACTAGGACACCTTCAGACCTGACACTGTGTTTATAGCGAGTTTACTTTCTAATACAGATTATTCTCCTGACTAGGGTGCCTATATGGACACATTCTCACACTATTGAGTTGCTACTTAATTTGAAAGCAGACATACAGTAAAGGTTCAGTCAGTGCTGGGTTGCTATCTATTAAGTAAATGTTCTTAGAAGAGACTGAAAACGATTTTCTGACTGCAGATTATCATTTAGTCCCCAAGTGTTCTTGCACAATTCCTTCCACACTTAATACCATTCTAGGAACATGTGTAATTTCTAGAGAACAGTATGTATTTCTACTGATTTAAAAAAAAAATCCTAGCTGTGACCAGACCATGGAGGTTTAACCAAGGGCAGCAAGGAGGATGCCAATTCTTTCCCTATGGTTTTACTTATTCCTGCACTTAACTTAGTCTTTCACTAGCCACTGCACAGGAGCACATAGATTTGTCTCCTCTCATGCCTAGTTACAGATCAAGTAGCTGAGGGAGTGGAGATTCAGACAAAGGCAGCCTGCAGGAAATTCTTTTATTCTGCAAGCAGAACTGTAAGTTCTTATTGTGCTAAGATGCAAGCAGCATGTTATCGCATAAATTTCCACCTGCTGTGGCTGAGTGATCTCATGTGGTAAAATCAGAAAAGACATTCATCATCATCAGCTATTTATATAGCACCACTAATTCCACAGCGCTGTACAGAGAACTCACTCACATCAGTCCCTGCCCCATTGGAGCTTACTGTCTAAATTCCCTAACACACACGGACTAGGGTCAATTTGATAGCAGCCAATTCACCAACTAGTATGTCTTTGGAGTGTGGGAGGAAACCAGAGCGACCAGAGGAAACCCACGCAAACACAGGGAGAACATATAAACTCCACAAAGATAAGGCCCTGGTCGGGAATCAAACTCATGACCCCAGCATTGTGAGCCAGAAGTGCTAACCACTCAGCCACCATGCAGCCCTAATTCTATATACCCTTTTCACCAACCCTTATGCCCATTTAAATTCCACACAATTATGCATAAAGAGCAATATATACTGATACCATGGGTCATTCTCAGGACCAGATTAAGGGAATGGAGGCCCCTGGGCTAAGGGGGCCTCCATTCCCCCGTGAGGCCCCCCATTGAAGTCGTCACCATCCCCCGCGAGGCCTCCCTGTGAGCCGCCCACAGCCCCCCACCCCGAGCGCTTACCTCTTTCTATTGCCCTGTCACTGTGCACTGTGAGGCCCCCTCTTTCTATTGCCCTGTCACTGTGCCCCGTGAGGCCCCCCATTGAAGTCGTCACCCCCTCCCCGTGAGGCCTCCCTGTGAGCCACCCACAGCCCCCCACCCCAAGCGCTTACCTCATTCTATTGCCCTGTCACTGTGCACTGTGGTCCTTCCGTGGCGTGCTGTAAGCTCCTTACTGAGGAGATCATGTGTGAGTGAGACTGATGAGATCTCCTCAGTAAGGAAATTACTGAGTACCGCAAAAGGACTACAGTGATAGGTTCAGCAGCATTGACCGGCCCGGGGGCACCCTTGCCCCTGCACCGATCAATAATGCCGCTGAGCACTGTCAAGGGCCCCCTGGATGCCTGAGGCCCCTGGGCTGTACCCAGTTAAACCTCGGGTTAATCTGGTCCTGGTCATTCTGCACAATGATGTTGTAGAACATGTTATTGCATTGCAGAGACCTACAATGAATGTTTTGGATGTATTTATGCAATTGGCTGAAAGCTATATATAATGGGCCTCATTTTGAGTTTAATTTGTGTGTGCTGTGAATGTACAGATTAAGATTCTGTTGGAAAAATTGTGCACTTACATGTGTCTGCACACTTGTCCGACTCTGAAACCTCAGTACTTATGAGTCAAGCTTAGATCAGGCGTAACTAGTGTGTATACTTATGCCGAACAATAGCTTTGGGCTGTGGCTTGACAGTGTCGCATTACCCTATTTGTTCACAATATAATAATGTAATGTCATATGCACAAAATAGAATAGTGTCTTGAGAAATAAATGTAAAAATTTTCCATACAAAATGTAATTAAATACAGACAACCATACATCCGTTGTTTAAATATTAAATAAAAATCTTGTTTGCTGCATTAGTCCAAATGGAAGGGACAAATAAGTAATCCAATTAGACAGCCATAGCTAGATATAATATAGCTTTGATGCTAAGAATTTAGCACTGTCAGCTGGATGAGTCAATATGCCACAATAACAGTCACAGGTCTCAGTGCAGTGACAGCAAAGCTAGGGGTACACCGAGTGAGCCACACAGCAGGTAGCAACTGAATGGTGGGCACAATATGATCTTATCCAATAATAGTAATAATCCCTGTAGAACAGGCTATTACTGGCCACCTAGCTGGGTTAAAGCCTCTTGGCTTTGCCTCAGGCCTTCACTGCTCCTTGGCCAGTAATGCCCTGTTATGGGTCTATTACATCATTAAACATCTACTATTGTGGAAATTGTCTGCTTCATCAAATACTTGCTTACAAACATACACATAACTCAAGTGGGCAGACCTTTCTCTATTGATTTTAACAAAAAAGACACACACATCTTTTCAACAGTATACAATAAGTGTTTTCCTTCACAATTGAACAATCTCTTTGTTGAAATGCAGTTTGGTAATGAGGAAAGAGTAACAAAGTAAAAGATACAAAAGAAAGGGGCTATAAAGAAATAAGCAAGGGATGAGCTGACCTTACAGGGAATTCCGTTTTTTTCTTAATCGGTGTTAACCTAGGCATTAGTTAAGTTTATGTATTTTACTAACAGGGACTGTTAGAGATGCTAAACATTAAAATCCTGTTTATAGTTTATTCACTTCCTTTGTGTATTCTCTTATGCTAATTGTCCAATAAAGTTTAGAGACTTGCTGTATTTTCTTTAGTAAAGATTGACCACTTGATCCATGTAGCATTGTGTTTCTTACTGTCTTGGGGACTATTGACATTTAAATATTCCATTAGTTGTATCTCATTGACTTTATTGATCCATTCTTGCACAGAGAGTGGTTTTTGTCTATCCAATGGAGAGTCCTGAAGCAGAACATAGGAGCTTACATGTATTAGAGTGAGCCAACTTACATAACGATTTATTGGATAAACTTAATAGAAGTAGCATTAGGTCTAACGGAATTGTATTATTATTTTATGTATTATCTTAGTTCTCTTTATCTAAAATGTCTGGATACCTGAACACATCCACCACATGTGGTATCGTGAGTCAATTTCCTTCTAACATTCCCAATACAGACCAATAGTATTGATGGATCTGAACCAGAGTGTTATGCCAACATGAGATTATTTTGAAAGCTGATTTCTGGGTGGTAACTTGATATATGATCAATAGTTGAAGTGTTTTTCCATACCTCACGAGACACAGGCGTTACCAACCATTTTCCCAATATTCAGTGAAGAATGTCAGAAGTATATGGACTCTGTCATTGGGTAGAGCTGTTTATTAAACAGGCAAAATCAAGCAAGCATAAAATGCACTTCTTGTGTTAAGCAAAACACACTTAAAAACAGTAAATACATAAACACATTTTTTTTTTAACGCTCCTCCTTCCTCACTCACATGACTTTTTTCCCTCCTTGAGCCACATGTTTTAGTTAAATAACTTTACCACTACGCCATAACCCATGTTTGGCATTTATTTAAACAGGTTTTTACAGGGGATAGGAGCCCCAGATATTGATGAGGGTTCTGAAACTGCCATGAGAGGGGGAATAAACACCAGTGAATGTATTCTGATATTGCATGTGCAGGTAACAACTGAGGTGCATTCCACCTGATGTGAACAGGTCCAAATACAGAGTATAAAGTCATTACATTGTACCTCTACAGTTAAAATCCATCTGGAAAGACACAAATTTATCTCTTTTTTTAAAGGGCAGGTCCTGACTGTGGCAAATTTTTAAACCTGTCCACATTTTTGAGTTTGGTATAGGCATTTATAAATAGAAGAGAACACCTGCTGCTATAATTATTTGATAGTGCTGCAGAGGAGCACAGAAAATTGGACTATGACAGAGTTACAGTTTATGTCCATTGTACAAGCAGTCCTGGCATCAGTATTAGCCAATTGGGACTCTGAGTGTGGTCTACCATTCATTTGTGACAGAATCCGGCTTGTCTCTCTAGCAACAAACAAAGTGCTGGTCAGTGGGGGGAAGTAATGTCATTAGTGTGTATTACTAAGGGTAACAATTTATTACTGGAGGGAGAGCAACGTATATTATGAAGGGCAGTGTGTATTATATGGTCTGGGGCAGTGTATATTACAGATGGAAGTATGTATTACTGTGGGCAGTGTCTATAGCTTAACATGTCCAAAAACATACAGGCAGATTACATAGCTTCTGATGAAACAGGTGAAATTAAGCCTAATGTATGTGTGGAAGAGACTGTAAGCTCCACTGGGGCAGCGACAGATGTGTATGATTAAACATTCTATTTCATGTGCTGCATAATATTTTAGCTCTATATAAATAAAAGATAATAGTATAAATAATATCATGGAGACAAGTGTACAACTGAACATAGCAGTAGGATGGATAATTAGAGGGCTGTATGGATTCCTGGACATGAAGCTACTAGGTGTGTTGCAGTGCGGAGCAGTGTAGACGACTGAGGGAAGTGTAGCGTAAGAACCCTTCTATATGCAGTATTATGTGACATAGCTTAATAATGTTTTTATCGGTACTGTTTTGCAGCTGGTTTGTTGCATTATGTACAGTAAGAAAAATGCCTTTGTTCAATATTCAGGATAGCATTGTAGTTATCCAAGGAATAAGTGACCAGAAAGCAAAATGTGTTTTTTACATGAATAAAGTGGTGAGTGCTCGTCTTTAGTCTTCATCCATGCATCCTACTTAGGTAAAACACCCCCCTGAGAACACACTTGCATTCAAAAAAGCTGAAAATAAGAGAAAACAGGCACTCTGAGATTACATTTGACAGGTCTTTTTCTAATCGTGTCATTTTAGAACATTACGTATTTTAATGGATGTCTGGAAAGTACATTGTAAATATATATTTTTTTTATACTGTGTTCATCAAATTGAAGCTTAGGGAAAGATGTATATTGACACACATTCATAGTAGAAATCAATAATTTTAAGTTACTTTTCCAAGAGTCTTTGTGTGATTTAAAGCTGTATAATTTGTGGATGAAGCATTGCTGTCTATTTTATACCATTGAGTTGGCCCTCTATCTATATACCACCTTAAAACCTTCCTCCTGCTTCTGTTTCCTATCATTAAACATTTTGACATACTATAAGCTTAAAAAGTATAAACTATTCATTCTGTGTCTTGGCATGAGCAGATATTGAGAAACAAACATTAAAATGGTTTTATGGTGGCTTTATTGGCTGGTTCGTGCTTTCTTGCAACTTTGACTAAAATGCACTCCTCTTTTTGTTGAGCCTCCATGTCTTTCTTTAATCAGGAAGAGATGTTTTGTTGGCATACGACACAGCTCTAGTATGATTTCAGCACTGGATACAGTTGCATTTAAAGTGTATTGTTGTGTTATATCCAAGGGCAAGGAAGGAAGACAACTGTGTCTGAAAACTTACCTAAAAACACCACCAGGAAACTAGAAAGAAAAGACATCGTATTTAGCAAAAACTGCAAGGACAGCAACTTTTTGCTTCTTATGATGGAATGAACAAACCAGATATTTTAGAATAAGGCCATTCCATAGAGAATCATCAACATCATCAGCTATTTATATAGTGCCACTAATTCTGCAATTCACTCACTTCAGTCCCTGCCTCATTGGAGCTTACAGTCTAAATTCCCTAATATACATAGAGAGAGAGAGACTAGGGTCAATTTGATAGCAGATAATTAACCTACCAGTATGTTTTTGAAGTGTCGGATGAAACCCAAGCAAACATGGGGAGAACATACAAACTCCACACAGATAAGGCCATGGTTGGGAATTGAACTCATGACTCCAGGGCTGAGAGGCAGAGATGCTAGCCATTAAGCCACTGTGCTGCCCCCAAGAGAATGCATGATAGCTACAGTTATGTGCCTAATTCTGTCAAATGTAATCACAACACTCTATCAAAAGTAACTTGAAACTATTGATTTCTATTATGAATGTGAATAAGGTTTTGGATAAGTTGTAATAGTCTGAAAATAATATGGACCATTGAAGAAAAATGTAAAATAAGTCACAGTACTTGTATAGACAAATAAACAGAAACGCTGTTTTAGAAATGCAAGTTCAGTAAGGTGGTAAATTGCTGGTGGCCTTCAGCACCAAGGACTATTTGATCACCAGTCTATGGCGTGTATTAGAATGTCGCACGGGAAAGCTTCTCCCATGTGCAGAAATGCAGAAACCGAAACTGGTAATGGCCATCACTTACACTGGAATTCCTTTTCCATTATCATTATATGCGAGAAGCAAATTTATACAGTACATGAAACATTGATTATCTGCATGTTTCACACCTTTGAAAAAGGCAGTGGCAATTTATATTTTGAACTCCCAGCTCAATTTAAGTAAATCGCTAAATTATATAGTGACAATTACAATAAAGACCACCAAGAACCCTTACTCCCAATGAAGACATATGACTAATTAAGACATAAATGAGCTTCTATTGAGCAATATTTAAAGATGGCAGAAAATAAAGTGGAAATTAATGAAGGGTGTGGCCCAAAGGGGATATTGGCAATAATTTTAGGTGATGTTTTCCTTTTACCCACATGTGCATTCTTATTATGGACCACAAGCCCATAAAATATTATACAATGGATGTCCACAGATATTCTTCAAAAAAGGAATGGGAAAGTGCACTAGTCTATAATTCTGGCAGAGAAATAGCTACATTTGTGGAAGAGAAAATGTGCTGTGCCTCCACCAATTTCCCAATTTGTAAAAGGCACGTATTGTGTCCTTCTTTTGATTTACTTGATACCTTTAAACTCCAATGTTTCTCTATATCTTCTATAGTTAAAAGCAGGGGGCCAAGAATGGAACCTTGGGGAATTTCGACAGATAGGAGGAATGTGGAGGCATGTGTAGAGACTGAGAAGGAGCAGTTGGTGAGGTAAGAGGAAAACTAGGAGAGGACAGTGTTACAGAGACCAGAGTTTGCAAAAGAAGGAGTGGTCGACGGTATTGAAGGCAGCAGAGAGGTCAAGAAGGATAAAAAGAGAGAAGTGTCCTTTGGATTTAGCGAAGAGAGGGTCATTAGTGATCTTAGTAAGGGCAGTTTGAGTGGAGTGGAGGGGGTGAAAACCAGATTGGAATGGGTCAAGGAGTGAGTGCTAAGAGAGAAAGGAGGTGAAAAAGGGACTGCTGGGAGAAGATGTCATGACGTATCAACTTAATTTTGGAGGTGAAATGGGTAGCAAAGTCGATAGCAGAGAGCGCAGGGGGTTGGAGTAGGGAAGGGAAGAGGTGGGAGTTGAAGTTGGCAAAAGGCGATGGGGGTTATAGAATTGGGAGGAAATAAGAGCCTTAAAGAAGAATTGTTTAGAGAGTGATAGAGTGGAATTGTAAAAGGTATTTATGAATTTAAAGTGGAAGAAGTCAGCATGAGTGCGTAACTTTCTGCAGAACTGTTCTGCACTACAGGAGTATTATTGAACATAGGGGGTACATTTTGAGTGCCACGGTTGAGGCGGGGACCGAAGCTTGATGGTGACAGCCAGGGCAACAGTCAAGTGCAATGGTAAGGGTGTGATTATAGAAGGATACAGCCTCAACAGGGCAAGAATGACTGGTTATGGGGGAGAGGAGTGGGACCAGGGAGGAGGAGAACGTGGTAGGATTAATGGTGTCAAGATTACACCTGGTGAGAGTAACTTTAGGGGATGGGGAAGGGGAGAGGGACTGGGAGATGCTAAAAGAAAGGAGATGTTCTTCTCCAGTGTTCCACTCACTGCCGATGTCCTCAATGCCCAGCAGAGGAGTTTCTCTTCTCTTCCAGCTCTTCAGAGTGATCCGTCGTTTTCTTTGCTTGATCCCGGTGGTCTCCGACATCTGCTGCTACTGGCAGAGTAATTCTCAGTCCTAACAGTGCTCTCTAGAGCTTCCAGCATCTTCTCTCTTCTTTTTCAGCTGCTCTGCAACTTCTCTCTTGTTCTGCTGCATGGCATCTTCTTTCTTCCTTCTCTGCTGCTAGTGGTGGATGTCCATGGCGTTTTCTCTCTTCCTGCTCCACCGACTAACTGGCAAGATAGCGGGGCATGTGCATGTCTTAAAAAACTGCCAGGGAGCCAACATCATGTGAAATCATCACAACACTGCGTGGTGGCGCGGCGAGCCTGGATTAGCTCTCCGGCTCACAAGGAACTGGTAGCAAATCGTTTGAGATTCACTGCCAACACCAAGGAGCCAGCACCACACTGGAGGGATTCACCAGGCTCCCTGCACCAATGTGAGTCCCCACATTTCCCTCCGGTTTGACATTTGCAGTCCCTGCAAAGAGAGAGTGAGTCGACATAAAATTTGGGTCGGCATATTGTTCCCCAGGGCAACCAAGAGTTTGCTTTTGAGACCTTCGGGGAGGAAGTATCAGAGTACCAACTTCCATCTCGGGCACAGTAGAGCCCAGAGGACCTGCAAATTCTAGGGGACTGGTACCCACAAATCACCCTCTGCCACCTCGCGTGTGACAGCATGTATATCCACTACTGGGATATCGAAGGTCAGCTCCGTAAAGCCACAGGGATGCAACATGTTCTAATGAAGCATACAGACATAGTCAGAACCCTCCATTCGGTCGGTATATCCAAAGTCCTCTTCACTGCTCAAAAAGGCTTTTTGCCTGGCCCACAACATTTGTTCTAGGTGAATGACATCCTGAGGCACAATCTCCTTCAAGGAAGCATTCATTTGTTCTAGGGTGACTTGGCCATTCCACTCTGGAGAAGGACACTCCTAATCCTCCACCTGGATGACCATTGTCCATGATTGTTGCGGGTCCGTCTTAAGTACCACCTGCCAAGTCCCCCAAATACTGTTTGCTTCTTTGGGGATGACGGATGTGACAGTAGTCTCTGGACCAATTTTCTGCACTCCATCCTGTATATTACACAATCAAACTGGCACTCGTTTCTTTGATACCACGGACAGCGTGTGTACCAGGGCCTCGACTCTATGCGTCGGTGTTCTATCGTTTCCACCAGCACCTCCTTTCCCTCTAAATTCCATTGTGTTCTTACCTCCATGTACTTTAGCACCTCCTGGCGTGGAGGCACTTCTACTACTTGGCATGATTTGTTTTGATGTATCCCAGGAGACCTCACACTGCTGCACTATCTGTTGCAGAGCCTGCTGTACTGACTTGGGGACATCCAATTTCATCCAGTATTGAGGACTCTTGTCCTTAATAAAGGCCTGATCCAAATTCTGGGGAGCATTCATCCCCAGGATGACTGGGCCATGTCGGAGTTCCGCCCCACCTACTATCAGGACTCCTTTTTTACCCAGCTTCTGTCCGCAGACCTCTATATTCATCCAAACCACCCCAGCCATGGGGAAGGGAAGCTTATTGGCAGTCATCAATTTAATCCAGGTCTATGCACAAGCCTTTCTGCAGATGGGCATAGTTCTCATTGAAGCAGGTAGGTCGGTAGACCTCTTGTCAAAACTGGGAGACCTCCTGCTTCATTATCAATAGGATCTCCTTCAGGTCCCTCAAGCAGCTCTCTAGGGAATGGGCTTCCACTCTGGGGGTGCTGTCACATGGGAGGACTTGTTGTGGGACCACTGAGTTGGGTCTGTAATGGTCATTCCGATCCCAAGAAACCACCATTGTCTGTACCTCATGAAACATCAGGTCCTCATTATCGCTAACCTTTTCCAGCAAGATGTGCTGGAGAGGTAAATTCCACAGTCCCATTGTGAACTGGACTTGGAGCAAATGATCAAAATTCCCAAAGGCTTTCAGCCCTCGTGGGTCCTTCGTCCTCAGTTCTCCCACTAGTTCCAAGAGGACGTTGCTGAATTGCTTTAAGTTCTCATCCTCCATCTGTACTCGGGAGAAAGATTTTTTTCTCAGCACCCCCACCGAGGAAGTATCTTTGTACAGCTCAATCAGAATCTTCAAGATCGAGTTCAAGGTTTCCCGGAGAAGGACAGTTCTGGGGGTGTCGACCTCCAGCGCAAACAGAGCAAGCTCGACCTTCATAGCCCCTGTGACTTGATATAGGTGAGTTGTCCCATGCACCCACTCTTGCCAGTCAGCCAACAGGAGGTTTTGTCACACACCAGTCCTATAGTCAGGTCCCGGCTCTGTGACTTTCCCTTTAAGAACCATGATTCTGCTTGCTTCTCTTTCAGAGACATTACTTTCACAGGTGCTCCTAGCTACTGTGATCTGGACCACTCCCTAAACCTCATTTGTCCTGGAGCACTATATGAACCTCCCAAGGTTATGGGCTCATTGCCTGATCTTCGTGTTACTCAGTCTACCTTGGTCTAGGTTATATCTGCTACTGCTATTACCTGTGTGCTGGACTTCTACATCTACAACCACCATACCTGGTACTTGTGGTTCCACACTGCTTACTGAATCTCCTAATGCTGTTACCTGTGTGCTGGACTTCTACATCTACAACCACCATACCTGGTACTTGTAGTTCCACACTGCTTACTGAATCTCCTACTGCTGTTACCTGTGAGCTGGACTTCTACATCTACAAACCACCATACCTGGTACTTGTAGTTCCACACTGCTTACTGAATCTCCTACGGCTGTTAACTGTGTACTGGACTTCTACATATGCACACTGAACTAGCTTGTGAGTTGCCTATTACATCTGCACTCATATTGATTGGCACAACTACCTTTCTGCTCGGCTGCCTGTATTCTTTACTGAACTTCAATCAAGTTACCTTGTCATCTGTGGTTCTATGTTTGGCACGGCTATTATTATTACTCTGCTAATTATTAGTTGCTGGACTGTTATTAAGAATATATTGCCAAGCTAGTAGCCAGTTCAGTTATTCAAGTTATGTGCGTTCTATCTTCATGCCGTTGTTATTGGTTACCAACTGAACTTCTTTCGTTATTTCATTGTATTTTGTGAACTGCCATGTACTCAGCTTGCTGAGTTGCACATATCTTATACTGTTGCTGTTATACCATCTATCAATATACTATATTGCAATGCTACTACATCTTCTGTTTTGTTCAACCTCCACCATCCACTGCTATAACATCTAAGTAGTGGCAAAAGGGATCCCTAAAATACCCATAGCCGTGATAGGTTTTTCCCATCGAACTTGGGCAGATAGGACAACGCAGCCCCAATGATCATCACAGTGGGACGGACGTCCGAGGAGCTGGACAGGATAGTCATGGACTCCTTCATTTCCTTACAGATAGTCATGCCAACTACGCCAAAAATGCAACACCTGCGGGAGATTATGGACACACACTGATACTCCTACCTTACCATGCGGGAGTCCCTGGTTGATCACCACACCTCTAGCACCCATGGCCACACCAGTCCAGACCTTGAAAGAAAACCAGACACGTCACCGAAAGGCAGGAGTAGGCCAGCTGTGCAGCGCAGAAGGTTACATTAAACCCGGTATTCTCACAATCCTGTACAGGTTCCTAAAATATTTTTCGGTTAAACAAAATAAAGCAGCATCCACCTTGAAATATGGTGTTTTGTGGTGACCGTCTTAGCGCCATCTTGCACTATTCATGGGGCTGCAATCAAATATGGCAGATGTGTACACAAGATGAAATTTGCGGAGGACAATAACAAGAAATTGTGATGTTTGATACCATACTCCGTTACCAGAATAGTTACTCCACAGTAGGAAACCCTTGGAGAGCATCCATTTATATTTATCAAATATAACATTTCTTATATGAAAGCAAATCTTTTTTTTAATAAGCAGTTCTCCCTTGACAGATGCACTACACCTAGAATACATTGCTATCAGTCAAAAACAGACTTTGGCTTAAGTATTAAAATAAAAAGCATACTGTTCTTGTTTTATAAAGACATTGCAATTGAATGCAAATGGTTTAAAATAAAGTTGTAACATTTTTTGCCCAGAGTTTACATAACAGGTTGTCTCAAAATCTGGCACAATTTCACAGTTTTTTGAAGGGACCATATGGTATGGCTGCTGCCCAGTCTGTTCTTGTACTGCAGAACATTTTAAGAGACAATGAATGTATTCCTAATATTAATTAGAAACACAGCATTAGTCCTGGGTTAGGTCAGTTTCTCTGCCTCTTGTGTACACAATTAAATTCATAAAGTCGTCAGACAATTAGCCTTCATTCCTCTTTCAGGTCTTGAAGATTAGCAATGTTAAAAAATACCTTGTTGTCCTTCCATAAGGGCATTAGAAACTCACACATGGCAGAGTATATGTTATGAGTACATGTAATATGTGTATATTAGCATTGCTTCTATATAGTCCATACACAGTTTACACAGGAACATAAAAAATGTTTTAAGCACCATGTCCCTGCCATATCAAGCAAAGTTGCTTTCCAGAAAGTTTATGCTGGAATTTCTCCAAACGTTTCCAGAAAGTCTATATGTTATTGTTAGCAGGTACATGTAGAAGCTAATTCTACCTTTAGAGCAAATATTTTGGAAAGTAATGCCCCATGGCCTTAAGGTTCCATTTTAAGAATTATGGAGGTCCATTCCTGGAGACCCCTTCATCTGCATTGTTGGGGTCCATGACAAAATGAGACCTCCACAACGGAAATCCCAATTTGTAAGAAAGCCATAGCAAAGCCTTCCACATAAGGTCTTCCACATAGCTACCAACAATTTAAAAAGCTGAAGAGTTGCACTTCAGAAGATTTGCAGACAAATTACAATATAAAACATGACTTAGGAAGCCTAAGTAAAACATCAATTTCAACAAAAAAAATTGCATTAAAATTGTATTATTCATTTAAGGCTAATTCTATAGCAGTTTTTGGAACACAAAACTTTCTTCTTTGGGTAGCGTTTTATAGTACCTGTGTGCAATGCTAGAGTAGAGATAATCGGGGTCAGTTTTCTGAGAACCGAGCCCATCCGAACTTCGCCGATCCAAGTATTGAGCCGGCTTGGTACTTTCGATGCGTCCTCAGAAGTGAAAATGAGACAAAACATCATTGTTGCGTCGTCGGATCTCGCAAATTTTGGATTCTATAAGTACCGCCCTCCACGGCGATCCAGCACCATTTCACAGAAAGACACAGAAGGGGTAGCACGATTCTTGGCAGTCTCTAGTGCAGTTGGGCAGCGTCACATCTAAAACAGAAAGAAAAGGGGTGGCAGTTTTCTTAAAACTCTCCAATGACATTCTACTGAGTTATAGCTCACACAGGAACAGGAGAGGTCCATTGCTCCATTGCTAATTGACATTTCTGAAATAGAAATAATAGGGCTGTCAGCGTTCTTCAAAATCTGCAGTCACATTGTACTGTGTTATTATAGCTCACACAGAAATAGGAGAGGTCCCAGTGTTGTTACCAGTCTACAGTCTACGTGGCATTGCTCCAATGGTAATTGTCATTGCTGAAATAGAAATAATACGGCTGTCACTGTACTTCAAAATCTGCAGTCACATTGTACTGTGTTATAATAGCTCACATAGAAACAGGAGGTCCCAGTGTTATTGCCAGTCTACAGTCTATGTGGCATTGCTCCATTGCTAATTGTCATTGCTGAAATAGAAATAATAGGGCTGTCAGTATTGTGCCATAGCTCACCCAGAAATAGGAGAGGTGGCAGTGTCCTTGTCACTCTCCAGTCAAATTGTTCTTGTTACTATCTAGTCTTCAGTAAAATTGTTCTTGTCACTCTCCAGTCTCAGTGTCTTTGGTCACACAGAAATAAGGGTAGTAGTGTCCTTGTCACTCTCCAGTCTCCAGTCAAATTATTCTTGTAACTCTCTAGTCATCAGTAACATTGCTCTTGTCACTCTCCAATCTCAGTCATGATTATACTAATCCCTCTACATCATGTGCTAAAGCCTATGTTTAAGTGCACAGTGGTTTTAAGTCAGGGAAACAAAAATAGAAAAAAAAATATTGTACCTTTTTAAATAAAAAACACCTCTTTAATAAAGGTGAAAGTTTACTGTACAAAAACATAAAATTGCCAACATGCCATTCTACCCAAAATATTAACAAGCATACCAGCATCAGCTAACTCCCCTCTCTCAGCTAGATCCCAGCACCTGCAATCTACACCCTAATCAGCGTGTACATCATCCTCACACAAGACTAATTCATCCCCGCTGGAATCCACCATTACAGAAGTCTCTGTACTTTGATATAATTAACGATAATGGCCTTCCCTGTGGAATTTGTAGTTCATTTTACGACAGAGCTGTCACGATTTTTGGGCAAATCTTTAGACCAGACCAAATGTCAAAATATTGTGCTGACTCATCTGCATCACCACTGTCTTGGGAAAGCTAAGTTTTTCCTAGCAGCAGTTGACAAAGAAACTGAGGGAGGATGAGTCGTAATGTCATGCACCACTTGAGCTGTCAGCTTTCTGACCAGAAGCTCATTACATCTCTTGAGATCTGGTTCAGCTGGAAAGAAAGAGAAGACATAGCTCTTAAACCTAGGATCATGCACAGTTGCCAAAATGTAGTGATCTGATTTCAACATGTTGATAACTCTCAGATCCTGGCGAAGCGACTAAAGTACTTGATCTACAAGTCCTATATAGTTAGCGGAACTGCTTAGTTTCATCTCCTCCTTCAATTTCTCTAGCTGCTTTTCCAAAAGTCTAATTAGGGGAATCACTTGACTCAGCTAACAGTGTCTGAACTCACTTCACAGGTGTGAGGTGAAGTGCATGAGCAAAACAGGGAATGGGATGGAATTCTCCCCGCTGTAATGCTCTCACAATATTGGTGGCGTTATCACAAATGACATATCCTCAGGCGAGTCCAAGAGGGATAAGCCATGTTGCAATGACATCTCTTAGTTTTTCAAACAGGTTGTCTGCAGTATGCCTCTTAGTGTAGCCGGTGATACACAAATGTAGGATACCACTTTGTATTTGCAACAGGATGAGGGGAATATTTGTGTAGCTGACGAAGGCACTAATGAGGATGTAGATGAGGATGATGATGAGGATGATGTTCTTTGTGTAAGTCCTGCACCAGTGGAAGTAGTTCTTGCCAGTGATAAGATGAAGGCCATTGTCATGCCTGGGCATAAGACCAAAAAATCCACCTCTTATGTGTGCAATTATTTTTACCCAATCTTGAAAACAGTTGTCTAGCCATTTGTAGCGTTTGTTAAGCCACATTGACAATACCTTCCTTATCAATATCCTCAATAGTGATTGGAGTTAGTCCTACATCCAAGTTGCTAAGGCTAGATGACTCCTCCCCTATCCAGGATTACTCTGAAGAATTCTTGAGTGTTAGTCCCGCTGCTGCTGCTGCTGCTGGGGGTGGATCTTCAACTCAGAAGCAGACCAAGAAGAAGACTACTAGTAGTTTACAACAATTGACTGTTAAACAATTGTTTGCAAGAGGAAGTAAGTATGAAACCTGTCACCCAGTTCCAGTGGATCACAGACACAATGGCGACTATGCTAGTGTTAGATCTGCTTCCAATACCCACAATTAATTCAGCTGGTTTTAGACAGTTAATTGAGGTCCTGTGTCCCCGTTACCAAATTCCAACAGGACTAGAATTTTACTAGAAAAGTAATTCCCCACCTCTACCAGAAGGTTCCATAAAATGTAATTATTGGGCTACAAAATGCCATTCTGCCCACTGTACACTTAACCACAGATATGTGGACAAGCGGAACTGGGCAAACATAAATTATATAACTGTGTCAGCACAGTGGCCTAGTGGTTAGCACTTCTGCCTCACAGCGCTGGGGTCATGAGTTCAATTCCTGACCATGGCCTTATCTGTGTGGAGTTTGTATGTTCTCCATGTGTTTGTGTGGGTTTCCTCCGGGTGCTCCTGTTTCCTCCCACACTCCAAAAACATACTGGTAGGTTAATTGGCTGCTATCAAAAATTGACCCTAGAGTCTGTCTGTCTGTCTGTGTGAGTGTGTGTCTATATTAGGGAATTTAGACTGTAAGCTCCAATGGGGCAGGGACTGATGTGAATGGGTTCTCTATACAGCGCTGCGGAATTAGTGGCGCTATATAAATAAATGATGATGATGATGTGTCAGCCCACTGGTTTGGTGAACTGCCTTTAGCAGCAGGAACAGCAACAGCATGCACCCAACAGGCTACTCTGTGTATCAGTGGCTTCACTAAGAGGCATACCGATGACAACCTGTTTGAAAAAGTAAGGGATGTTATTGCAACATGGCTTATCCCATTTGGACTCTCCTGAGGATATGTGATTTATGATAACGCCACCAATATTGGGAGAACATTGCAGCTGGGTTCTGTGTTGTGCAAGGTGCTGAAATGATTCAAAGTAGTCACCTGTCAGCTGAGCTCAGACACTGGTAGCTTGAGTAAAGTGATTCCCTTAATTAGACTGTTGGAAAAGCACCTTGAAAAATTGAAGGCGGAGATCAAACAAAGAAATTACGCTAAGTATGTCGGACTTGTAGATGAAGTACTTTAATTGCTTTGCTAGGATCGAAGAGTTATCAACTTCTGGAAATCGGATCACTACATTTTGACAACTATGCTTGATCCTAGCTTTAAGAGCTATGTCTTCTCTTCTTTCCCACTGTCCCAGATCGCAAGAGATGCAATGACCTCCTGGTGAGCAAGTTGACAGCTGAAGTGGTACCTGACACGACGGTGTCCCCCCCTTCAGTTTCTCAGGCTACTGCTGCTAAGAAAAAACTAAGCTTTTCTAAGAAACCCAAGGATGATGCAGATGATTCAGCAGAACATTTTGACATTTTGTCTGGAATAAAAGAATTGCCCAAAAATCATTACAGCTCTGTCGTAAAATGAACTACAAGTTCCACCAGCATGGCCTTTACTGGCATTTAGATCAAAGAACAGAGACTTCTGTAATGGTGGATTCCAGCAGGGATGAATTAGTATTGTGTGAGGATGATGTACACACTGATGAGGGTGAGGATGATGACAGTGTAGATTGCAGGTGTTGGTTTTTCTACAATAAAGTTTCACCTTTATTAAAGATGTGTTTTTGTCTTTAAAAAGGTAAAAGCTTTTTTATTACATTTTTGTTTTTGACATTTATGTTACAGAGAATTCTCTAATGGTGGTTTCATGTGGGGATGAATTAATATTGGGTTAGGATTATGTACACACTGATGAAGGTGAGGATGAGGCTGAAGATGATGACAACAACATCTTGCCACTGTAGAGTTCATTGACAGCACTGTTACCTTACCTGCCCTAAGTCCATTGTTACCTTGTTTTGTGCGGGGCCCAAACAAACCAAGCACTTCAGCCACAAAAGTGTCACTCTTTATCTCTGAAGTGCTTGGTTTGTTAAAGTGTGCATGTCCTTTTTAATATCCATTATAAGAGTGGGTGAGAGGGTCCCAAGGACAATTCCATCTTGCACCACTTTTCCTTTCAGCTACCGCTGTGTGCCAATATTACCTACATGTGCTGAAGTTTGTTTTCAATCATCCTTTCAATTGCTTCTCTCTTGTACATGTGACCACATACTTTGTTTTTCACTGGGTTCACTATCTCCAACCCGCCGGGGCATCCCGGATTGGTCTTGATCTGATAAATGCACGCATCCCGGGGAGTCAGCCTTTGTCACCATGTATTAGCTGTAGAGTTACCACATTTACCCAAGTAATGAGTAGAGCGATCACAGGAACCATAACTGATTTAATGAGCCATTGGCAGTTTCACTGTACCGGCCGTGTGCTCTGGGTGACGGTGATCTCCTCGTCTTCATCTTTCAAATCTTCTTCTGCAGGGGCCGATGACACACCAGTTTGTTTTCTCAGGTGTCTTAGCTGTTCTTTAAACTGGACATATTTATCATCCTGCCTCAGGTCCTCCTTTGTATTATTCTTCTGAAGTGCAGTGTATCTCTTGTGTACAAACTCTCTTAAATCGGGATCTCATCCAGTGGCTCAACTGCATTTATATATTGGTTTAAATCTCTGTTCAATGCAGCATATTCCAACATGACAGATTCCATGCTGCCCACATGTTCCGTGTCGCAGTCTGTCTGAAGCAGATGTAATGCCACCCCAGTTGTAATATCCATTCCTGTGTCTACAAAAGTTTTGCAGTTCTCCAGAGATTGGAGGGAGGTATCCAGAGAGAAGGAGATTAAATATGCATTACGAGCAAACATAGTTTAATAATGTAGATTTCATTGACAGCACTGTTGGGCTTAAGGCAGCTAAGCTATTGGTAGCTTGTATTGTGGGGGCCCAAACAAACCAAGCACTTCAGCCACAAAAGTGGCACTCGTTGTTGCTAGAGTGCTTGCTTTGTTAAAATATACATGTCCTTTTTAATATCTTATATAAGGGTGGATGGGAGGGCCCAAGGACAATTCCATCCTGCACCTCTTTTCTTTTCTGCCAATGCCGTGTGGCAATGTTTCTTAGATGTACTCTGAACTGCCGAGTGTTTGTGTCGTTGCTCTGTCGCTTAGCATCCAGCCAGGTCGCTGCAGTCTCTGTCCAAAAGTGGATAAAAATAATATTGTGACCTGTGAGGTGGTCAAATTTGATGGGAAATGACTGAAAATTAGTGTTATTAAGGTTAATAATAATGTAAGAACAAAAAAAGAGCAAAATTATGAGATTTTCGCATATCTTCCTTAATCCAGCTCCAAAACCAAAACCAAAACATGGGAGTCAGTCACCATCTCTATTATAGAGCACTATAAAACACAAAATATAGAATTACATGTTTTATAAAATTAGAGTCAATTGTATACTTTTGAAAACAAAGGAATGTATTTAGCTATACATCACACTTAAAAGATGGATTTGGGGTATCTAGGGGAATTCTGACTTTAGGCCAATTGTTTAATTCAGGGACGCTTTCCTTTTTTTCTCAGTTGTGTGAACAATATAATTTGCCAAAGAGCGACTTTTATAAATTTCTTCAGCTTAGACACTGGCTGTCAGAGCCCTCATTCATTAACAACAAAGCCTGTATAACTACCTGGTATACTATTTTAACTTCACAAGTCGTTATTACCAAATCGAATATTCAACTCCAATGGGAGGTAGATCTCCAGGTAGTATTCACGGAGGAGGAATGGGAACGTATTTTTCGAAACTCCTTCACAATGTCTAAATGCCTTAATCATACTGAAATGTTGGTGAAGCTTCTGAATAGATTGTACGTGACCCCTGGGAAATTGCACAAAATTTGGCCCTCAGTACCCCCGACATGTTGGCACAATTGCACTGAGAGAGGGGATATATTCCATGTTTTTTGGGCATGCCCAGTCCTACAACCCCTGTGTTTAGAGGTTTTCCAGTTGTTGATAAAGGTCTTTAGATATCCTACAACTCCTTCCCCAGAGCTTGCTTTGTTACATCATTATCCCCCCTCCTTCCCCTCCTGGGACAGGTACGTGATGGGCCAAGTGCTCATTGCAACCAGAGCTGCTATGGCTCAGGCCTGGAAACAACCGTCTCCCCCGTCTTTGGCTAAAGTGATATCTAAAGTGAACTTCAGCTTTGAGATGGAGACCCTAGGAGTTCCATATTCCACAGCAACTACTTCCCCATTAGTGAAATGGCGTAGCTGGCATAATTATGTCACAGACAGAGTCCCCCCATAGGCTGGATATCTCCGACTCAGTGTCTCGTGCCTTGATCTAAGAACTATTTGTTTTTGGGCCTAGGTACAAAGATCAAATGGACTAGTCTCTGTGTTGTAAAGTTAAAGTGAATTATGTTTAGAGTGCCAATCTTTAGTGTTACTAGACAACTGGCTATAATTATATTTAAATACTACAGAATGATGAATGTCTAGATTGCCGGTGTTTTATGACATATTGTTGTGTTTCGTCCCCACTATGTACCCCTTTCCCCTTTTATGTCCTACCCCTTCCCTGTTTCTTTTTTCTGTATCCTTTGCAATTATCTTAGAAAATTCAATAAAACTTTACTTCAGTTAAAAAAAAAAGATGGATTTGGGTCCAAAATAGGATTTGTACCTGCAAAAAGAAGTATGTACTTTTATGTAAGTATGTAATAAATGTTATTTATGAAGCTGCAAAAATGCAGGCCTGCAGCATAAAAGCTGCTTTATAATGCCATGCTCATATATTTGTCTTACTAAAACTGTTTGTATCACAGTGATATGTTATATTTCACCCACATGCTAAACCGTTATTATATGTTGCAGGCCAAGGGTTTTTTTTCTGAGTTGCTCCAAAATTCAATTATTTTGATTACCATTTAGGGTCTGTGAGTGCATTCTGATTCAGTATTAACATGAATGTGTGTGTTGACCAGCATGAACTTGTCTTTCTTATGTGCTGCTAGTTACATGAAATCCAAATACTGATGTTCTTTGAATTATCTGCTGCCTCTAAAGAATATGAACTGTGCATATACATATCTACATATTTCTACTTCCTGGAAAGTGTCAAGTTATTATCTATGCATTGTGATTCCACTATACTTCAGGCCTAGATTCCCTTTTGATCCATATTATGAAAGGAGTATTGGAGATGACCTGCTATTCAAACTAAATACTGAATTTTATCATTTTAAAAATGTGTCGTCTTGGTATTGTGCTACCTTGTGCCAGAGATAGAGGTTATCAACAACTGGGGTCTAATCCTTCTTGAGTTCCAAACAGTTCCTGACAGGTCCCTTACCAATGGCTGTGACCTGTCTCCCATCTGTCTCTGTCTCTCATCTGCCCACACAGCCCACTGTCATCACAACATCTCCCTTCTTCATGCCTCACCTTCCTCTTCTTTGGCTGGAGTTTAAGATGTGGTAGGCAGAACGAGTCCTTTTGTGAATGAGTAGAAGCACAACCATTTCCAGTGCACAAAATAGAAACTAAGCATAGCAGGAAAGTTCAATTTTCTGATTTTAATTATTTTTGCTGAGTTAATAGTAAACTTTGGTTACATTATGGGTCTTATTCATCATGGTGAAAACCCCACTAGTGCTCGGGCTAATGAGGCTTTGAGACACTGTTGCTCAGGGATGTCGCATGCACCAAGGGGTCAATTTATTTAACGGGAAAATGCCTATTAAACCTACAGTTGTTTTGGTTCCGCCTACATGAGGACACTTTTAGTTTCAATTGCTCCTGAATGTAACTGTGTAACAATGTACAGATAGGTGTGATTACAGAAAACTAATGTGTTAGTAGATAACTTTATGAGTTATATATATTATTAAAGCGCATAGTGTTAATGTCTTTTCTTTCCTGCACATTAAATGACCCTTGTGTATATATGTGTCACTGTAACTTAACTTAAAATAAAAACACGGACATGTTAATAACTTCGAAATAAGGTTGTAGTTAATTATTAGTTTCAAAATCTTTCTTTTTCTGTGGCGGCTAGAGCAGGACAGTCACTAACGACCAATCTTTAAAGCAAAACAGTGGGAGACAAATGCTCTTGCCACTGGACCAAGACTAAAGCCCAGGGTTACCGCGGAGGAGAGTGCTATAAGGCACACGTGAAGCTATGTTTTTAAGACCGGATGTAATGTTTGTAAGCTTACGACTTCCAACGGCCTAGAGTTTATATGAACAGAAGCGAAAGCGCCTCTCATGGTCGCGGCAGTAGCCACCCCAATCCTAGACGAGTGGGTGCCATAGAGAGTGGGGTCTAAATCCACATGGGCTAAAGCACATTTTAAAGCAAGGTGAATTGGAATTTAGAGAGGGGGGAGCTGTCAGCGTATGATAATCAAAGGTCAAACCCCTGCCAATTTGGTACACAGAGTAACAGGGCATATGGCCGCATCACCCTACACTGGTACAGATATCCATTGTTCTTTGCCCAATTAATCGTTTTTGGAGTGAAGCAATTTGCAGGACACAGGCTTATCAGTAATGATTGTATATCGTGCAAGTAATGCTGCATCAATGTCTTCTCAGGAACGCGCGACCAGCTCACAGACCCTACACGATCCATAAAAAGCCAGGGAAAATGCTGCGCTATATAAGAGGGTCTCATAAGGAGTGATGTTACTATTGCCAGCGCTCCAACCAACTTCTTCAGGATCACCAATGTAATGGGGTGCTTGATGTCTGTTTCCCTAGGCCTCTCCTTCGCTCAACCCCTAAAGTTCTTAGAGATAGTGATGCAACCTTACCATGCAGGCACAACATAAAAGAAATACCAGCTAGCGTTGATTGCATGCTTATTTTAGACGCCCCTTCCTGATATCTGCTCCACATAAAATTAAATATCTTCTCTTCCTGACCTAAAGAAGTAGCAGCTTCCGGACACCCAAAACAATTCCCATTGCCACCAGGCAGCCAGATATACCCACCTCATAAATTCTGCCAGTGATGCTTCTGCCAGAAGGGGGACAAGGGGTTCTGATTAATTGAGAATGTGGCACCAGGGTTTTAATTGGGTACTATTGAAAATGGAATAGGGCATCTGCTACCTCATTGTCAGTGCCTGGGACATGCCTTGCCCGCAAAGTTATATCATGCTCCAAACATCTCAGGACCAATCTAGGTAAGAGGTTAACGGCGGGCAAAGAAAAGGCACTTTACCACATTCTGGTCCGAAAGATGATGGGACCATAATTCTAGGGACTGGTCTATGGGAAAAAGCTCAAGCACCAGAAAATTCCTTACCAGGCCATTGAGCTTCCAATTCACTGGCCAGGGAGCTGCACACCATTCCCCCTGAAAGAAAGCCTCCGGAGGCACCAGTGTGAAGCTCAAGATGTAGATTGGATTTTTGAGTGTTGGGCCAAATTTGAACGTCATTGAAGTTCCACAGAAATTTGCATCAAATCCGAAGATCTCCACTGATCTCTGATGAAAATCAGAGCCTGGCATGTGGCCTCTACAGCGCGGACATGGCCAACTGTAATATTCTGCAAAAAATCCAGCTCATCGGTATGCCCATACATGCAAAATTAAACAAGCCTAACTAAGATTGACACTGCCACAATGAACTAGTGGATAAGCTCAGCGTCTCTGGAATGGATGACTCCAATCTTGCCACCTTTCCCCTAGGTAGCTGACAACAAACAGCCACGGTGTCTATGAGAGATGCTGTATCAGGCGGTACTTCCCAGACGCCTTTTTGGGCACAACTCATACAGTGAGATAATTAGTTCTAGGAGAGGCGGGAAGATTAAGGGCCAATTATTCTTCCAAAATGAACTTCCTTGCCCACCTTATCTGTTAGCATCTCTGGAAGTAAGGAGACTGACTTTAGGTTACATACCGGACTGGACCTCACCTCTCCAATAATGGGCAGACGAGAGCCATGAAGGAAACCATTGGCAAGGAAATTTGCATGGGAGGCATCCGGGAAGAGCCAAAGCCATGTATTAAGTGGTAACAATTTTAAACGGTGATGGTGCTTTAAGGTGCAGCACCTGAGAGCCTACGACCTCTGCCGGAACCAGGAGCATTCCTAGGGCAGTCTCTTGCTGAGTGGGACCCATGACAGAGCAGATATGTCGATATCTGCATGCCTCTCCCTGGCCGCATGTGGAATGGTTAAATGCTAAACATCTATTATCTATATCTATACATCGTTTTTATGGGGATTGCCACGTCTCCCCGGCCCTGGAAACCTACTTGTGATGGTGGGATAGCTCCTCCGGACAGACGCAACAGTGCCATCCATGTTTCCACATCTTTACACTCAAAAGGAATGAACTCCATCCCGATAGTTTTACAACGGAAATTTTCATCATATGTGCTCCATAAACTAGCCCCATCATTAATTAGCAAACAGGGGCTGGGGGGCAACTACTGGCTGTCGAGGGGCGGGCTCTGTTCCACGTCCAACCTGCGGGCATAAGGGGTGGCAAGTTTGCAGGCATGGACTGATGAATAGGGCTGGGGAGCACTGTGCCAGGAACCTGATGGCCTGCTTGAAAACTGTCTGCTGTTTGGTATGGTGTTACTAACAACATTAGGTTATGGACTCCCTGCGGGCTGAAATTAATGGGGAGATACCTCATGAGAATCCACTAATGTTGCCCCAGTATGTCCCCTCATGGTCTGGGAGGCGACAGTATGCAGGGCTCTGGCCAGGAGGGACTGCCAGGCCGATGACTCCCTGAAAGGACATTGGAGCCATCGGTAAAACGAGATGGAGAGGCAGCTGTGCGGCGGGGACAGGACATGATGGCAGGACAAGACAGAGAAAGGAAGAGAGTGGGTATGGAGCTGCTTCCTATCAGGAACTGTACAGGAAAACAAAAGACCCAGCTTCCTCTGTGGTGATAATATGTAGAAATCCTAGGAAACCTCCCAGAAGATTTCTATTGGCTGGCTGTGCAGAAGAGCTTTTAACCCCGAATGGGTAAGTGCCTGATAGACTACAAAAACACACACTTTAAAGTGCCTTCAGCTTAAAGGTCTCACTTGTTATTATCAATAAGAAAAACATAATATATGGTATACACACATCTAAAAAACAACATACACATACAGGTAAGGTAAGTATATTTTTTATTTTTCTCTTCTACAGGCCTGTGTTTCTCTACCTCTCTTTCGGTCACTCAGTCTTGCTCATTCTCTATGTTGCTGTCTCCCACTTTTGCTTTATTTCTTCCCTCAATAGGTCTAATGTTTCCTTTTATGTTACTTCCTGGCTTATACTAAAATCAAGCTGGGATGTTAGTTTAATGTCATTTACATTGCCTTTAACTGACTTGCATATCATCAATTATAAGTATAGCTTATATTTAATTCTTTAATGCATTATTCTCATGTGAGGGAGCAATAAATAATAAGAGAGTATAGTGATTCTGGGTCTGAGAGAGGTGACTGCAATGTCTGGGAAATGTCAGAATCTGACCCTGACGCTCAGAGATTTTAGTTACATTTCAGGGTCTCGGGTTTTGCAACTAAAATATTATTTAAACCTCTACTGTATGTATGTTTTGTCTTCTAAGTACAAAATTCCCAAATGTCAGTTGTTCAGTAGAGTGACTATAGCCACAGACAGTCATTGAAAGCATTCACTGACTGTCTGTGGCTATAGTAACTCTACTGAGCAACTGACATTTGGGAATTTCGTACTTAGAAGACAAAAATTAGATATGTGTTTGATTGACTTGTATTGCAATTTTATTCACTTAATTTAAGCATATTATTCAGGCTTTAAGATCTCATGTTCAAAAAACACAATAATCTTTCTTTTAGAATGAATATATTACTGTTAAAGGCCTCATAGCATGAAGAATTTCAGATCCAGCTGGTTTAGAAAGTGACTGCCCTTCCCTTGGGAAGGGGTTGTATACACTGGGCCTTACACTAGTTTGCGTAGAATTCATACCCAGATGCATCTGACACTTCCAACCCACTAACATGGGAGGGAAGAAGCAGACTAAGGGCGTATTCACACAGATACGACTCATTCAGACCCCGACGTTTGGGTAAGTACACATGTTTTCACCTGTTATAGGATTGGATTGCAGAATTACCTGCACAGTTAGCACTCATCAACCACACTGATAAAAGATAATTGAACAAATGCTTTTATTCAATATAATAAGGGTAAATAATGTATTTATGAGAAATGGTGGGATAATGCTGATTAATTAAGTAAAGTAAAGCAAAAAAAAATAAAGTAACCTTGCACCTTAGCAAAAGCACGTTGCATTGGAGGGGAATGTAAATTTAAAATGTGTTGGCAGATTTATAGTTGAGGTAAGGCATGTCCTAGATCAGGGTTGTACACCCGCGGCCCGCGGGCCACATGCGGCCCAGCACGCCTATAAATGTGGCCCAGAAGGAGTTTTGGTTGTGGCAAGGGGGCAGCGCTCTTAATGGAAAAAAAAAATCCTGCAAAAAAAAAAAGAAAAGAAACTACTTACCTTGCAGTCACGCGGTCATGTCAGCTGGTACTCCGGCTCCCTCCTTTGTCTCCTCCTCCGTGCGGCGCTCGCAGTGAATGTCAGGCGTGATGTCATCAAGCCCAACATTCATTGCAGAGCGCAGCACAGAGGAGACACCTGCGCGAGAAGAACAATCAGCAGCACAGAATTGGAGAAAAGAAGAGAAGAGGACAGGAGAACAAGCCGATTAAAAGGTAAGTTAAGGGGGATTTTTTTTTATTATTTCAAGGGACGCTGACAAGTGAATAAAAGTTACCTGGTCCTGAAGCATTATGGACCTTATCTCCCTGCTACATACTTCTACTTGTAATACTAATGGGGCATTATATATTATTCTCTTTGGCCCATTATAAGTTGTTATCCCTTAACTAACATAGTGGTGTAATTATCAAAACAGGTCACAATTTGGGGTCACAGTGGTGTATATGTCAGGTACCGCAGGCCTGGTTAGGGCACCCTGATATACAATGCCTGGCTTAAATGATATTGCATCGAAACAATACAAAAAGTAATTATAGTATAATAACTAGAGAGGATTTTTTGAACAGGGCGATTGAAAGGTAAGTATAGGGGGATTTGAAAAAAAAAGTGATATCTATATATATATATATATATATATATATATATATATATATACATATATATATCTCATCATCACCATTTATTTATATAGCCCCACTAATTCCGCAGCGCTGTACAAAGAACTCACTCACATCAGTCCCTGCCCCAATGGGGCTTACAGTCTAAATTCCCTAACATACACACACAGACCGAGACAAAGAGACAGACAGACTAGGGTCAATTTTGTTAGCAGCCAATTAACCTGCCAGTATGTTTTTGGAGTGTGGGAGGAAACCTATATCACTTTTTTTCTCATATATATATATATATATATATATATGTTAACTATGTTTTCTATGGTTTTTTGGATGATCAGATAACGTTATTGTTAGTGTATCTTATGTGCGGCCCAAACCAACTCGTTGTCTGCCAATGTGGCCCAGGGAAGCTAAAAGGTTGGACACCCCTGTCCTAGATCATCTTTAAATTTCAGTGTACAATAAGCTATCAAGTATTTGTGTGCATGAAAAAATAGACAGTATTTAACTTATGTGCAAATTACTAACTTTATTCTTTGCCAGCAGTTCTGTGCAGGCTGCTTACACTACAAAAATGGTGGTACAAACCTGTTTCAATTATGGTGTAAATGGGGAAACATCACTCAGATTTCTATTGTACAAAAGTCTGTATCTGCTGATCTATCTGCATTTGTGTGGGACATGAATTTTCTATTGTCTTCCAAGTATATACTTTGGCATTGATACAGATAGATAGATATAGATAGATATAGATATATATATATATATATATATATATATATATATATATATATATATATATATTGTGGTAAGAGCCCGCTACTGCAGAAGCACACGCGAACAACTTCTTCCTTTTTATGTAGTTTTATTGTCAGGATGGTAAATGTTTTGACACTGTACAGATTTCACAGCAATACTTGGAGACCCTAAACGCTAGCTAGACATAGTTCAGCTCTCTCTCAAGATCAGCCAGCTTCCCCACCGTTGATCTGCCTGAACAAATGAAACAAGCTTTTATACATGATGCTCCTCCCCCAGCCTTATCTTGATGGACAGGTGACACACCCACCTTCTCTTTAAAAGAAAACACCCATCACTGGCTCTGTTTGCACAACCAGACACGCCCTGTCTGTTTGCTGAGAGGAAGGATTTCAGATCATGTAAGTTTAACCAAATTTAAACTATTGCTTTTCATACATAAGTCTTCACTCTAGGTGCATTACTGCACAAATGTTTTACTCTACTTCCCTGCTTTCTCTGTATATTGCCAGCTAAATGCCTCCTTTTGTTACATATCCCTCCCCATAGCGTCTCCAAGTCGGGGGACGCAGACTTCGCGAGGAGCGCATATTTTTGTGACAATGCATCTGCATTCTTGTGCAGAATCCCAGGTCTATGTTCTACTGAGAACTTGAAAGGTTGTAGTGCCAAGAACCAGTGGGTTACCTTGGCATTTACCTCCCGGTTGCTCTGCATCCATCTCAATGGTGCATGGTCTGTTATTAAGGTGAACTCTCTGCCTAGGAGATAATAGCGCAGAGCTTCTGTAGCCCATTTTATGGCGAGACATTCTTTGTCCACATATTTTTGTTCCCTTGGAAGCAACTTACGACTTAGGTACAGTACAAAATTTTCTACTCCATTCTTCTCCTGTGACAAGACTGCACCTAAGCCAACACCAGAAGCATCAGCTTGGAGGAAAAACCTCCGGGTAAAATCCGGTGCTTGTAGAACTGGGGAGGAACAAAGAGCTAACCGAAGATCAGACCAGGCGGTTTCTGCAGAATCAGACCAGGTTAATCTATGTGGACAACTTTTTTTTAACATGTCCGTAAGTGGAGCAGCTCTAGTGGCGAAGTAGCTTACAAACCGCCTGTAGTAACCTACTAAGCCTAAAAAGGTTCTTAACTGCGACTTTTCTCTGGTCTTGCCCAATTTTTGACTGCCTCCACTTTATCTAGTTGGGGTTTTACATGACCTCGACCAACAATGTACCCCAGATATTTGGCTTCTCTCATGGCTATGGCACATTTCTCTGGGTTAGCTGTTAACCCTGCTGACCTTAATGAAGCTAAGACCGCCTCAACTTTGGCTAAATGTGATCCCCAGTCTGGGGTATAAATCACTATATCGTCCAAGTAAGCGGCTGCATAAGCTGTGGGAGGTCGTAGCAATTTATTCATGGCCCTTTGGAAGGTGGCAGGTGCCCCATGCAACCCAAAGGGTAGGACTTTATATTGATAGAGACCATCAGGGGTGGAAAATGTAGTCTTTGGCTTGGCCGTGGAGGTCAGGGGAACTTGCCAATAACCCTTTGTTAGATCAAGGGTTGTTAAATAATTGCTACCAGCAAGATTTTCCACTAGTTCATCCACACGTGGCATCGGATAGGCATCAAACTGCGACATACTGTTTAGGCGCTTAAAGTCATTGCAGAACCTAATTGTCCCATTGGGTTTCAGGACAAGCACAATGGGACTATTCCATTCACTAGTGGACTCTTCAATCACATTGTCACGGGCACTAGGAGTCTTTACCCAGGGATCACCAGGTGATAGGCTTACCAGAGCAGTATAGGTGGTAATATGGTACTCTGGTAGCAGGGTGATCACGGAACAGGAAATAGCAGATGATGAGATGCTTAGGAAAGTCTATGACTAGCAGCACTGGCAATATGGAAGTAGTAATACACGAGGAACTGTATGGACAAAGGACACGTGAAGGTAGTCAGTGGTCTGCGGTAGCAAGTTGTACCACTGCTATAGTGAGGAGGAATGTCCAACAGAAACGAGGAGGTGATGAGAGTCAGCGGTCTGCGGATAGCAAGTTGTACCGCTGTCTGAGTGAAGGAATGGAATCCAAGTGGAGGTATCCGGGGAGTCAGTGGTCTGTGTTAGCAAGTTGTACCACTGCTATGTGAGAGGATACTGGAACAGGTGAAACTGTAAACAGGAGTCAGTGGTCTGCCACTAGCAAGTTGTACCACTGAATATATATGTGAGGAGGTGCACGGGGAGAGACTGCAACACAATATATACACGGGCACCTTGACTTTGATCCACAGTAATATGCACAATATATACACGGGCACCTTGACTTTGATCCACAGTAATATGCACAATATAAATGTATAAATGACTGAACAACACTGCCAATATAGAAAGTCTCTTGAAGTAATCCAGCATGAGATAACACAGTCAATGATGGCAATAGAGTCAGCAGATAGTACACTCCAGAGGAGAACCAACACAGTCAATGATGGCAATAGACTCAGCGGATAGTACACTCCAGAGGAGAACCAACACAGTCCAGCAAGGTATGCAATACACAGCACAGTCAATGGGAAGTATGCATACCGTGGTTCAGGAGAAGGCAGTCAGACAGGAGTGCAGAGATACCTGAAGGGCAGGAGGCCGGCAGGATCCAAAGTCCCTGGATGGGTGAAGCGGTGGTCTAGCAGGTGCAGCGCACAGGTAGGTAGACCAGCAGGGAACACAGGAAGGCGTGGAGAGCGGATCAGCAGTAGATGGATGAGTAGCGCTGAGAAGTAACAGCAGCGGGTCTCTGCGGGAACACGGAGGTAGCCAATAGCAACCAGCAGGTGCAGTAACGATGGGACACCGGAGCAGAGTTGAACTGGAACAGTTGGTCACGGAGAGTAGCGGGTAGCAATAGTGGCAGCAGACTCAAGGAAACACGGGAGAGTTGACAAGGGCTGAAGACTGAAGCGCACAGAGGCAGCGGATAGGAATCAGCTAAACAGTCACGATGAAACACAGACGGGTTGCAGGTTGAAGACTGTAGTGCACGGAGGCAGCGGATAGGAATCAGCTAGCAGTCACGATGATGAAACACAGACGAGTTGCAGGTTGAAGACTGTAGTGCACGGAGGCAGCGGATAGGAATCAGCCAAGCAGTCACGATGATGAAACACAGACGAGTTGCAGGTTGAAGCCTGTAGTGCACGGAGGCAGCGGATAGGAATCAGCTGGCAGTCACAATCATGAACAGGTGAGTGGATGTGAATGAAAAGACTGTAGTGCACGGAGGCAGCGGATAGGCATCAGCTAACAGTCCCAATGATACATGGTAGAGTTGAAGTGATTAGAAGACTGTAGTGCACGGAGGCAGCGGATAGGAATCAGCTCACAGTCACGATGATACAGTAGATGGTAGAAGTGGTATGGGAACCACAGTAGTAGAAGTGGTTTGGAAACCACAGAGGTAGAAGTGGTTTGGAAACCACAGGAATCAGCTGGGCTGAATAAACGAGGAAACACAGGAACACCTTCAGAGACTCATGGGGAATGAGACTCCAAGATCAGGCAACGTGTTGTTGACCTCAGGTGCTTAATATAGGGAGGTTGCCTGATCTGCCAATTTAGTTAAAGGAACATACACTGGAGGTATGGAAAGGGCTGCGCATGCGCAGTCCCTCAGGATGGAGGACGGCCACGGTTCCTAAATGTCCGGGAAGAAGCACTCACAGTCCGGTGAGTGACAGTACCCCCCCTTTTAAAGGTGGGCACAGAACGCCTGGAACCGGGCTTGTCCGGATTTTTGGAATAAAACTTCTTCAGAAGGGCAGGAGCATTAAGATCTTCAGCTTTGATCCATGAACGCTCTTCAGGACCAAAGCCCTTCCAATGAACGAGGAAACGGAGTACTCCTCGCGAAATTTTTGCGTCTAATACCTCAGTGATCTCGAAATCCTCCTCCTGATGAACTTGAACTGGCTGCGGTGCTGAGGGAGGAATCGAGAAACGGTTGATGATGAGAGGTTTGAGCAAGGACACATGGAAGGCATTGGAGATCCGAAGATTCTTAGGAAGAAGAAGTTTAACACATACTGGATTGATAACTTGAATGATCCTATATGGACCAATAAAACGAGGGGCGAATTTCATAGATGGAACCTTCAAACGAATATTTTTGGTAGATAACCAGACACGATCTCCAATTTTTAGTGGTGGAATAGCCCGCCTCTTCTTATCTGCGAAAGACTTATATTTGTTAGATGTCTTCTTTAAACAGGTTTTGACCTGAGACCAGATATTTTTGAAGGTCTGACAAGCAGTCTCCACAGCAGGAACTTGGGTGGGCGGGAGGGCAGGAAATTCCGGAAAAGACGGATGGTGACCGTAGACCACAAAGAATGGAGTTTTGGATGATGACTCATGGTACATGTTGTTATGGGCGAATTCAGCCCAAGGGAGCAATTCTACCCAGTTGTCTTGGTTGGCTGAAGAGAACATCCTAATAAAGGTCTCAAGATCTTGATTGACTCGTTCCGTTTGTCCGTTAGATTGCGGATGGTAAGAAGATGAGAGTGCTAATCGTATGCCCAAGGTTTTACAAAGGGCCCGCCAGAATCTGGAAACGAATTGTACTCCTCTATCCGACACAATCTCAGACGGACATCCATGGATGCGGAAGATTTCTTTAATAAAATGTTCAGCCAGAGTAGACGAGGAAGGTAAACCGGACAGAGGGACGAAATGGGCCATCTTCGAAAATCTGTCTACCACTACCCAAATAGTATTGTGATTCTTACTTGGTGGCAAATCAGTAACGAAATCCATACTAATATGGGTCCAAGGCTTGGACGGAATGGGTAGTGGTCGCAGCAACCCTGCTGGAGTTCTGCGGGAGGATTTGAACTGAGAACATAAATCACAGGAAGCAACAAACTCTTTGACGTCTCTCCTCATTGAAGGCCACCAGTAACTACGAGAGAGAATCTCAAAGGTCTTGTGTTCACCGGCGTGTCCAGAAAAACGAGAGGCATGGAACCACGAAAGGATTTTCCTCCTCAGAGTAGGAGGCACAAGGGTCTTCCCAAATGGTAGCATTTTGGTGGATGAAGCAGCCAGAGAAATACATTTGGGGTCTAGAATAGCATGGTTGGGAACCTCTTCTACATCAGAGGACGTCACAAAAGCTCGAGATAGAGCGTCAGCTTTCTTGTTCTTAGCGGCTGGTTTGAAGGTTATAATTAATTCAAAACGGGAAAAGAAAAGAGACCATCTTGACGAGGGTTCAAGCATTGAGCAGATTGCAAATATGACAAGTTCTTATGATCCGTGAAGATCGTCACCGGATGGCGAGCTCCTTCCAACAAGTATCTCCATTCCTCTAATGCAGCTTTGATGGCCAGCAACTCCTTGTCCCCGATAGTATAATTTTTCTCTGCGGGCAGAAGACCCCGAGAGTAGAAGGCACAAGGATGTAATTTTTGTTGCTCCGAGCGTTGGGAGAGAATAGCTCCTTAGCCCACATTAGAGGCATCTACTTCTAGGAAGAAGGGGAGTGTCACATCAGGCTGTCGCAGAATGGGAGCAGACGAGAAGGACTCTTTGAGGATTTGAAAGGCTTGGAGAGCCTCAGATGACCATTGCTTAGTATTAGCCCCTTTCCGAGTTAGGGCCACAATGGGAGATGCAATGGATGAAAAGTCTTGAATGAAGCGTCTATAGTAATTGGCAAAACCTAAAAAACGCTGGATGGCACGAAGAGTAGTTGGCTGAGGCCAATGTAGTACAGCATTTACTTTGTCTGGATCCATCTTCAGGCCAACTCCGGAAACTATATACCCCAAGAATGGAATCTGGGGTAACTCGAATGAACATTTCTCCAATTTACAGAACAACGAGTTTTTCCGTAGTCTGGAGAGGACCTCTGCCACATGTTGGTGATGAGAAGGCAGGTCCTGTGAGAAGATCAATATGTCGTCCAGGTAGACAACGACACACACATATAATAAGTCCCGAAAGATCTCATTGATGAAACCCTGGAAAACCGCGGGGGCATTACACAGCCCGAAGGGCATTACTAAATATTCGTAATGCCCATCTCTGGTGTTAAACGCGGTCTTCCATTCGTCACCGGAACGGATTCTAATTAAATTGTAGGCACCACGAAGATCCAACTTAGTAAATATCCGAGCTCCCTTGATGCGATCAAATAGCTCAGTGATCAGCGGAATGGGATACCGATTCTTGATAGTAATGGCGTTGAGTCCACGAAAATCTATACAAGGGCGTAATGATCCATCCTTCTTTTTGACGAAGAAGAACCCAGCTCCAGCGGGAGAGGTGGAAGGTCGAATGAACCCACGCTGGAGATTCTCCTGTATGTACTCAGATGTGGCTTGAGTTTCAGGTAACGAGAGGGGATAGACCCGACCCCTGGGAGGAGTCTTGCCAGGTAGAAGGTCGATCGGACAATCCCAAGAACGATGAGGAGGAAGACGTTCAGACTGAGCTTTATCAAACACATCGGCATATGAAGCATACTGAGGAGGGAGTCCCGGGGAGGAAGATGAGATGGAAGATTGCTGTACTTTAAGAGGAATAACTTGAGAGAGGCAACGATGGTGACATTCAGACCCCCAAGACGTAACTTGAGGGGTGCGCCAGTCAATCTGGGGAGAGTGACACTGAAGCCATGGAAGGCCTAAGACAATCAGACTTGTCGTAACTGGAAGAATTAAAAACGAAATTTCTTCATGGTGTAGTACACCAATCTGAAGGGTTACTGGAGACGTACTCTGGGTGATGAGACCATTGATGAGGCGTGATCCATCTATAGCCGTCACAGTAATGGGTGTTTTTAAAGTGATCACTGGTAGGGACCATTGATTCACTAGTGATTTAGAAATGAAATTTCCTGCTGCTCCGGAATCAATCAATGCCTGTGACTCAAAGGATTTGGTAGCAAAGGAAATCGTAACATCGAAAGCGCAGACTTTAGATTTCATAGACAATGGAGAGGACTCCAGGGACCCTAACTTCACCTCTCCAGAACTAGTTAGGGCCTGGCATTTCCCGATCTCTTAGGGCAAGAGCTGAGCATATGCGTGGAATCAGCACAATAGATACAGAGTCTATTCTTTACTCTTCGTTTCCTCTCCTCCGAAGATAATTTGGAACGTCCTATCTCCATGGGAATCGCAGAGGATGGAGCTGGACGAAATTGAGGGTTAGAACGAAGAGGTGCTTTGACAGCCGTTGTTTTCTCAGACTCTCTTTCACGAAATCTCATATCTACACGATGGCAAAGAGAGATCAAATCTTCTAGTGACGAAGGAAGTTCTTGGGTAGTCAGTGCATCCTTAATTTTATCGGAGAGCCCCTGCCAGAAGGCGGCAACTAATGCTTCAGAGTTCCACTGAAGTTCAGAGGCTAAGATCCTAAATTGAATGACATACTGTCCTACTGTATGGGAGCCTTGTCGCAAACGAAGAATGCTGGAAGCAGCGGAGGTCACACGACCTGGTTCATCGAACACACTTCGGAACGTGGAAATGAATTTGGCACTATCTTGTAGAATTGGATCGTTTCTCTCCCACAGAGGGGAGGCCCAAGCCAGGGCTTGTCCAGAAAACAATGAGATAAGATAGGCCACTCTGGAACGATGGGTAGAAAAATTTTGAGGTTGAAGTTCAAAATGGACTGAACATTGGTTAAGGAAACCTCTACAAGTTTTGGGGTCCCCGTCATATTTTGACGGAGTAGGCAGGTGAAGCGTAGGAACTGTAGACACCTGGGATGGCACTGGGGAAACGGAGGAAAGCACAGGAGCTTCAGCATTAGCTGTAACAGTCTGTCCAGATGTTCCTTGGGAGGTTAAAGATTGGTAACATTGAAGTAACAGCTGTTGGCGAGCATCCTGTTGCTCCACACGGCTGACCAGATGCTGCAGCATCTCTTTAGCGGTAGGTTCCATATCTGGGTCTGTCATGGCCTGATCTTACTGTCACGGGCACTAGGAGTCTTTACCCAGGGATCACCAGGTGATAGGCTTACCAGAGCAGTATAGGTGGTAATATGGTACTCTGGTAGCAGGGTGATCACGGAACAGGAAATAGCAGATGATGAGATGCTCAGGAAAGTCTATGACTAGCAGCACTGGCAATATGGAAGTAGTAATACACGAGGAACTGTATGGACAAAGGACACGTGAAGGTAGTCAGTGGTCTGCGGTAGCAAGTTGTACCACTGCTATAGTGAGGAGGAATGTCCAACAGAAACGAGGAGGTGATGAGAGTCAGCGGTCTGCGGATAGCAAGTTGTACCGCTGTCTGAGTGAAGGAATGGAATCCAAGTGGAGGTATCCGGGGAGTCAGTGGTCTGCGTTAGCAAGTTGTACCACTGCTATGTGAGAGGATACTGGAACAGGTGAAACTGTAAACAGGAGTCAGTGGTCTGCCACTAGCAAGTTGTACCACTGAATATATATGTGAGGAGGTGCACGGGGAGAGACTGCAACACAATATATACACGGGCACCTTGACTTTGATCCACAGTAATATGCACAATATATACACGGGCACCTTGACTTTGATCCACAGTAATATGCACAATATAAATGTATAAATGACTGAACAACACTGCCAATATAGAAAGTCTCTTGAAGTAATCCAGCATGAGATAACACAGTCAATGATGGCAATAGAGTCAGCAGATAGTACACTCCAGAGGAGAACCAACACAGTCAATGATGGCAATAGACTCAGCGGATAGTACACTCCAGAGGAGAACCAACACAGTCCAGCAAGGTATGCAATACACAGCACAGTCAATGGGAAGTATGCATACCGTGGTTCAGGAGAAGGCAGTCAGACAGGAGTGCAGAGATACCTGAAGGGCAGGAGGCCGGCAGGATCCAAAGTCCCTGGATGGGTGAAGCGGTGGTCTAGCAGGTGCAGCGCACAGGTAGGTAGACCAGCAGGGAACACAGGAAGGCGTGGAGAGCGGATCAGCAGTAGATGGATGAGTAGCGCTGAGAAGTAACAGCAGCGGGTCTCTGCGGGAACACGGAGGTAGCCAATAGCAACCAGCAGGTGCAGTAACGATGGGACACCGGAGCAGAGTTGAACTGGAACAGTTGGTCACGGAGAGTAGCGGGTAGCAATAGTGGCAGCAGACTCAAGGAAACACGGGAGAGTTGACAAGGGCTGAAGACTGAAGCGCACAGAGGCAGCGGATAGGAATCAGCTAAACAGTCACGATGAAACACAGACGGGTTGCAGGTTGAAGACTGTAGTGCACGGAGGCAGCGGATAGGAATCAGCTAGCAGTCACGATGATGAAACACAGACGAGTTGCAGGTTGAAGACTGTAGTGCACGGAGGCAGCGGATAGGAATCAGCCAAGCAGTCACGATGATGAAACACAGACGAGTTGCAGGTTGAAGCCTGTAGTGCACGGAGGCAGCGGATAGGAATCAGCTGGCAGTCACAATCATGAACAGGTGAGTGGATGTGAATGAAAAGACTGTAGTGCACGGAGGCAGCGGATAGGCATCAGCTAACAGTCCCAATGATACATGGTAGAGTTGAAGTGATTAGAAGACTGTAGTGCACGGAGGCAGCGGATAGGAATCAGCTCACAGTCACGATGATACAGTAGATGGTAGAAGTGGTATGGGAACCACAGTAGTAGAAGTGGTTTGGAAACCACAGAGGTAGAAGTGGTTTGGAAACCACAGGAATCAGCTGGGCTGAATAAACGAGGAAACACAGGAACACCTTCAGAGACTCATGGGGAATGAGACTCCAAGATCAGGCAACGTGTTGTTGACCTCAGGTGCTTAATATAGGGAGGTTGCCTGATCTGCCAATTTAGTTAAAGGAACATACACTGGAGGTATGGAAAGGGCTGCGCATGCGCAGTCCCTCAGGATGGAGGACGGCCACGGTTCCTAAATGTCCGGGAAGAAGCACTCACAGTCCGGTGAGTGACACACATCTAACTGGAGCATCTTCTCGACCTCCTTTCTCACGTCCACCCGTCTGGCTTCTGGAATACGATGCGGCTTCTGCTTTACAATGACTCCTGGTGCAGTGACAATGTCGTGTTCGATTAAGGTAGTACGCCCAGGAATGGAAGAGAAGACATCCCTGTTCCGGCGAATCATTTCTTCAGTCTGTTGTCTCTGCTGAATGGACAAAGCTGGCTCTATGGGCACTTCAGACTTTTCAATGGCAGTACTCACTACCTGAGGAGAGGTTTCCTCATCATGCCAAGGTTTAAGGAGGTTGACATGATATATTTGCTCCTCCCTTCTCCTACCTAACTGGCGGACCCTGTAATTGACAGGACCGACAGCCTCCAGAACTTCATATGGACCCTGCCAATGGGCGAAAACTTTGCTTTCCTGGGTGGGAACCAGGACTAGGACCTTGTCCCCAGGCTTGAAAGATCGAACAACAGCGCTTTTATCATAACATTTTCTCTGTCGTTCCTGAGCCTCTTTTACATGTTGCTGCACAATGGGCCCTATCTTTCCTAGCCTCTCATACATTTGTGACACAAATTGTACAAGATTTGGCTCCATGGGACCTTGCTGCTCCCACCCTTCTTTTAACATATCCGAAATTCCCCTGGGCTGTCTCCCAAACAATAACTCAAAGGGACTAAACCTTGTTGAAGCTTGAGGTACCTCACGGATGGCAAACATCAAATAGGGAATAAGAGTGTCCCAATCTTTTTTTTCTTGAGCCACTGCTTTCCTGAGCATGTGCTTTAATGTGCGGTTAAAGCGTTCCACCAAGCCATCTGTTTGTGAATGGTATACAGAGGTGCGAAGCGCCGTAACCCCTAGCAACTGGCACATGTCCTTCATCAGTTTAGACATGAAAGGAGTACCCTGATCTGTGAGAATTTCTTTGGGTATTCCCAAGCGTGTAAACATCAATACAAGTTCCTTAGCTATGGTGCTGGACTTTATATTTCGTAGGGGAATTGCCTCTGGATACCTGGTTGCACAGTCAAGCACCACTAGTATATATTGGTGCCCACGTGCAGATTTTTCCAGTGGCCCCACAAGGTCCATAGCTATCCGTTCAAAGGGAACTTGTACTATTGGTATTGGAATGAGAGGTGCCCTGTACATGGGTTTGGGACAGGTTCTCTGACAAATGGGACAGGACCGGCAATACTTTTTCACTGCCATGTGTACACCGGGCCAGTAAAACCTAAGCAGAACTCGTTCCTGTGTTTTATCCTCCCCTAGGTGTCCCCCACAGACATGTGTATGTGCTGCTTTTAACACTAGGGTTACATGGACCTGAGGAACCATTAATTGTTCTACTTTATCCCCCTGTACAGTAGCAACTCTATACAGGAAATTATTTTTAACAATAAAATATGGTATACCTTCTGCAGGCTGGGCGGCTTTCGCTACCCCATTTACCTCAGTCACACTTTTAAAGGCATGTTCCAAAGTGGCATCATTAAGTTGGTCTCGAGCAAAGTCCTGCAGAGGAAACAAAATTGGTATTGCGGACCAGTCCATATCCTCACTGACAGTTGGGGTGGGGTCATCTGCGACATCACTGACCAATGCTAGTTTGGACTGTCCATGTTTCCCCGCGGTGGATGCTTTTGTGGAACTGCTGCTATGACTCCCAGGATGGTATTCCGGTTTGGCGGTTCCCAAAGATCGATGTCCAGATGTTGTGGATTCTTAGGCGTTTCTTTTAAGACTGGGCTTCCGACCGTTGCATCAGTTGCTGGCATGTCCGGCTGGATCCGCTCACCGAGGACATCATTAAACAGTGGGAAGTCTAGCCCCAAACTGAGTGGATATGGGAGTTTAGGTGCTATGGCAGCTACCACCATAACAGTTTTGTCTTTAAGTGTGACTGTTAGTATTGTTCTTTCATACTCCTCTGTCGTGCCATGGACGCAAAGAACCTTCACCTTGGGCAACCGAGAAGTTATGGTTTCGGGTAAGACAGAGCTGGAAACCAATGAGAGTTCACTCCCCGAGTCAACCAGGGCCAGAACAAGGTTTTGGTTGATTAGCACATTCACCCGGAACAAACAAGGACTTCCTGATGTGGGACTCATGGTAAAACAGCTTGGAAAAGCAGGCCCAATATGTGCCATGGAACAGTCCATGGGTTCCTATAGGTTAGGACACTCTGCCTTAAAGTGGCCTGGCTCACCACATTCAAAACACTTCAGATTAGACGGCTTTGCACCTGGCCCTCTGTCCGTAGTAGTTTTGCCATTGGGCCCTGTAGCAAGGATTGTCAAACCTGGCTTTTGGCGTGGCAGCGGCTTTGGCACAAATGCAGGTTCTTTAGTCATTTGCTGTTGCGCACAAAACCTTTCTACCACGGTGGCAAGCTCTTCATAAGTTTGTGGGTCTGATGGCAGAACCCACCTTCGCAAATCGCGGTTCAGCCCCCGGATGCAGTGATCTATCGCCAGAACTTCAATAATCCGAGAAGACGAATTCTCCTCAGGCTGCAGCCATTTCTTTAAAATTTTAGAAAGCTCAGCCACTTGCGCTCTGACCGGTTTTTCTTTATCATAGCGCCATTGGTGATAGCGCTGAGCTCGGCCTGGCCCGGAAACTCTAATGCGAGCCAATATTTTAGACTTTAGGCACAAATAATCAGAGGCCCGTTCCTCATCTAGATCCATATACGCTCGCTGAGCTTCACCAGTCAGATATGGCGCCAGCCTCTCAGTCCAATCTTTAGGAGGCCATTTTGTCCTTTTTGCAAGTCTCTCAAAGGACACCAGATATGCTTCTATGTCTTCACCTGGCGACATTTTCTGGAGAACAGGACCAAGTGGTTCATTTCTGTCATGTCTCACCTGGCTTAACTCTTCTCTTAAGAGCCTTGTGTTTTCCACCTGTGCCTCGGCAACTCGTAGCATCTGAGCTTGCTGCTGTTGCTGCGCAGCGGCCACCTTCACGAGGGTTCTCAGTACTTCCTCCATGTTGACGTCTGCGCGGGTTGAGTAGCGGAAACTTGCTTCCCGGAGTATCCCACTTCTGACACCACTTGTGGCAAGAGCCCGCTACTGCAGAAGCACACGCGAACAACTTCTTACTTTTTATGTAGTTTTATTGTCAGGATGGTAAATGTTTTGACACCGTACAGATTTCACAGCAATACTTGGAGACCCTAAACGCTAGCTAGACATAGCTCAGCTCTCTCTCAAGATCAGCCAGCTTCCCCAGCGTTGATCTGCCTGAACAAATGAAACAAACAAGCTTTTATACATGATGCTCCTCCCCCAGCCTTAGCTTGATGGACAGGTGACACACCCACCTTCTCTTTAAAAGAAAACACCCATCACTGGCTCTGTTTGCACAACCAGACACGCCCTGTCTGTTTGCTGAGAGGAAGGATTTCAGATCATGTAAGTTTAACCAAATTTAAACTATTGCTTTTCATACATAAGTCTTCACTCTAGGTGCATTACTGCACAAATGTTTTACTCTACTTCCCTGCTTTCTCTGCATATTGCCAGCTAAATGCCTCCTTTTGTTACAATATATATATATATATATATATATATATATATATATATATAGGGCAGGCATTCCACCGCTGCCACCAAGCGGTCGGAATGCACTGCTAGCATCCGTGACTTTGGGTGTTTACTGTATGGGGTTACACACGATTCCAGTGCTCAATATTTTTCGCAGCTGTCATACTGGTTATAAATGTGGAATCACCCTCAAACAGCACTCACATACCCGTGCACACTTGGTTCTGCCACCACCTGTTGAAGAAGTGCAATGGGACCCAAATCTACTGTCCCACACAGGCACACATTGCTCCTTGTTACATACTGGATAGCAATGCCCACGCCAGCAATCAAATGGTTCCCACTTAACACCTCAGCACTCTGTTACAAGAGTGTATACGCTGGCCCACGCTAGGCTCATTAGTCACATGCATTAATAATTCCCATGTCACCATTCCAAGGGTTCACATTGTCAAGCAATGCTCTTCGTAAAAGGCTACTGAATTCGTAGAGCATCCAGGGCAGAACTTTTTAAATTTTGGTTTTAATATACAAAGGTACTGGGCATTTGGATATGGTAACATACAGACAACTAGACATACCAGTTATAAAAACAAGTGGGCTGTACTTACAGAGCATTAACTAACGTATGGAAATTTGCGTTTCTGGGGCAGGCAGTAGCGATGGACAGTCCTTCAATTGGATTGAGACCCCATGAGCAAACAATATATTGGAAGTGGTCTCTTCTGTTAAAGACATTTTGTCACCTTATCTCCTACTACAAGGGTTCATCTTTAAGAGAGTCCTATTACACAGTGTCGCAATCCCAATTTGCTTCTTCCCTGTTTACTCCCCAATGCTAAACTGTAACATATGTTTTCTGGGGAGAGTCACGCAGACCCAGTTTTATCATTAATAAATCCAATACAAATTTACCTGTCTACAGTTACTAGCAGTGATAGGTCAAATGGATGAGTTGAGCAGATACGCATTTCTCAGCGGTTTTTAAGAGGACAATGGTTGGGCTAGGTTTGGGCAGTTCTCATTTCACCCTCCATCCCTTCCGGATTGGGACCGCCATGTCCTCGGTGGTTGCTGATGCTTCTGTACAGTATATTACGGAGCTAGCAGATGGAAAAACTAATGTTTACAACTGTTATATGCGACTTTCTCTTCTTACTTAACTGCTTTCCTTGCCTACCTCTCTGCTGCAGTAACACAGGGTTTCGGCTGCTTGTTGCATTTGGAGGCAGGGCGTGTAGAGATTTTTTCCTCTAAAAATGTGGACCTGATTTCCACTTGGCACCACAAGGATTATGGTTTTACCTTTGCTTACGTCTTACGTCTTACGTCTGCTGGGTGTGAGGTTCTTCATTTGTCACTCTGTTTTCTAATTTACTTTCCTGGGGGTTTCTCTGTCCGGAGTTCCCACTTCTCTTGTTTTTTCTTATGCCTGTATTTATTTCTGCAAATGTTTGTTGGTTTCTTTCCTGCCTTTACAGACCATTGGACCTCGTTGCAGATTTTGGTGCTGAGACTCTCATACATCTATTGGTCTGTGTTGCATAGGGCAGCGGGGGACACCTCTTCTTTCCTGGGGTCGGTAGTGGTCTCTTGGATAGGTTGGAAGAGTTTACGATGGCCCGGATTTAAGGGGCTCCTGATTGCTGAAATATATAAATGAGGAGTACCCCATATATTGGTGATTCATTTGGGAGGGGGAATGATTTGGACCAATGTACATCCGTAGACCTGATATTGTTGATACAATCCGATGTAGCATCGGTCCATGCCTCATGGCCAGCCCTTCTTCTCTGCTGGTCCGTTGTAGTGCCTAGGAGGGTCTGGCGTTCCTTCCCTTCCAATTCCAGAGCCTTTTCCTCTATAGGCAGGATGGAGTGCACCTGACGTTGAGGGCATGGCCCTGTTTCTAGGAAATATTTATAGGAGTTTGGCAATTGTAGATATAGGTATGGTTGCGGACCTTAGGTCTTGAGGATCCGGGCTTGGCCAGAAAAGACAGTGCAGTCAAAGGCCAGGTTTTGGGGCGCACAATACAGTAATGGGCATGGTGAACCTGCCTCTCTTTGATGAGTCTGCCATAGTCACGATGCAAATACCGCCCATGTGGGTCAGCTTGTGGTTGTGCTCCCAAAGAAGGGTTTAATGCTGGGATATCCTGGTTGCCTGGCATGTGTCGTACTGACTGCTCTTTTCTCCACCACATTTGGTTTGCAAAATAAGCTCCTTTTATTATTGCCACAATTATGTCGTATTCAGTAATTCAAAGAAGTTAAATAAATTATGAATTGGTTTAAATGGAGTGAGAGATATCAGCCATTAAACATTTTAATTACTCATATTGTGAATATTTCAGGGGGTTACTTGACTTGAGTGGCGACTGCGGATCTGGAGAACTGTAAGAGAGGCACACGCAAGCATACACTTCACACCATAATACTGTTCCCTAATCATGAATAGTAGAGTGTTAAACATGTATTACTCTTAGGGGTGTTTTCTATAGAAGGAGGAATTAAAATTTTGATTTTACGGTTTCCTTCTTTGTAATCCTAATTCTATAGTAATAAAATGTAATGCTATAGAGTAAAACATGGGAGTGGTTATGCCCCTAATCACTAGACAGCAGTATATTAGTATATTTTAAGCAATGTAGCTTCGAATGGGCACTTACAAACACTTAGGCTCTGCTGGTTAGGTATATAGAGCTTACACTGATTTTCCCTGGTATTTATTGTTTATCTAAACTTAGTGTAGTGGCAGTAGTTTACCCATGACCACTGATCATTTGCTTTTCTCCCACAAACCCCACAATAATTGATAGTTCTGTTATATCTAACAGCAGGTAATTCAGGACTCTCCAGTGAAAGACCATTCTCTCTCTACGGTTCCCTATGGGAAAACGCCTACCTTTACTTCTTCTCCCATTGGCACCTGAAACATATTCCTAATAAACTACACTTAACATTAAGGCAAGCATAGAGTTTGTAGAGAACTATATTCTACTTTATTTACTTTAATTGGCAAAAATAAAATTGTCCTCCTTATGAAAACACAAGTTAGCAGGTTTCAATTGATTAGGTAACATTCAAACATATAAAGTTGCCATTTCTACAATGCTATATAAAGGCTCTATCCCTAAACTTGGATTGCTAACAAACGTTTAACATCGTTGAAGCGGCTGCAGTTTCTATGGAGCTGAGGGAAGGGGGTGCCTCTCCTATCACGTCTATGTGCTTTTTTACCCTTGGGCACAACATGGGGAGGGGGCTTTACAAAACTGTGCTATAGTATCTAGTTACACCTCTGATTGGTAGGATTGTCACCAAAATTGTGATGCATAATTCATATTCACAGAATGCTGTCAGTAACAATTTTAACATAACTGTCTTGCTTCTTCATAGATATGTGTGCAGCCATGCATGACCACTTGGGCCCTGCTCGCTTAAGCAAGCTTGTAATGTAAATAACCACTCAGACACAAAGATTATTATAGATGTTATTCCTTTGGAAATTAAGGAGTGTCCCATTTCTAAGCTGATTACTTTCTTGCATGCACTTAATAGGATTGCCCCTTTAGAAGTGACAGGTTCACTTATTAATGACTATTCCATTGCCACTTGCTTTTAGATTTAATATCTTGATAACCTGCCTGTCTTTTGACAAGTATAAAGCTAGCAGGTTTATCACAGGAGAATCAGGATGACAAGGTTCATGAGCTAATGGGGTGGCTGGCAAGTGAAGTGTAAATGTGTAAATCTGTTTTTATTTGCAAGCGACGGTACGAGGTGTTGAACAGCCATCACATTGATGTGAAGTCAAAGCTAAGAGCTTGTCAGAGAGCACTGTCACTCACTCCCACCCACCAGCTCTCACATGAATAGGTAATTCCTGCCAGTGATATGCCCGTTACCCCTCCTCTATAGGAGTGTCTGGCTTGAGCGACATTACTGAGATACTAGGTAAACTCATTTATGCAATGGCAAACAATTTAATGTATTCACTGGGTCCTGCATGATGCTGAGTAACCAGACATAATCTCAGGTGCATGTAAGGGGTAAGAAACAGTAGTATAGCTCCTGTAAGAAACTATTCTTAGAAAAGGAGTTTGATTAAGAATTGCACATAAGTATCTTGCCTCAGGTGACATTTCAGGAGAGGCGACAGAGAAAAGACACTAGGAAATGCATTGTGATATCTCACTTTGCTTTTGGCAGCCCTTTGTACTGGGGTTGACAGATGATATATAGTTCCCTGATGCTCAAGTGGTGTTATGTGTCTCCGTGCATGGGGTTGTACAGGAAACATTAGCTATTAACCAAAATAAGTTTATTGAAAAAATATAAAAATGTTAAATATGCCAAATGTAAATGTATATAATGTTGATATTTTATGGGGGTGCTACTAAAACATATGACAGGCCATTGAGTAAACGCCCATCTGGACATCCTAGTAATGCCGGGATGTCAGTTACTCAGTTGTAAGCTTCCTCTTTCAAACAACGGGTAATATGAGTTGCTTGGCCCAGGTAATCTTAAGATTTACAACCACAAGGCATTTATGGGGCTCTGGCTAAATTTTACCACCTCTTGATAAAGTATTGGGATGAAATCCCTCAAGATTACCTTGTCTTTCTAAATGATACTAGTAATTAAAAGCTCTAGATTGGCTTCAGGAGGATGGCCTGAAACTCTTCATTACTGAGTATTTATCCTTTCTGTGAACTATATGGAGCAAGTTGTGCACAATGATGGCCTTGTGTGGAATCGGTTGTAAGTCCAAAACGGAGGCAGAGTATGTGCTTCTCCAGACTGCGCATTCACAGTAAAAAGGAGCATGCCTCAGCCTGTATGCATAACGCAATGAACAATTACAGGCAACAGCATAGCACTGCCCAGCATGGCCGAGTACGGATTGGTATGGGACTGTGGAGGCATACGGAGGCTCAGTGGTGTCATTAGGAGGCTGTGTATCATTGACATAAAGATGCTATGTTACTGTATATAATGGTCATCATGACAGCATAGGATGGGTATGGGGGCAGTTGAGTCTGATGTGCACAATATTTACTGTTGCTCTATATTAAATATATCCTCTTTATTGTAGTGTGCATGCTAAAGATTCACTATTATTGCACAATGTTTTCTCATACCATGTCTCACAACATTACTTTTGCAATATACCATTTCTCATGCACTGAGACATTGCTATATTGTGCTACTACCAATTCCTTGCCACAACAATATTTGCGGACCAGCACCATATAAATAAATAAAAAACATCTCCCCTTCCACCTCCTTACTTGTTGGAAAGCATTGGGTTAGAATATAAAATATGTGTCTTGCTTTCTGGATTCTGTACAAACATTTTGACCAAGTCTCCCACATAGAGAGGTGACTAGGCTACATGTCAATTAGGGCTTCTACAAAGAGAAGGCAAGACGTTTAGCATATATACCTTTAATTACAGGTGTCACAAATTACAGTTTTAATTCACCTACACGCATGTGATTAATTGTGAATAGCTAATTATTCTGGCCTGTTTATGAGCAACCAGTCAGATATATGGCAAATAGTGGGATTGATTAGGTACACCAAACAAGGGGATTCTTATAGATTCGTGATTATTATAATTTTGTTCCCGAGCGGCATTGTTATACACTGATTATAAAACATATTGAACCCCATTTTTTTACATTTTTTTTTCTTACATGATTAATTCAAAAATGATTTATTCAGGAATTCTTACTACTGATTAATACAAATACTATGTAATGTACTAATTACAAATAAAAAACAGTAATTGATTACTTAAATGTTCACCCTTTTTTCAAATATACCTAAAATAAAATTTATTGGAGTTCACTTTTGTACAATTAAAGTGTTTCAATTTAATACATTAATACACCTGTCTGTGAGAGGTCCCATAGTTGGTTTGTGCATTTCTAAACAAAAGCTCAGGAAGATGCAAATCTGGGAACATGCAAAGCAAAAGCAAATTTGAGTAACGGTTATGGAAAGACACCAACAGAAGAATATAAGAATATTTTAAAGACTTTTAATCTCCCAAGGAACACTGTCAAATTCATCATGAATAAAAGGTGAGAATATAACACAGCTGTAGATTTGTCTACAGGCTGTGCTCCAAGATTGAGCATATGGCTGAGGCGGGTATTTGTCAGGGAATCCACCAGTTGTACAAATTGCAGATACATTGATCAACACTTTAAGTGCACTTTGAGGTTTGGGTTGTTCCCATGGTTATGCCTGTGTGAAAATTGCTCTTCCATTGGATGCCCCCTCAGTGCATAGTGTGGCTGTTTCATCACAGGGTGCCATTAATGACTGGACCTTCCAAAGCTAGACCAGTGAAGGTGTGCAGCTATACCTCCCTCACCACTCCCACCCATGAGCACACCCTGAGTGCAGCATGTAGGTCTTGGGCAAAACAGAGAATAGCTAAACCTTCCTGGAATGATCACCAGAAGGAGACAGGAAGAGGGTAAAGATAATGGGCACCCTCCCACATGGTGAGGGAAATCAGCCCCCCCCCCCTTCCTCCTTCACCTCAACTCAGCATATTTAAGCATATTACTTTGCAGAGGAAAATAAACTAGAAAGGATTCCATGAGTAACGGCAACTAAAGATCCTAGAGAGCCTAACATTCATTAACCACATGAGGGAGGTGTCATACTGAAGACCAGACCTACCCCAGGATCACTTGGGGGCCCAAGATCTTCTAATAGAGGGACAGCATAAAAATGGCATTAGGCCAATTTCAGCAGTCACCCCATTCTTGGGTTGCTTGAAAATGCAGTCCACAGTGGATGGCTTACTCCATCTAAGGCTAAATACATGTGCAGACAAGTACCGTAAGGGAAAGTTGCAAAGCAAGTGTAAGAAGTGAGGAACTTGTTAAAAGGGTGGGGTCTGTGCAGTCCACCAAGAGGACTGAATTCATAAGCCTGGGTACCAGCATACTACCCATCTTGCCCATCTCTGTGGCACTAAATGGTGACCAGATGAACCATCACTAGCAGCAGTTTTATGTTGCAGCTCCTCCAAGGCAAGAGCAGTTGTCATTTCATAGGGCAGAGAGAGGTGACTCCGTGCCCCAACTGCATCAAGCCATGTGTTGAGCCATCCTGAAGACTGCCACTATTGGAGATGACTTTGCATATGACTGTCAAGATTATGAAGAGAGGTTGGGATAGATGCAATGGCAAATTAAAGCATTCCAATGCATCTTAGCATCACTGATCAGCACTGTGAGAGCCGGCGGTGGTCAAATTTCCTATGGAAGGAATGCCGACATTTATCCTGCCGACATGAAAATTCCGACAGGGTAAATGCCGACATTTCCAGTTGCCTGCCTGTGAAAATGCCGGCAGTGTGATTGACGACAGTGACAATGTAGACAATCACAATGCTGACATTAAATGAGCAAAGCCTGCAGGTCCGCCGCACAAAACACTGTTAAAACATTTTTTTAAACAGTAATAAAAGTTAAAACTTGCCCCCCCCACACCTAAACCAAAACACCTAAAAACCTGTGCTGGCAGCTGGCGGACCAAGCGGCAATACAGCCATTGGACCTACGGCACACATAGAGAAAAAAAGATGTAAAAAAAGCATGGTCCCCCGATCTCCAGACTAACCCTAGTGCTGGCATTAACAAAGTGGGGGGACAAAAAGTGTGGGGTCCCCCTGATTTTACTAGAACCAGCATTAGGCTGTGCCAGCCTGTGCTAGCGGCACTATAGCTGGGGAAACTGCAGCGTGAGGTCCCCCTGCCATGATGTCAACCAGCCCCAGGCTGGTCAGCACAGGCTGATTCCCTAGGGAGATGGGGTCTTCAAACAAATGTGGGGTAATAAAACAAGTAATTTGGTAAAGACGCTATTTGAGTAGGTGCACTAAAATGTCCCAGAAAGCTCAAGCTATATGAACAGTCTGAGCATACTGGTGCTTGTAGTACTACAAGCAACAGCATACCCATGGCAGCCAGGGCATGCTGGCATTTGGGAAACATTTTTCATGTTGGCAGGATAAGTGTCGGCATTTCTTCCAAAGAGATTTCGTACCCAATCCGAGTGGGCTGGTATGATTGGGATTGGTTCCAGGTGGGTTTATAAGGCTGTCAGCAGCATACTCTCTTTGCCTTTTATAACATTAGCTTACTAAGCACTGGGCTCTGTATCTGTTTTGTTGATTTTTTTTTGATCGTGCTTGTTTATTAATTAGCCTTGTCTCAAAACTGCCATGAAAACCATTTGTGCCCCCTATTCTCTTTGCTGCATGCTACTATTTTGGATTGTACCTATATATTCTGCCATTTATATTCAGTTACCATTTGTCATCTGGTATTCAGCTTGTGTTGATTCAGGGCACTAGTCTCTAGTAAATCTTTTGTATGGACCAATTTATAATATTGAACTAAAACCAGGGGGCAAATGAGTGCCGGTGAGCCTATATCGCTCTATTGGGAGATAGGGGAGGTAGTAGGCGAAGGCCTGACCTTCAGTTTTATATAGATTTATTAAATAACTGGTGACATACATTACAGTCGCCAAGCTTGGCACCCGTGGTGGAAGGGCATACACTCATGACCACCATGAATGTGAGGCATTTCCAAGGAGCGACCCAAACTGTTTTGAAACATAAACCAACAAGTTAACATAGGAGTAAGTGGCTTGTGGTTGCTTTATTGATCATCCAATGTCTGCTCTTCCTTATTGTAAAGCAAAATTCACCAAGCATTGGATTGTTCATCAACTAATAGGAAATGTGAGCTAGGTTTAGAACATTGTGAAAAATATTAGTTTAGTCCTCTTGAGGATGTGTTGTCGCAATAGTAATCCTGTCCAGTACAAAATAAACTTTGCATAGTTAAGGTGGGCCTCCAAAAGCCAAAGTCCCACACAGACATCTTTGTGACCAGGGTCCCCCCAAACAGGTATGCTTAACTGCTGCGACCCCGCTTAAAACCAAAATCGTCAGGGAAGACCCAGCTCTTGAGCTTACTGGTTAGGACAGATGCCCCATCCTGAGCCAATGATTGGGGTAGCAACTGGGCTAAATGGTTGGGGGGTTTGGATGCACAGCCATTGTGCAGTATGGCCTTAATAATTGCCATTGGTCCATCCTCAATCTCCTTTCGCCGTATGCCAAAGTAGGTCGAGCCTTTCCAGCTGGCTCAGTGTTGAGAGTGAGTCCTGGGCTGGACACCAATCAGCCTGAAGAATGTTTCTCTAGGAATTGTTTCCTGAGAGCACACGCACTCTCTCCACAGGCAAAACTGTTGGGGATAGCAAAAACAATCCTAGGCTGGTCAAGTCATTTGTAAAAATCCTCTACTTAGCTTTAGATTTTTAGAGGGATCCTGCTGTCCCCAGTCCAAGCTGTTGGAGAAAGTAGGACTTGGTCTCTCAGAATTAACTGAAATTTGCACCTGGACAAACAATGGTGCGATGCAAGGGCTGCAAATGCATTATTTGCATGCTCGTAAAATACTGCATGCTTTTCCATGTAGCACACAAATACTGAGCAGCTTTATTTGTAATCTGCAAATTAGAGATCATCTGGATATGTCAGCCTCGGCCTACAGTACAACATAGTTTTGCCAAGGTACAAAATTGCACATTATAGCAGGACTTACTCCTAACTGTAAAATCAGACCTATAGTCTGATTTTGCATATATAACAATTTGCCGCATTTATTAAAGTGCAAAGGCTGTCTAGAGAAGTTATATGCCTAGTTTTGGTGAAATGCGCCAGTTGGTGGAATGCACCTAGTAAGTGGACAAACCAAGATGATGGTGTCTGAGAGTCTTTAAACATTTCACTGAGAGGAGCTGAGCATTCCTTGCTAAGTGTGACCCAAACAGATGATTGTACCTACATAAGCATTCATATACAGAAACAAGATTACTTTTTGCAGGTCAAGATCATTTTCAAGTGAATCCAAAAACCTTTATGGCTCATCCCTTTTATGAGAACATTTCTAAGGATCGAGACAGTAAGCTCACACTTTGAAATACACTTGGCAGACAAATAGGCATATTTGTAGAAATATAAAATGTGCTGATCTGCATTTTTGAATTAATAAATTAACCTTAAGAACTTTTTTTTTTTTTTATTTCGTATTGGTTATTTTAAACCAAACACTTTTCAGGACTGCCAAACCATCAGCTCTCAAATTTGACCAAATTGTTATGCTCTCTCTACTTCACACATTTAATCAATCACTTTCTGATATATATGTTAATATACACTTCAAATTGGCATTGAACAGGATTTATTTTCAACATGAATACAGACCTGCTTTTGACACTAAAGGGTTAATCATTACCTTGTTAGCTCAGCTATCCCTCTGCTGACTTGGACACTGCGTTCAGCAGACGAGGATTAAATGGAGTGAGGAGCAGTTCCATTAAGAAGTCGTTTCAGATCCCTTGCCTTCTATTTAACTTTCCATTAAATCTTCCATCTGGCTTTCAATCTGTTTTTATTTCCTATTTCCCTCCTCTGTCCAGCGGTTATATTCTTATATCTCAAGCAGATACATTTAGGAACACTTATTTAGGGATAGTTCTGATATTAAAGAAATGAGAAATTACAGTCTCAGTATAAATGCCAAATAATACAGCAAGGACAATGGCTACCAAAGAGCATACAATCTAGTGAAATCACAGATAAATTAAAGATACATTCCTAGCATAACTTCACAGGTGTACATCAGGAGTGGATGGGTCATAGACCACACCAGGAGCAAACTATATGACATCATAGGGCCGCATGAGGCATTTTTCTTTTTAACTAATACTTTTACTACTTTTTCCCCCACACTTATTAAATAAAAAAAAAAGGGAGAACGAGTCAAGGTACCCTGTGCCCAGGATAAGGTTCTTTGGGGTAGATTGTAGCCTGAGCATGGACTGGCAAAAAGTAGTGTGCTTCCTGGCAGCTCCCCCCTCCCCAAGAACCACCCACCTTATTGTATGTGATTTGCTGGAGATCAGTCACCTGTCCTGGCTGGCACAGTAGGAGTCTGGTCCGTTCCTCCCCTTCTTCACTCCCTTCCCCCTTCATTTCATTCTCTCTCACTCCTCCTCTCCCCTCTACTCTGTGCAGATATAAATATTCCCTGTACAATGCTGCATAATATGGTGGCACTCGGTTGTCAAAGGGGAAATTTAGAAGCAGTTGTATGAAAAATATAATAGAATGGAATTTAATAGTTTTACAATGAAGGCAGTAGGAGAAGTGGTGGTATGGCATATCACTGTACACAGCCCACTTCCACCACTGGTGGCACTGTATAAATAAACAATAATAATAAATGAGGGGATATTAATGTAATGTGGGGGATGTTCACTCCTTGATTTGCTTTCCAGGAGATGAATAACACCTATTTTCCAAACAGGGTTCCAACATTTCACGAGTCAGCCAAATAGCAACACTAGTGAGAGCAGGTAATCAAAGATCAAAAAAAGGTGATAGAAAGCATTACAGTCTGTCAACTGGTCCAATTTTGGCGGCACAGTCTCAATATTGAAGGACTGTTCTCTGTTATTTCTGCCAGTGACAGTTAACTCCATTTACACCAGAGATGCTGATGTTTCATTCTGTCAAAGTCAGTAAATTGGATAAAGTCATTTCAATTAAAATCGAGCAAACTTGGTTGTCTTTGTCTGAAAAGATGTGTATGACATGCTACGGCGTGGAAGGGCGTACGCAGCCGCAACACATGGCAACAACAGTATTTATGCTTTTACATACATTCGTACCAACACACACATTTGTAAAATAGTACACATTATTGGTAGTTGCAACACATAGTTATTTATGTCGAAATATAGTAGTGTTTATGTGTAATATTATAAGTTATATGCATATTAGTGATACATATGGTTCAGGTTAAAAGAAATGTGTCATGTCTAATATCATAGTAATCCCCTTTACATCAGCAGCTGTTCAGTGCATTCGGCGAAGAGATCGCACATTGCATACTCTAGTTATTGATGTTAGGGAATAAACCTTTAATATGATATTAACTGTCAAATGCAAATGGACTGATTGTAATTGGAGTGTGACGGGAAGAACAGAGCTCATCCCCTGGAGAGACCCCCACCTTTGGATTCCTTAGATTGAATCAGCCTATGATGTGTAGCCCCCTGGACCCTCCTGATGCCTGGACCAATAGAAGCAAGCTATACCACCTGCATTGTTTCATTGTATCTCTGTTTGCATATAAGCAGTAGCTCTCATGTAGTGTTAAGTCACCTAGACCACAGACTTCAGGACTGAATGACTGTACAGTGGATCCAGAGCGCCTGCGATAAGTAACGGCTGTACTTATTATTTCGCTTGAATATATTCTGCTACTTTTTGAGAATAAATCTTTGTGCGTTGGAAACACAAATCGAGATTCGACAATCGTTATTGGATAGCGACAAAACGCTCATAACAATTCATTTTAACTAGGACGTAAACATAATAATGTTCCATCTAAATTAGTACAATATTATTATTTCTATCCAACACATCTGTTTCAACTATGCAAAAAAAAAATGGAATTGTTTATATACGTGCAATGGTTGAAATTTCTGTGATGCTACATTTAATGACAGACATTTTAATTTTCCTATTGTTTGAAATTTACAAATAGAAACTCACCTAATAGTTTATAGTATTGGATCTAATATTGCAAAACAAAGTGATCAGCCACTGTCAAGTTGGTTATTACACAATAAAATAGTCTGCTCAGTTCTAGAGCCTGAAGGTCTTGCCATACTTATGTAAATTATCTGTGATTTATTCCTGAATCCCAGTGGATGCCTACAGCTAACCTGTTTATTTCCTGGAATTTGAAATCCCAAGGCCGCTTACTGCTGTCCTACAGAGGCAAAGCTGAGGGGCCTTGAGACTGCTGCCTCTCCCCAGGCTCTTGCTGAACAACAACAGGAACCTGAACAATTATTTATGTTTACCTCCCCTAACATACTGCTATTTATAATCACACATAGTTGCCAACTTAAATTCCAGGGACAGTACAAGTTTAAAAGCTTTGTTCATGTTCAAAGTTTTGCCCCTGGTAATATTACTTTATTTCCATATTGACCAACCTCACAATAAAATTCCTCTTTATCTGCATATTGAACGCAATTCTTACCATTCATTATTTTCCCCTTATTTTTTAGAAATTCATATAAATATATTAAAGTTGCTATGTGAAATGCTAAAAAGCATATTTTAATCAAATTCAGTAAGGGTAATGTAGTGCAAGATCAAATGAGAAAGTAGTGCCTTAGTGTTTAGCTGAACAGACTCAGCATCAAAGTCTCCATGGGAACTACTTTAAAATGTTGGTAACTATGAATCACAGTGATCACTAATTTAAGCACTTGTGGAAGGTGTTATTAATAATGATCCAAAGTCTCTGACCAAAGGAAATGAAACTTCTATTGCTGCGATGAAAGTGTAAGTTTCAGACAGGTCTCAGAAGGTGATCTCATAGTCAAGCTAAAAACAGATTGTGGTAGAACGCGTGACATCTGACCACCTAGCAGAGCTCCTGTAGCAAGTGCCTGATGGGTTGACATACGTGAAACAAGATACCCTGCACTGAGCAGAAACAGAATCCTCATTAGTGACAATAACTAAGGATTGGAGCTGTAATCTAGGCATCTTCACTTAACAGTAAAATCGAACAAAGTTTTGAGACGGTACTGCCAAATGCATATTTTATAAGACATTACTGTGTGCGTGTGTGTGTATATTTATTTATATATATATATATATATATATATATATATATATATATATATATGTATATATATATATATATATATATATATATATATATATATATATATGTATATATATATATATATATATATATATATATATATATATATATAATGTAATGTTCCTTAATGATTACTTTTGTAGTTTAGATACTCTACCATAATTATTACATCTGCTTGTTTGATTATGCTGAGCTACTCTAAACAGACTGGTAACTCTAATTTAATATTATATAATTGATGTTCAATCAATAACATCTATCACGATATAGGGAACATAATTTTACATGTAGGGATCTCTGCACCTGTGTCCATGGGTGCAACATACAATAGTCCTCCCAATAGTCACAACAGTGAAAAGTCTGGCTTGATTTTCTGACCCCAGAAAGGGGTGGCCCTATAAATAGCTGATGATGAAAGAAAGTGGCTGCAGCTTGGGTTTGGTGGGACCTAATTTGTCCTAAATGTTCTCATATATGCATGCATGACATAAATAAACAAGTCTATATAGACCAGCTTTCAGTGACAATGCTAAGTAACTAAGTAAATCCCGAAAAATTGAGCATGCAATTCTCTGCAGCTTAGTAGTAGCCCCAAATACACTTTTCCTCGCACAAAGCGCTCCTTCTCTCTGCTAGTTACTACATTGGCTTTCCATCAAGCACAGGATTTCTAGTTTTAATCTACAATGTGCCCTCAGTATCGAACCTCCTTATATCCCCATCCTCATATCCATATTCTTCCCCAATAATTCTGCATATATGCAATTATTAATCTTCAGAAATGTGTCACTGGGTAGCACTAAAGTGAAGTGACTTCCTCAAGGTTACAGAAATCTTAAAACCACTTTGCTATTTTTTCATTTTATTTTTTTTATGTGCTTTTATATACAGTATACTTACTTACGTACACGACTTTTCTAAGCCTCTCTTATTATTTTGAAACAATTTTACTTTTGGTCTGTAAAAGCTACTTCCTATATTTTTTAGCCTTAACAGGGTTAAAAATCGAAATGTGACAGGTTACCGTGACAACCTCAGAAATGGAAACGGCAATTAGGCGTAATCTAACAATCATGCATGAATCCTCCTGATACATTCCACCCTGTTATTGCTTTATCCTCAGGAGCAAAAGATTCTTACAAGCTCAATTAGGTTTTAATCACTAGTTGAGGTATAGAAGCCTTAAATTAAAGTTTACGGGTGAACAGCTTTTTCACGGGTCTTTCCATTCTGAGACCTGCTGGTTTATACTTTTTCTGTTTGCAGATAAATGTTGTTATATACAGCCCAAAACTACAGTCCCTACGAACTTGCTTCCTATTTTTATTTTATTTTTTTGACTCAATGGAAAATATGTATTTTTTAGTTTGCAGGATGTGCAACAGCTATTAATAACATGTTAATAAGTTAAACTCTCGTCAGAAGTTCTACACACACATAAAAAAAATTAACTCAAAAAGAATTAGGTACATATATTATAAAAAAAAAAACTTTAGCATTAGTGTCAAACCCGTAGCAGGAACATGTCACTCTAATCATTATTTTACTTTACTCTGCTATATTAATTTCCAAATTAAGTCTTTCAGTAAGAATGAAAACTTTTAGTTTAGTGCTAAACAATTACAAAATTGCTTCTCAGATCTGAAGGGTTTACTTAAAGATTGTTTTTAGATATTTATAAATATGTCCCTGATCACAGCAATAAGTAGGATTTCTAATCCCACTTATTGTGACAATAAAAAATTCTCTTATCGCTGGCATTTATACAAAAAAACAACAGCAATATTGCGTAGGCAGCCGTTCTGGCAATACTGGCCTCTGGAGTGGTAAGTGTTAACATACTGATTCGCAGCGCCTAGTTTTGCGCATATGTAACCTGTGCAGTGGAACTGATAGCCCAGATTTGGGCTTTGAGTTCCATTAATGAGGAATATAGTTTAAAAACAAATTTATTTTAAAAATGTAAAAAAAATATGTTAAAACATTTATTAAAAGCATTCAAAGAATACAGCATGTTTCAATGGTTTTGCCCTTTTTTTCCTGAGATGATGATAACAGAACAGGTATAACGACAGTGGGCCTGATTCATCAAAGAACCTATCTGTCGATTTTAATCGCAGCATACGCAAAACCATACTGCGCATTCCCAGAACCGGGATATCCGTCCATGAACGCAATCCCGTTCACTCCGTCTTCAATTGCAAAGGACGCTTACTACAGCTTACAATTTCAGGGAGTGGACGGGGCGGGGAATGGACGTTTTGTCGTAGTCCATATACAGTAGGGACGTGTCAAACTCAATCGCACGCAGCTACGTATCAAGCTCTGACTGTCTCAAAGTTACTTGTTTTTCTGCCGTATTGCTTGCTCTAAATACAGGGCTAGTCCTGGATAAGTCCTGATCAGTAGTGGTGACAGTCTCATATGCATGCTATAACATGCGTGTGGAATCAGGAGCAACTGTTAAAATGTATTTTTTGTTCAGTAGCCATTAAAAATATACTAATGTTTTTCATGAGTAAAAAAAAACAAAAAACAAAATCTGGTGGCATTAATTATATATATATATATATATATATATATATATATATATATATATATAAATATATATATACATATTATTTTTTTGGTGCGTTCTTTGGCGAATTTACGCTCCACATAAGTATTGGACGTACAATGCAGTGTCTTGTGTAGTAGAGCACATCAAATCTACACCCAAATTCACCAGCACACGCACCGTATCTTGAGATCCATGCCTTAATGGATTCAGGAGTGTGTTTAGTTCCAAACGCAGGTTGCGCTCAGTATGCGTGCCTTGTTGAATCAGGTATGAGTATCGTTGTGATACTTGTTAAATATGCTTCTCTATGCAAAAGTAAGGGACCCATACTGAAACTTACCATCAGCTGGTTTGTAAATCACTTCAAAGCCTATCACATTTTTGCTAGCATTAGGGCTCTTTGTCCGTTGATAAATGTGCCCCATGGTAAGGTGGGCTAAAGGAATCTAAAACCTAATTAAAATTTTAAAGAACCTACAACCTTTAAAAATAAATAATTTTCCTTATATCCCTTTGGCCATGTACAAATATTTTGTGGGGGTAGTTAAACACCAGCCCCCTGTATATGATGCCACATACAGTAGCCCTTCTTAAAAAATTATTGAAGTCCAACTACTCTCCTGCCACCACTGGAGGCCATTTACAAAGCACACCTGAGGCACTTTGCACGATAGCTTGATTTTGCAGTGGTAGAGCACAATGGTTCACCCAGCGCACATAGAGTTGGCTTCTCTCTGCACTCATGTACTCTACAAACTAAAAGTGCCCCGCCCTGTGTGAAGAGGGGGAAAAGTCTGTTGGAGGTGCATTGTGGAGTTACAAATGAGGGATGGTGTTTAGTGCAAAGTAAATTAAAAGGCTAAGGTTTGTGGTCATATCCTGGGCTCTTATCCCTTATGGGGTTAAGGGATATAAAAATTTCCTGCTGATCTCCCTCTTTTGCTTTGCTTCAAGCTGCCTACCCTCCCATCCCCAGATTGATGGTCATGCTTTGTGTCTTCTGGTACCAAGTTTTTCCTGCTTGCCTCTGGCATTTGGGGTTGTTTGCTTGTTGCTGAGCGCTTTGAGTGCCAATGCTCATTTGCTATGAATGATGAGTACTGTTGATCGGGTCTGGAGACCTTGATTTTGGGGGTTCTGGGTGCCACTCCCCATTTGGTGTGCTTATGTTCTGTCGGTTCCCACAATGGTGCTATGTTGCTAGGACGGTGTGCCCTGACTCCATGGGAGTTGATGTTGTGCTTATAGACCAGAAAGCATTGCAACCAGAGGCCAATGCCTGACGGGCTCACAGTAGTTATGTGATGTAGTTGAAAACTCTGCATCAGTTTGAAGTGTCAGCCCAGAGGGGATGCAGGTCCTCTAAGGCTTGAGGTTTATGGATACCCAGTTGTTGTAAGGGTGCACCCTTGGGAGGAAAATGTTCCCTTCTTGATTTATATAGAAAGGGTAAGTTTAGTTATAGTTTTGGGAAGTCATGTCGTGGTTGAACATCAACCGTTAAGCATTTTAAAGTGTAAACAAGTCCAACCTCCAATACTTTCAGTAGCACACAGTTCACGTGAATAACATTTTATGTTTTTCTCCTAAAATACTGCTCTGTGTAGCTTTATGTCTTAAATCCATCATGAGAGGGGACATTGGAACTATTTTTATTATGTGTCAAATTTGTGTCTCTGAAATTTTTTTATTACATTGTTTATTGTGCCTAGAAATACATATAATTTAATGTCCACCTGTAACAAAACACCCCCAATACACAGTACATTGCGTAAAATAAAAAAAAGCAAAAGATAATATATTTTTTTAAATGTGCATCGTGTCTCCCCAAATCCTTGACCACCCCCCAGTATTAGACATCCTGGTCTGGTTTTCCTGCTATTGTAAAATCTAGCTATTGTAAAATTGGTGCCTCTATGTGGTGATGCTAAAACAGTATGTCCCCCCTCCATCCCTGACTCTACCAGCCCCATAATGAAAAGAGCTGGGGATCTTTCCGAACCATATGGTTTGTGGGAGCTGATTGCCCTGCCTATTACACAGAAATTGTAAAAAACAAAAACATAAAACTTGAAACAAAAATTAAATTGTCAAAATTGGGAAAAATCTTGTGATTGGCTGCTGGTGCAGGGTAGTCCTGGTTACTCCTAGCTATAGTCAGTTTGCATTAGCCGGTTATAGCGTGCATATTTGTGAGTTTTTTATGGGTATTTTCTGGGGGGGTTTAATTTGGACTATAACAGAAAAAGAAAGAAAGAAATATTTTATGTTCCAATTGAATAACTACAGATCAACAAAAAAGTTGATTTTTGTTTGTTTTTAATGATTTTATTTATTTGAAGTCATGAACATGGGTTTTTACAATTTTGATATAATAGGCAGGGAACTCTTGAAGGAAGATTTCTAGAGAGTTGCCAATAAATATGTTTTGAGACATTCCATATATATATCCTTGGCAGGAACTCAAGCTCTCTCCTCAGGACCTTATCTTTCAAATGTATCAAATACTGAAGACTCCCATGGGATCACCTAGAAAGAATTATTTAATCTCATACTCTGGTTCACCTTCTACAATAACCAGGGGACGTGACAAGGAAAAGTAGGTTTGGAAGAAATAACTTGTTGCTGTAATTTAAACATGGAACACTTTACCACAAGACCATTGTGTGAGGATTCAATCTCTTGGCTATTTCTATATATTTATTTTTTTATGATCAGTGTAAACAGTGATGGTGTGAGCTGCTTCTTCTAACCATTCCCCAAAGCCCCTGTTAATAGCTAACAATTCGCAAATTCCCAATATTCTTCATAATTAGTCTCAAAGGATGAAAATATTCTGGGAAAAAAAGGCACAGGGGTGTAACTGAGGGGTGTTTGACAATTATGTTTTATTATTCTGGAATACTGGGACTGAATGGCTCTAGCTCCAACCTCAGATGAGTCAAACAATAACCATTAAGGTGTTGAAACACCAATGCTGTGACAAAGGCCGATTTCAAACCATGCTTCTAGAGACCATTTAGAATTAACTCTTGCTTAGTTAATGGGGTTATAGATGCAACCGTGCTTGAAAATCCCTTTATAAATTGCCGATAGCAAATGGCCAAACCTAAGACACTGTGCACTGATTTATGATTCGGAGGTTGAGCTCAGTGTATGATCACTTGACCCTTAGCAGGATCCATCTGAAAGCCATCTTTAGAAATAATGTATCTAATGAATAGTATCACAGAGACTTCAAAGACACAATCTAAATCTTAGGAAATACTTCTCTTTATTTTTCAGAAGACTTGAACTACATGTCTACAGTTCTCAGCCAAAACATAGTGATTGCTTACAAAATCGATCCAAACTGCGGACGCAAAAGATATAGGCCAATGGACTTTTCTAATGTAACTGAAATTGATGAAATGATAATACCCAAATTCCTAGTAATAGTTCTGTAATTCTCACTACCACAGTGCTCGCAGTGGTCATAGCAAAATAATAATGAACAGGTAAGTTGGTTGAAGAAAGTACTTTGTGTCACATGTAATTTTTGTAAGAGTCTTGTCTGCAGGTTAGAGTGCCATCTACAGCACCACACAAATGTATAAGCCTTGAAACAGCACTTTTGTTGGGTCTGCTGCATGAAGCAGAATCACTGCATTCTTCTATGGCTCCTTTGTTCTTTGTGAAAGGATGTTCATCCTTCAGCAGCTGGCAGCAGAAGTTGTACGATTTAGTGGGTGGGAAGTGGGAGGGTGGTTGGCCTGAACCTCACCGAGCAAACTTTATGGCAGGCATTCTAAATATGTGATCAATGACTGCTGACACAGGCTCTCAGTGTGTTGTCATTGTGAGTCTGGTGACATGAGAAAATTGTGTAGAGCAGACCTGCCTTTTAGAATAATGCTAGGAAATGTGACCTGGTCATTGACCGATGGTGTGTTTCTTTTTTTTTATTTTTGTGTGTGTTGCCACACTGCATAGACCCCATTTTGGGCACATGTTGGGTAGAGGGAGTTCCAAAAGGGTGGGAGCATAGATCAATGGGTTAATTAATACATTTGGAGACAAGAAAATAGAGCATAGCAGAGGAGTTAAACAGATTTTTTTTTATTACTCTTTTTGTTTATTTCCATTCTGAAGTAATCATTGTGAACACATAGGATGTTTAGCGTTCGGAGGAAAGCAAAAAAAGGTGCAAATTTGGCATGGGTGCAAAAGTATGTATTTATTTTTATCATGCAAGGAAAATATTGTCTGCTTCTGAATGTAGCACTCAAATGCTGGACAGCTTTATTTTTAAAATGCACGTTAGAGTTGAACCCCCACACAACTCTAAATTTGTCTGCATATTTTATATTTGATCCTCCTACAGAGCAAGATAGTTTTGCCAAGGTGCTTGTTTGCTCCTTTTTACTGTATACCCAACGCTAAATGAGGTCCATAGTATATTGACAATATGACAAGAGAGGCGATAAGCTGAACATGCTTAAAATCATGTGTCTGTCATGAAGTTACCCATTCGGGTTAAGTCTCCTGCATTGTCCAGCCAATAAGATCCATAGGGAGGGTCTATAGTTTTCACTATATATTCTCCATCTTGTGGCAGGCTGGGTCTCTTGGGTTTCTGCATCGTATAGGAATAGCCCAGGAACTGCATCAGGCTTAGTATCTTCCATTTGCATGTATTTTGCCATCTACTTCTTTATACTCTGTACTTTGTCCTCTTTGCTCCGCCCTCTCACAATCCCCCTTTCTGTCTGTTACTTTTCTCCCCTTTTCTTTTCCCCTCATAGCTGAGAGTGTCAATCACCCCCCCCCCCTGCCTTTTTGCATTGCCATCGCCATTTTATGTTGCATTTCCTTTTCCCTTTTGGCGGTTTTGCCCACCTCACCAACCTGACCTTCTTGTCCTCCTACATTGTCCTCTCGTGCTGTTTCAGTTGTAGCTGATTGCAAAACCCGCAAGCTCTTATCCACCTGCTCTCGGCGACAATCCGAAATGTCTGCAGATAGATATGCGACATGTAAAAATGGACTAGAAGAAGAATTAGTAGGTGTTTCTGTGGATGCTAACATGGCACAGACAACAAACAACACATGACGGGGAGGTGTGCAACGAGAGGGAGTGTAAAGCCAGGAGCCGGCGGGGTCTGGGTTCAGTGACAGAGGAGGTGAGGGGGGGTAGGACTGGAACCTCCTCTCATTCGTGGCTGTGGATGTAGCACTGAGGGCAGGGTGGGAAGGGGGAGGAGGAGGGGGATAAGGGGCGGACCATCGGGGCATCCTGTGAACACTGGTTTGGTGACTGGGAGGGGGATAAAGCAGGAATCAGCTAGATGGGTCCGATCAAATGACTGGGTTCTGCAAGGCAGTTGGAGGGAAGGGCTATGAATCGGAGGGGTAAGGGGGGATGGTGGTGATCGGTGCATAGGGGTTGATTGAAAACCTGTATGTGCGGGCGGGAGAGGGGGTGAGTGAAATGGACACGAAGGGGGAAAGGGGGTTGCGGACAAAAGGATGGGGCGTACCCACTGAATGAGCTTACAGGAAAAAAGGAGTGGGAAAATCTGTGAAGGTGGGGGATGGAGTTCCGAGAAAGACCAAGCAGGGCAGGAGAGGGGCTGTTAAAAGTTAAGGACATGAGGGGGAGGGCAGGTTGAGGGTAAAATGGGACCACCTGATCTGGACCAGAATAAGAAAGGGTTGAGGGGTATGCAGGCTGGGCTCCCCCCACACTGATGAGACTAACCCTCTGATGGGGTGAGGAGGTCAATGTACCTTCGTGACTACGTCCCCTGCTGAGGGGCTCATGGTATTGTAAAGGGGGGTGGGGGCTCTAACCCCCCCTCCCCTTCTGGTGATGATGCTGGCATGGAGTAGGTGAGACTACCTACAAGGGACCCACGGGTTCCCCTGATGCACTGTGAGGCAGGCAAGGAGGGAGCAGGAGAAAGGGATCCCCTCTCCCTGCTGCTTGCTCTGTTGTGTTGCAACATCGCTACTATCTCCGTAACCTTGTTCTGTGCACAGAAGCCGGTGTTCTGGTCCCATCACTGGGTAAACTTTATGAAAAAAAATCTCATTTATGGCTAGTCTTCGAGGTGAGTCGGATCCCACAAAACCATTCATTATAATGAAGGCCCTAAAAGGCTGGGCCTTAATACTCACAGTAATGGATAAAAGAAGACCCCTTGACAGGAACATCTTAAAAAAAATGATTAGTGTCTTGCCATCAGTAATAGCAGACGTATATGTGGAGCTCTCCTGTTTGGCGTTGCTTTCTTCCTCATATTCCACAGAGCCTTTCAGGTTAGTAAATTAGTGGCACAGGCTCGGGACTGCTGTGGCACCGAGCTTTTGGCTAGGAACATCATTGGTACACATCTATCTTGTACAGTGATTAAATCCAAGACAGACCAATATGGTAGAAGGCAGTGTTTGTGGTTGTACTTGTACGCTGGGGGATATTGCCCCAGGGGGAAAACATGGTTCCCCCTTACCAAATTCCAATTCACTTCTCTGATGAAGCTTTCTTTGGCTCGTGTGGGTCTAGACCCTAAGCTCTACAGCACCCACTCGTTTAGGATTGGGGCAGCTAAAGCTGTGGCCAAAAGGGGCACTTCCACCCCAAAAGATACATCAGGCCCCAACCTTGAGGTGCCCCCCCCTCCCAGTCTGGTAATCCATAGCTATGCTGCTCGTTGCTTTTAGCGGGCACATGAAGGGATTCTCTCACATTTTTTTCCCCGGATACTGGCCTGAATAGTGATGAGCTTCCTGGGTTTTATGGGTTTTCACCTTCATATGATTTACCGTTGCTCTCCCCCCCTCCTGCCCATGCTTCCCCAGTGCTATGACATGGGAGTCTCCATGGTGTGAGGACCACTGCAGACTGCTTGTGTTGATGCGTCCCGCCACTTGCGGGGTACACTTAAGGTAATACAGCCTGTGGCTGCACATATTGACAGCATATTATATGCTTTGCCGTAGGTACTCCCCTCTCGAACATCAGGATTTTTATCATGGGCCACTCATTCGTGTACACTGTTTAGCCTGAGACTGGACCTCTTTTTCCCACCCCATAACCATCAGGTGGGTTGGAAAGAGTGGATTAACATGGGTGTAATTTTTTCCCTTTTGACAGTGGAGGTGGCGGTCAATGGTCCCCCCGTACACCTTGGGGGCAATGACCTTGGTAAAGGCAAGTTGTTAGACCTCCTTTTCTCCAATAGGAAAGACCTAAGAACCATTCGGACCCGGTGGCCAACTATTACATTGGGTTGGTTCAACCTCATTCCCCACCTTTCATGGAGGTCATCCATACCACATAACATTATGGATACCATTCTCAGGAATAAAACAGGTCCACGGAACAGGTCATACGGGCATAGCTATTGACCACCCTTTAATGAGTGTAAATCAAGAGTACCTGTTTCAGCATGACCATGTGCACTTGACTAATGAAGGGCTTAAGTTTATCATAGAGCAATTGTTAGGAAATTAGATCCGGCAGTGAGATCACTATGTGGCGATCCTTGAGTTCCTTTAAAGGATCACAGCTTTTGTGGGAGAGCATTTCAGTCAGCGACCAGTAAGCATATGGTGTTACTGGTAACTGCTGGGGGTCACTGCCCCTTCCGAAGTGTCACGACTCTTGGTTCTTTTGTGTGGCGTGCTTTGTGTGGGCACACCAATGTTGAGTCCAGGAGGGGTGTAGTCACCCGTTAGCAGAATTTAACAAAAAGTGGGTAACACTGTGTGCACTACTATTAGGTGCATGCAGCTTTGCCTTCATGAGCAGTACAGCGTGAAGTGGGACATACCTTCCATTTGTCCTTGCAGTCAGACCAAATCCTAACTGAGCAAGATAATCACCCGAATTCTTGACTGCCCAACCAGATTCAGGACAGTTGGCAGACTGTCCTGCTATCTCCTACCTGTTCTTGTCACTTTCACCATCTGTGGCTGCTGGTGTCTTTAGCTCAGTTGCTGCTTGTCTGGTTTCTGGAATGTTGGGGGCCTATTTGGGAAAAAAAATGGGTACATTACATTTAGAAATCTCCAACCCTCACATTAAATTAATATCACCCATATTTAATAATTAGGTCTCCCTCCAGCTCAAACATTAAAATAATAACATTCCAATTTAATAAATAAATCTATCTCGCTTCCTCCAAACAACCCTAGCAAGAAATTAATAGCAATTACATTTCATAAATATAACTATTTTCCACAACCATACCTGGCATTAAATAATTCATATTCACATTTAATAAATAGTCCACCTCCACAAACTTAGCCCCACTCTCAATTAATAGCCCCAAACCTCTCCAACATTAAACATTAAAGGTCTCAACACCTCACCTTAAATTAACAGGGCCTACTATTAGCACCCACCATTAAATAATTAGCTCCGACCCACAATCCACCATTAGATGAATAGCCTACCTCCCAATTACAGTAGAGAACCCCCCCCCTTCCCCCGGCAATGAATTAATATCAATTACGTTTAATAAGTACACCTAATTCCGTCAACCATCACTGCCATTAAGTAATTCAGATTCATATTACTAAATAGACTTCATTTTCCCCAAACAGTCCCACATTCAATTAATAGCCCCCATACCACCCCAGGATTAAGTTAAAGCTCCCATCTTCAATTAATAACCCCACGATTAAATGAAATGAAACCAATAAATTAAAAAGCGCCACCATCACCCCACAAATAAAAGAGCATCCATTCAATAATTAGGCCCATCTACACTTCACCATTAAATGAATAGCTTACCTCACTCCCACATTATGTTAAGACCCCGCCACTCACTTCACTCACACATTATAATAACATAGCCCCCCTTTCCTCACACAGTATAGAAACATAGCAGCCCCTTCTTCACTTACACATTATAGTAATACACTAGCCCCCTATTCCCTTACACATTATATTAACATGGCACCCCACTTCCCTCACATAGTATAGTAACATGCCCCCTTTCCTATCCCTCCCTTCCCTCTGCAGGCAAATAAAGAATGGTGGCTGGTCCTGTAGGAGAGGCCAGCCACCAACCACAACCCTGTCCCCCTGACAGAGCAGGGCCAGCGCTGCCAGGAGGAAAATAAATTCACTTTAAAAAAATTCAAAATGTAGATCAGGCCCCTGTTGCAGACGATAGTTATAGGCCAAAAATAATTAAAACCAGAAAATTGTGCTTATTTGACATCCTCATGTTCATCCACAGCGCTTCTGATAGGCAGCCAGCAGGACTCCAGCAACTTCAGAAGAAAAAGGAGGAGAAAAGTAAGGGGTGAAGTGAAAGCAGGGGGAGGAAGGAGAAGATGTAGGGTAAGAGGAAAAGTGAGTTGTGGAGGGCACGGGGAATAAGGGAGTGGTGGCTGACATGGTAGAATAAGGTGAGGGATAGTAATCAGAAACATAGGTGAACATGCAGAATTAGAGACAGACACATAAAAAGGGGGAAAGGGAGGCACAGACACAAAGAGGAGACACAGATGCATACACACAAAGGGGGACAGAGGCACACATGGGGAACATAGGTACACATACAGAGAGGGAAACACAAAGGTGGAGACAGGGGGTAATACCGGGGTGGGCCCGCTTGCACCCCTATGAAGGTTATTATGCAAATTTCTGCAATGTCCCCACGTCGCAGGGGCAGAAATATGGTTGCGCCAACCACTTGCTTCTGGCGCCCCAGAGTATGTGCTACACCCGCTTCGCCCATGCTACATCCCTGAGCCTATATGTTTCTTTGGGATAAGAGGGTATGGGAAGGGTTTAAACCAAGCTCCCATTCTGAATATCGTTCAGATGCTATGGTGATAAAATAATATTAAATGTAAAAAGTACCATGCTGTATTGGTATTAAAAGAAAGAATAACTGCCACGCTATTTGAACTGTTCTGGAGATCCACAGCCGACTCATTATGACATTAATGAAAAGGTAAAGTAAAAAAAGTTCAATAGTTCCCTGTAGGCAAGAAAGTGTTGAGTGTGAATCTGGAGAAAGGTTCAAAGAGACTTTATTTTTTATTAATTCATTTTTTTTTACTAAAAGAGCAAGTGACTTGCTTGGGCAGCATTAATGGCTCCAGTATATTAGCAGTCTGCAATTACCAAGTGCTCCGCATACTTCAATTGCTGTCCGATGTACCTTTACTGGTGGGAGCCTGGTATCTGCAGATATAGAGATTTATTTATTAACTTAGAATTAAAAAGGGGCAAGAAGGGCTTACTACTGTGGCTTTTAAGTTGCTGTGGTTAAAATAGTGGTAGGGATAAGTGGGGAAGCAGTGACAGCATGAGCTGGGGTGACTGGCATGACTCGAAGAAAAGATGTACTCAGGGGGCCTGATTCATTAAGGAAAGTAAAGCAAAAAAATTAGTAACTTTTCACCTGGGCAATACCATGTTGCATTGGAGGGCGAGGTAAATTTAAAATTTGGAGACAGATTTATAGTTGGGGTAGAGCATGTTTTAACTTTACATTTCAGTATACAAATAAAGCTATCATGTATTTGTGTGCTAGATGAAAAAAACAGTCAGTATTTATCTTATGTGTAATATAATAAACTAAACCACTTGCATTGTAATGTGGTTTTGTCCAGGAGAAAACTTACTTAATTTTATGCCTTACTTTCCTTAATGAATCAATGTTTATGTTTCAATTCCCCAGACAAATTTGCCATTAAAGTAATTTTTCTTCTGACCTATGAGCAGTGAAGCCCCAAGCCTACCTGGCAGGGGCTGATTGAGAATTTAAAGTAAAACAGTCTGTCAAATTGTAAGGAGGTCAAAAAGACAGGAGGAGGGGCAATGCATGTGCTGCTGCATTGAGTTGATGTAGTTGCCTCCATACCGCTGGGTGTAGCCAGCATGAAAGAAGGGTGGCTATTTCTTTAGACAGTGCTAGGCCCCCTCCAACACCTTCAACTTCAAACACACTGCCAGTACTACACTATTATGTGCATGTGGCTTCCCCTTTACAAGCTAAGCAGTGTACAGTGTACCCACACATGGTTAATAGATCAGAACTGGTGCTCCAAAGCTATAAGTAACTTCTATATTAAAAAAAAATGTGTTAATACGCAGTGAAAATCAATATTTAATTGGTGGGATATTTGGCATTAAAAAATTACAATTATTGCTGTGATAAGTTAATAATTTCACCAAAAGGCCTCATAGTGTGCTTTAACTATGAATAGTTTGCAGAAATATGTGGACCACACACTGTTCAGACAGAAATAACCCCTTCACACTCACCTATGCTAAATAGAAAATATGGTTATGCAGATACCCTTCCCAATCAATTATCTTGTCTGGTAGCTCAGTTGAGACAGAAGACCTAGAAATAAAACAGGATATGAGACTTTGCAGTGTTTCTTACCAGGTTAGAAACTAGATATAATGAAGATATTGAAGAGGCGATACAAGGTTTAAAACAAGTAGGGGAAAGAGTGACTGTGATTGAACAATCCCACTTTACACAGTAAGAGACAGTTCAAGCCTCACAAAAGGCAGTGGAAGAGCAGAAACTTACAACTATAGATGGAAATTGATAGGGTACACAGGGCAGGACCTATCCTGACCAAGAGATGTGATATCTGTTATTATAACCATAGATCTTATGAGGATAGTCCAGGACAAAGGATCATTGGATTTTAATGATGCCATAATTGAAATCCTGCCTGACCTTTCCTGATACACCTTACCGTGTAAAGGGGTTTGAAACCACATCAAGATCTACCTAAAATAGAGGGCAATACGTACCCTTTTCATCAGACATTTAAAACATATGGTCACTTAGCAACTACATACATCGGGGAACATCCTCATCCTAGACCAAAATCTCATTGATGTGCAAGATTGTCTCTCTGAGTACTTGTCAACAATTACAAATTTCCCTAAATGCCTAAAACACCAAAGGTCAGCAAGTGAGATCTGCTTATAACACAGCCTTCTCAAGACCATTGGTTCACATCTGGTCAGTCTATGCTAGGTCTATACCCAAGAACATGTACTGTATGATATTGGACCAGCAGATAGTCTCCGAAGGGAAGCCTTATTCTTGTTTCCTGTCTCAATGGCAACTGGATACCAACTATTACAATGCTGTCTAACATATGCATATCTAAATATCTCTCTGGATGAGGGACAGATTATATATTGATGGACTTTCTTGCCGAGAGGAATAAGTTCATCTAGATGGAGGAAGACAAACAGCTGATTATTTGGAAAAGCTCACCTATTATTTGCCAACTACTGGCCTAAGATCCTCCTTATTTTAAATGTCTTCTCTGACAAAAGGTCACCTTTATATCTCTGAAGATGACTTTAAGTAAGAAATCTAGAGCCACTCAAAGGCTAGAATGTTAAGGGTCTGAAGATCAACATCCATGGGAAGAGTGAGCACTATCTTGATACCTGTACTCTTTGGCTTTTATATTTTGGTACTTCACCAATGTTGTTTGATATTTTTTCTTGTTCTTTATGTAATTATGCCAACCCAGTGGGGCACAGGTACTCCAATATGTTTCCTTCCATCGCCATTATTTTACTTCCCTTTTATCTCTCTCTCTCCTTCTATCTCCTCTTTTCATATGTTATTATATTTCGCCCTAACTTTTCCTTACTGGCCTACACATACCAGTGACTGTTGCTCTCCTCCTCCAAGTTTCTAGATAGAGACTTGCACGCCTATGGAATGGTTTAGGTTTTGCTTTTGCACATGTCCCAAATGTCCCCAGATTGTCACTTTGCCTTCACTGATCTTTTAAAAACTTTGACTCTGAACTACAATATGTCTGTTAGGAACTCCCTAGCCAGCACAATGAAACTCGGAGTCTACTCTGAAAGCCTGGTGTTCGCTGGAGCCCCTAGTGGTGGGGACAGACTTGGCCGCAGGCTGACGGAGGGTCGAGAATCGTATACTGGCTTAAGGATAACCCAGGAGTTGAGTGATTGGCGGACAGCAGCGTGGGGTTCAGGCAGAGAAAACCAAGGTCAGAGGACACAAGCACAGGTTCGGAATCCAGGGACAAGCGAAAGGTCAGGAGCACTAGCGGAGGAGCAGAATCCGGATTTCAGGCAAATGGTCAGGGTCAGAAGCGTAGGTTCAAAGGTCCAGAAACAAGCAAAGGTCATACACGGGAAGTCAGTCAAAGGTATAAACACCAAGCAGGGAGTGAACAAGCAGGCAGCAGAACTGAGAACAGGACGCTATAACCGGCAGTGAGGCTCAGTCCTCACTGCCTTAAATAGTACTGATGGCCAATCAGAACACTGTCCATAATGTCCTCAGCTGCAACATAATAAAAATGCAGAGCCTGCAGCCAATAAAAAAGGCAGAGTGCCAGCGGCAACCTAAGTTTCTAATCCAGCCTGATTTACTGATCAACGCCAGCCTTGTATGGCTGACTCATGTTTCCCTATGCGCACGCGCCCGGCTGTTTGACAGCTGGCCGGGCGCTGCGCCAGAAGCTCCCCTGCGTCCCGATTGTTGCCCAGGCAACCGGGACGCCGAAACCGGAAGTGACACCCCGGTTGCCGTAGCAACAGTCGGGGCGTCCCCAGAGAACCCGGAAGAGTCGCGGTGGCGCCCGCGATCCCTAACAATGTCTTAATTTGTGTCTGCTGCTATCTGGAACAGGAGCATACCACAGGGTCTTTTCCTAACCTAGGTTGTATCCTGCAAGTGTTACACATGGTTGGCTCGTTTGCAAAGTACTTCTTAGTTCTCCAGCTCTCCCATGTCATATTTTGCCATCTAACACCCTATACGCCAAACTGCTTCCCTATAGGCACCAGCTAGCAGCATATTTGTTAATATTCCTAAGCTCTTGTACCCCCTAACAGTACCCCCCCCTTGAGGAGGGGTCAAGGAACCCTGACTTCCAGGCTTCGTAGGAAATTTCTTAAAAAGTTCCTTAATGAGTCTTCCCGCATGAAGATGCCTCTGTGATATCCAACATCGTTCCTCTGGCCCATAACCCTTCCAATGTACAAGGAATTGAACTTGGCCTTGAACCTTCCTTGAGTCAAGGATTTTTTCGATGACGTATTCCTGGTCTCCATTCACAATCAAAGGCCGAGGCCTCTTAGAGGAAGGCTGACTGAATTTGCTGGGGGCAGCGGCTTTCTTTAGAAGAGAACAATGGAATGTTGAAGGTATTTTTAAAGAAGGTGGTAAGCTCAGCCTGAATGCCACTGGATTTATCTTTTTCTCGATTAAAAATGGTCCAATGTATCGGGGCCCCAGCTTTCTGCAAGGTTGCCGTAACTTGATGTTCCCTGTGGACAACATAACCTGATCCCCCACTTTCAAAGAACATGGCGCACGATGCCGGTCAGCGAAGACCTTGGATTTTTGGGAGGCTTGACCAAGTGCAGAGTGCAGCTTTTTCCAGACAGATCTCAACCTGGCAGTAAAAGCAGGTGTTCCGGAATCCACACTGGGAACAGCAGTAGAGAAAGAGTTGGATTTCGGGTGGAACCCGAGGTTCCAGAAGAACGGGGATGTGTGTATTGTGGAATGGCAGGAATTGTTGTAAGCGAATTCCGCCCAGGACAAGAGAGAGGACCAGTTATCGTGGAATTTAGAAACATAGATGCGTAGGAACTGTTCCAAGGACTGGTTGGTTCTTTCTGTCTGTCCATTTGACTGAGGGTGATACGCCGAGGACAGACTGATACTGATCCCAATGGACTTACAAAAAGATCTCCAAAATCATGCAATAAACTGAGATCCTCGGTCCGAGACGATGTCTTCAGGAAGACCGTGGCGACGAAAAGATATGTGTCAGAAACAAGGTAACCAAGGTCCTGGCATCAGGTAGTTTGGGTAAGGATATAAAATGTGCCATCTTACTGAATTGGTCCACGACTACCCAAATGGTGTTATGACCCGCGGATACTGGAAGGTCAACAATAAAATCTATCGAAAGATGGGTCCACAGCCTGCTTGGAGCAGACAAGGGTAACAGTAGACCAGAAAGACGGTTTCTAGCAGATTTATTTCTGGCACATTCAGGACCGGCACGGACGTAAGTCTCAAAATCATCCGATAAGGTGGGCCACCAAAGCCAGCCAGAAAGAATTTCGATAGTCCTACGAATTCCTGGATGACCAGCATCGCGGTTGTTGTGACCCTCTATGAGGACAGGTTTCCTTAGGTGAACCGGGACAAATAATTCCTTGGCAGGTGTCTGAACTGGAGCAATTTTTTGGAAGTGTCGGATAGTGGCTCCCAGATACTGGGTGAGTCCGAGATAAATAGAGGTTGAAGGAACAATAGGCAGCGAGCCAGGAGACTTAGGATGATGGGCCAAAAAACTTTGGGACAAAGAATCAGCCTTAATATTTTTTGAACCTGGACGGAATGTAATGATGAACCTAAATCTGGTGAAGAATAGGGCCCAGCGGGTCTGCCTGGGAGTCAGAGTTTTTGCGGTCTGGATAAATTGGAGGTTTTTATGGTCTGTGAAGATGGTAATGGTATGTGCAGCTCCCTCCATTTCTGTGAGAGAATGGAGCCAGCACCGACATCCGAAGCGTCCACCTCCACAATGAACGGAAGTCCTGGGTCAGGGTGTCTAAGGACTGGAGCGGAAAGGAAGGCAGCATTGAGAGCCAAGAAACTTGCCAATGCTTCTGAGGACCACTCCGTTGGGTTAGCTCCTTTTCGGGTTAAGGGCAGTGATAGGAGCCACTAATGAGGAAAATGAGCCAATAAACCTTCGGTAATAATTGGCGAACCCAAGGAATCTTTGGATCGCCTTCAAGTTAGTAGGGAGGACCCAATCTTGAATTGTCTGAACTGTGGCGGGATCCATTGCGAATCCTGATGAGGAGATTATGTACCCCAGGAATGCCACTGTGGACACCTCGAATTTGCATTTCTCCCATTTTGCGTACAGGTGATGTTCCCGCAATTTCAATTAAACCTGGCATACATGCTGACGATGCTGAGATAAGGATTCAGAATAGATTAAAATGTCATCCAAATAAACAACGACTGTTTTCCCCAGGAACTGACGTAATACATCATTGATCAGGTCCTGAAAGACTGCCGGAGCGTTGCACAAACCGAATGGCATTACGAGATACTCGTAATGTCCCGACTGAGTATTGAAGGCAGTCTTCCACTCATCCCCCTTCTTGATTCGGATAAGATTGTAGGCCCCTTGGAGGTCAATCTTCGAAAATATAGTGGCTGTTTTCAGTTGATCGAAGAGAACAGAAATCAATGGTAAGGGATACATGTTCTTAATAGTGATGTTATTCAGTCCACGGAAATCGATGCAAGGCCTAAGGCTGCCATCTTTTTTAGAAACGAAAAAGCAACCTGCACCTACGGGAGATTTAGAAGGGCGAATGAATCCTTTCTTCAGGTTTTCCTCTACGTATTGTTCCATGGCCTGAGTCTCAGGGATGGATAAGGAATAAAAACGCCCTTTGGGCAACTTGGAACCTGGTACTAGATCAATTGCGCAGTCATATTCTCGATGTGGTGGAAGTGAATCAGCTTTCTTTTTGCAGAATACATCACTGAGGTCCTGGTAGGGTGCTGGCAACAATTCTGGACTAGGCTGTAAGATTCTGAGAGGCAGGGTCAAGCAAGATGTAGAGCACCCGGGACTCCAATGGATAATTTCCCCTCTTTTCCAGTCAATAAGGGGATTATGACTGCGAAGCCAAGGATACCCCAGAATCAACGGAGCAGAGGGACAGGTAATTAGGTAAAAGGAGAGTTCCTCCGTATGGAGGGCTCCCACAGACAACCGAACCATTGGAGTCCTTGCGAGAATTCTTCCCCCAGGCAAGGGGTTACCATCCAACCCACAGGTGGCAATGCTTGATCCTAACTTGATATCAGGAATGTCGAGCATCTAAACCAAATGTATGTCCAGGAAGTTACCGGCCGCACCACTATCAAGAAAGGCTGTTAGATCCATGGATCTCCCACGGAAGGCTAGACGTCCACAGTCTGCAAGGCTGGACTCGTTGAAGGCAAGGAGAAGGCCCAAGACTGAGGGTCGCCCTGCAATAGGGAGATAATGATCCCTACCCTTTGTTGTTCAGAACTGGAGGAGCGTGGTCTCAGGGGGAAGTACAACCTGCAACTCTCTTTAAAGTTGTGGAAAGCTGACCTGCTTCCAGAGAACCGGTCCGGCAAGTTCATTTTGGGCTCTGGTGTGTCACCAGCGGGGGCTTGCTGAAGCTGCAGGTTTCTGGAAGCCTCTTCCTGGGCTGCCAACCGCTGGGACAGATTTTGCACTACTTGGGAAATCGTCTGTATCTGGTTCGCCAGGATCTGGGCTGGAGACAGATTCGGTTCGTCGTTCTCCATGGCCGTATAATACCAATCTTCCTGGGCCGGTTATAATGTTAGGAACTCCCAAGCCAGCACAATGAAACTCGGAGTCTACTCTGAAAGCCTGGTGTTCGCTGGAGCCCCTAGTGGTGGGGACAGACTTGGCCGCAGGCTGATGGAGGGTCGAGAATCGTATACTGGCTTAAGGAGAACCCAGGAGTTGAGTGATTGGCGGACAGCAGCGTAGGGTTCAGGCAGAGAAAACCAAGGTCAGAGGACACAAGCACAGGTTCGGAATCCAGGGACAAGCGAAAGGTCAGAAGCACTAGCGGAGGAGCAGAATCCGGATTTCAGGCAAATGGTCAGGGTCAGAAGCGTAGGTTCAAAGGTCCAGGAACAAGCAAAGGTCATACACGGGAAGTCAGTCAAAGGTATAAACACCAAGCAGGGAGTGAACAAGCAGGCAGCAGAACTGAGAACAGGACGCTATAACCGGCAGTGAGGTTCAGTCCTCACTGCCTTAAATAGTACTGATGGCCAATCAGAACACAGTCCATAATGTCCTCAGCTGCAACATAATAAAAATGCAGAGCCTGCAGCCAATGAAAAAGGCAGAGTGCCAGCGGCAACCTAAGTTCCTAATACAGCCTGATTTACTGATCAACACCAACCTTGTATGGCTGACTCATGTTTCCCTATGCGCACGCGCCCGGCTGTTTGACAGCTGGCCGGGCGCTGCGCCAGAAGCTCCCCTGCGCCCCGGTTGTTGCCCAGCAACAGCTGGGGTGTCCCCAGAGATCCCTAACAATGTCTTAATTTGTGTCTGCTGCTATCTGGAACAGGAGCATACCACAGGGTCTTTTCCTAACCTAGGTTGTATCCTGCAAGTGTTACACATGGTTGGCTCGTTTGCAAAGTACTTCTTAGTTCTCCAGCTCCCATGTCATATTTTGCCATATAACACCCTATACGCCAAACTGCTTCCCTATAGGCACCAGCTAGCAGCATATTTGATAATATTCCTAAGCCCTTGGCTTCTATGGTCACCATAAATATGATTTCCCTCAATGTCAAAGGCTTAAACATACCAGAGACAATGGTCAACTATTTTAAGAGAACTTAGGAGACAGGAGCCTTGGGTTGTTCACTTACAAGAGACTTGCTTTAAATCAGGTTACATACCCCAAATAATAAATCCAGGATTGCCCTTGATGCCAAGGTGAGAGGACTGGCAGTTCTATTTGCTAACATGGTTCCATTTGTGCTTATAAAGGTACAGTCTGAATAATTGGTCCGGTTTGTCCTTGTGATTCACAATCAGTTTTACTTCAGTTTAATTTTCAAATTATAAATAAATGACATTCCTGCTATCATTCTTAACTAGACTGAGGAAATAAGAACAGCCTGCGCTCCAGTGTAGGGTTCATGTAAGGAGAAAAGACAAAAAAGCAACAACAAGTGAGCAGCTTCATTCAGGGGTTATCCCGTCCCCCAGTATAATCCATGTAGACAATAAAGGATCAAGTGCTACAGAATTAAAGGCTAGTGATGAAAGGAAATAGTATGGGAAAATTATGTCTATAATTATATAGTGTATGATATGCGAGATGAGAGATTTGCTATGAACAGTTTAATTGGATCTCTAATGAAGTTCTGGGAGTAAATGTATCAAGCTGAGAGTTTTCCGGCAAGTTTGAAAAACCAATCAGATTCTAGCTATCATTTATTTAGTACATTCTACAAAATGATAGCTAGAATCTGATTGGTTTCTATAGGCAACATCTCCACTTTTCAAACCTGCAGGAAAACGCTCAGCTTGATACATTTGTCCCCTGGAATGTAGTGAAATGAATGGTCTAAACAACTACTGTAACAAACCAGACTGTTTATCCACAAGTTTTATACAATATATACACACAAGCACAAAGTAGCTGATCAAGAAGTAACCCTGTCAGTGATGGTCTATTTCTGATCCTGAATTGTGACTAATTAGAACAGTGCTGGGCAATCTGAAACACTTCAGAGGCCACACATTACCCTCAATATCAGTAACAAGTTAATACAATACATTTAGACTTGTCTGTAATAGACACATATTACAAGCTACAACAAACGAATCGGACAATAAAGCAGGAAGGAGCTGAGAGCCACAAGTAAAGTCTCGGAGGGCCGCCTGTTGCCCATCGCTGAATTAAAAAGAAGTATTATTTACTTAGTATAGAAGACAGTCTAGTTGTGTATATTGAAACTAGTAAATCTAGTGGGTGCTAACTAATATTCTGAAGATATCCACTACATAGTTTGTGGGGGATGAAATTCTCTTATTTAGGAATCATTGTTCCGTGCACCTAAATTGTGACATGTAAATAAATGAAAGTTATTTCATATAATGAAATACCTTCAATAAAGTGAATGGAATAAACAGTAGGTAAGCACTCACATTTATTTGTTCATCACACGGCATTAAATTCAGTTCTGAGATCTCTGTAGGGAACCTTTTCTTAGGATGACAGCTCTCCTTTTTACCTATTAAGGTGTCATCAATGTAGTTATTTGAGTGTGGAGAAAAGGATATGAGCAGATAGAGTGAAACAACATCAAATTGTTTTCTTGGTTCAATGGCATATAAACATCCATACGCTGTTCTCACGCAAGACCCATGTAGGGGTATGATACTCAGAGTATCCACTAGTCTAGGTCCTCCACTACAGTAGGTGTCTTCTTCAGCAGTTGTGTATATGTGAAATATAGTAGGGGCAATTATATAGTAACTGCTGATCAACTGCTTGGTTGACAGTTCCTTAGGGTCCAATGCTGCATATTATCCATTATGTCAACATCAGTTCAGAAAAATATAAATCAGTAATCAAGAAAATATAATCGGAGACCTTGGGCCTGATTCATTATGGAACGCAAAGTGAACGCAATTTGCGTTTTGTTTTGTTTTTAAATTGTCTGAAAATTGCATGCAGGTACTCCAGTATTCAAGTACAAGCGGATCTAAAAAAATGTTTCTAGTCTAATACGAGTCCTCAGGAGCGGGAGAGGCGGGTGGGAACGCCCCGAGAGGGCTGCCTAGCACTGTAATGCGCTAGGCTGCCCATTAGCCATCTCCCTTCCCCCAATAGTTCCACCTGCAGAACCAGCATGCCCCTGGGACGGGACAGCTGGACAGTGCCATAAATTCAGGACAGTCATGCTGAAATCAGGACTGTTGGGACTGTTCTCATTTCCTGCAGGCCCCATACATGCATTATATTATTTCATTTTAACCTGCAACAGGTAAGACATATATCTAGAAGATGTAACCAAAATTATCCAAACCCATCTGCAATAAATGCAGGTTGACTTTAAATTGTAGAAAGATTTATATATAATTTATTATTTTTTATTTTTGTATTTTCTTTATTGTATGTATTTATTTCTTGTATTTTGTGCAGGAGTTTGCTGCTAAAACTTAATCACCAATTATTAGTCCAAGCTCGAGGATGCTTTGCAAGAAATAAAGTTTTGCATAGTGAAAATTGCTTTTATACTTCATGTCTGTGCTGAATATAGGATAAAGAATGATATATTAAATTCTCTCTAAGTAATTTTCTCTGAGCATGGCTTACTGTACATATGTCTTGCGATGGGGACTGCATTTCCCTGAGCTCTCTGTTATGGTCAGTCTATAAGTAAAATGGACTGTGTGTGTGTTCAGTCCCCTCCAAACACAACCAATCTTCATTCTGCTTGGCAGAGGGGCTAGGGGTGTGTGAAATATGTGTCCGGGGGCTGCAGTATATTACCAGTGTCAGGCTCTGCTGTATAAAACATGACTGTAGTCGGCTTTTGCACTTACTCACCCCCCTCCCTGCCTCCTTCACTTCACCAACCATATAAATCACAAAGCCTTTCTTTTTCCTTTCCCCAACCAGCACAAAGCAGCAAAAAGCAACATTATTTCATGCACTCCTACAGAAAAATTACAAGTGTAGCTTATTATAACACGGATATTAGTGTATACTTCCAACAAGGCAGATAAAATATATTCTAAACAATGATTGTAAGCTCTTTGTGGCAGTGGTTTTCATTTGCGATATATCATTCAATTCTCTGTATATATATAATGTCCTTTTCTTTCTCTCAATACTGTCACTTTTACTGAGTGGCTATACCTGAAAATATTGAAATGTGCAATGCAAATCTACTTTCATTCTCTAAAAGCTGAGCATACCTTATTAACTATTGTTATATGTCTCTCCTTTTTAAAAGATCACTGGTATTAATATATTGTAATTCCAAAAAATTGGACATACACTTGAATATTGCACATATGGTACAAGTAGTTCACTACTAAAATGTGAGTGAAGTGTGAACTGCTCCAGTAGGCATATTTGTAACTCTTATGTGTAGCCTATGTTGAGCCTTAGGGTTAAATGATGTACATATGCCATACAGTGAAGAATATTGCCCAATGTGTAGTGTGCAGTAATATTATGTCACATATACATCACACAGAATATGCACAGCTATACTTATATAATATATATATATATATATATATATATATATATATATATATATATATATATATATATATATATCTACTATATAAACGCCTAGTGGCGTGTGTGAAAAAAAAAAAACAAGCTGCAGCGCCACCTGCTGGGCAGAGTTATACACTGACCTATATATTTCTTGAAGGAGAAGTGACAGTTGGGAGTGGTTGGTGGTAGCCGGGGGTGAAAGTGGGGAGTTTTTAACACCTTAAGTAGCTTGATAAATGATGTGGCGATGAAGATGAAGGATGAGGTGATGGAGAAAAATGATGAGGTGGTTGCGTCGGGGAGTAACGCTCTTCCCCTGAGGAGGCCTGGGTTAGGCCCAAATGCATGACAAGAACCTTTTTAACACTTTAAGTAGCTTGATTTGACTAGAATGCATGAGTATCATGCACGGGTTAACTTGTATATATATATATATATATAGACACACACACACACACACACATGCATTTACAAATTCTCTGAATTTGAATAAGCATATTTTTATTTATTATAATTACTATTATTGCAGCATGGAATATGTGAATAATAATTCAGTGATGGGGTTAATGTTTCTTTACTGGCCAGAGCCAGCAGCTCTGTGACATTTTAAATAAAGACACTAGAAAGGTCAAAGTGGTAAAGGTTAAGAGAGGTCATTTACGGAAACTGTTTTTTTTTAAAAAAACAGAACTTGCGTGTTTCAGTTGATATACAATCTATAATTAGAATCCCTTGAGAGATTCAGTCATATTGATGAAAATCATTCTAATTCTAACTTGTTTTATGTTTGGTCTGTTTGGGGTAAATAGGGAAGGAAAAATATATCTTTGGCCTGTGAGCGGCACACGTATTCACAAATGTCATGTCGCAGAAGCAGGTTAGTGAAATCAGTTTTAGTATCAGAGCTACAGTCAGTGTTACTCCCTGGAGTGTAGTCTGAATTAAAGGGCCATAGATTACATTATTGATAAAGCATCGCTTATCGTATCTAATATGTCAGTTACTTATTTTCTTTAGGCTTATTGTAGAAAAAGTTGAGTGTACAGTGGAGGGTTATTTACTAACAAAGTGCAAATGGGTATTAACCTATAGCAGTCATTCACCAGTTCAAGTCTAGTTCAAGAAAGGGCCTGAAGGTCATTTACCTACTGCAAAAAGTACAGTCCCTTAGGGTTATATTTACTAAACTGCGGGTTTGCAGGCCTGATTCGTTAAGGATCTTAAATGAAGAGGTATCTTATTTCAGTCTCCTGGATAAAACCATGTTACAATGCAAGGGGTGCAAACTAGTTTTCTGTTTTGCACATAAGTTAAATACTGACTGTTTTTTCATGCTGCACACAAATATCAACTTTAAATTTCAGTGTACAAATAAGCTATCAAGTATTTGTGTGCTACATGAAAAAACATCTACAAATGCACATAGTGGAAACAGTGAAAACACCACATCACAAGTCAAGCTACTTCCACTTTAGAACCACCGCCTTCATTACGTTAAACATTTCATTCAGTTAGCCTTATTTATTAGTCTTTATTACACGTGTCACTCGTATAGGTTTGAAGTTATTTATTACATTGGTCACAGTACTTTGGTGCAAACATTTTCACCCCTGAAAACGTTTCCACAAATTCATGCACTTCCCTGTAAAAGTAGGTGCAATTGTGCAAAAGTACACTTGCTATGTGACAAAACAGTATTTGTGCTGCAGGTTTTGACTTTTGTTGTTTGTATAATGACTCTTAAGAAAGAAAATACCTGATACGATTACTGCGCAGTTATGCTCAATGTTAGTAAACAGGTAAGAGATTACTGCAGTTTGATTTTTTTGTTATGAAAGAGTTTTTCCCAACTGTATGTTGGAAGGTATGACCTACAGAGCAGTGGTGAATGGGTGAATGTATGTGAGTTTTTAACAGAGGGGAAGGGGCAGCCTAGGGTGTCGTTATATGTGTGTTGCCACACTCCCATTGCAATAGGTCCATTCCCCCATTTATGATGTGGCCATGACATCTTTCTTGTACGTGCTGCCACTATATGGTGGTGCATGCACTATGTCTCATTGAAATTAGTACAAAAATTGGAAGGAGTATTTTTTTCTATTAAACTGAGACAGAAGAGAGGAAACTACTGACAATTAGTGAGATGTATATTATTACTATGTAAGAAGCAATATATTAGGCTGCATACCGACTCTGGTTTGAGATATGTTTTTTTAAGCATACTCGCCTACTCTCCTGGAATTTCCGGGAGGCTCCCGAAATTCAGGGAGCCCTCCCGGATTCCCGGAAGAGTAGGCAGACCTCCCGGACCCTGTAAAATGCTGATATTCATGGCATTGAATAGCAGGGAGGGGGGGCTTAATTGCGTTATTAAGCCCACCCCCCCCCCAGCCCCACGCTATTCAATACCTTGAATTTCTGTATTTGTATAATGATGTCGTCACGCCCCCTCCTACCCTCTATCACATGAGATCGGAGTACAGATTTAGTCGTGTATCTTTTTAAGGCTAGTGAAAATGCATAACACATACAAATTCATTCTACATGTGTTTTTATTAGCATTTTAGAGATGATTTTATGTTTTCAAATGCATTGAAATGCATAGAAACGGACCAAGAGCATTCTCAAGAAAAAAGTGTGTATGTACCCTAAAATTTATTCTGTAATTGTTATTGGCTGTTAATAGCAACTCAATAAAGTTCATAGTACCCAATCTAATAAACCCAAGCTAAGGGGGGTATTCAATTGTTTCTTTTAATGCGCTAAAACAAAAAAAACCGAGCGCTCTAAAAAAACTTCATATTATACGGTAATTTTGCGTGCGTAAACAGTTAATACGGTACTTACTCGCTGCCAGCGGGCTGAATTTTAGCTCGCTGCTCAGGGAGCTGCGAGATTAAATTTAGCGAGTAATTACCGTATTAACGGTAATATTTTTAGAGCACTCGGTTTTTTTTTGTTTTAGCGCGTTAAAAGAAACAATTGAATACCCCCACAGTCATGGAAGATGCTGCTAACATGGTATGGTACGTGGAAATATAAACACGAGGCCAGGCCTCTTACATTTCATAAAGATAGAATCGAGAAAGATTAAAAAGCACAAAGTACCATCTCCCTTAGCACAGACGATGATCAAATTGTGTACATAAGGGAAACTGCATAGGAAATGTGGGAGGAGTTACAGAAAGTAAATGAAAGAAACAAAAGCCTGGCATGCAGGAGGTTTGCTAATATGTTATCCCAGACAGTTATGACCTCACTTGATGCTCGACCAAACAAAAAACTCCTGTTAGAATATGTCAAAAGCAAAGCTTGTGGATAAATCCAAGCAGAAAACAGAGAGCATTGACAATGTACCTAGAGCAGGATCAGCATTAAAGACACAAGATTAAGGTAAGAACTAGAGTCAGCAACGTGATTGTTTGGAAAGCAATTATGAATCAGTTACAGAAGCAAAGTAATCAACAGAAGGCCAAACGTCCTATAAAAGAGGATGACAAAACTTCTGGTATTAAGGTTGCTTTTAAACACCGGTCTGGGTGCGTCACCAATGCTTGCATGGTGCATTACTCCGAGTCATATAACTAACAATAAAACTTCTACTGTCACCCTGTCACAGTAAGAGGGACAGTATATGACCTCAGAAGAAATAAGGGAAGATTATCTTTACTGCCCTGTCTCCTGTCGACTCACCAGAAAGATACAAGTAAAGCTTATACTATATGTACCTAATCTTGAAAGCAACCTTTTGTTAGTGAAGACGCTCACAAAGCCAGGCGATGTTGTGGCATTCAAGAATAGCTGCTGTATCATCACAAAAATGAGTCACACTCTTGTAGAAGGAAAATACACAGATGAACCAGCAGAACTGCAAACAAGTAGACATCCTTTGCCAATTTACAGTGAGCCAAAAAGGGCACAGACTTCTGCACCGAGATACCAATCAGACCACAATTAGCAGAAGTGGTGTGATTGACGAAGACTCAGTGTCACTCAAATTTCATGAAGGTTCACAAGTTGTTCAATCTGAGCAATAAGCTCAATCAGAAACACAAGAAAGTAAGTAAAGTGAAGCTCAAAATTAATTATGTCCTCTAGATATCAAATATAAGAGGGGATTTGGTACCACCTTTAACTCTGGTTAGAAGATCCACAAGATGGTAAAAGAGTCAAATACCTGTCCTTCATGGTTTAAACAGCACCACAACCACACCAGAGTCATGGAGGCAGATGCAGAGACTGTCTATGCATCAGAAGGTGAAGTGGATTAAAACAGATGAACAGAGGAAATCTCTCAACCAGCATTAGATTTGGGAACTCACCAATTCACCACCAGGCAAGCAGGCAATTTGGTGCAAATGTGTCTTTAAACAACTCTAAAGGTAAGTTCACATATTCAAGGAACATTTAACTCCAACAGGACATTTCCAAAATTCTGGTAAAGATTATGATGCTCCAGGTGCTAAGCAAAGTAAATTCAGGACTCCAATGACCGTGGCAGCTGCATTGACGAAGAAAGCGAGAATTCATGACATCTCCCTCTAGGGTAACTTGAAAGACATGGCAGAAAAATAGAAAAACCCCTTATTTGCAAGTTACGGAGTCCACTCTATGGACTCAAGCAACCAACCAGAGCATGGAACTCTAAGATGAACAAAACTTTGTTAGAGGAAAGGTTTACATTAAGCTGATCCCTGCCTGTACTCAAAGCGTAAATAAATGTACCTGATTATGTAGATTATCTGATCATGGTTCACAAGAAAGACAAAAAAATTACAATGTACAAACACAGTGAAACTAATGGCCTAGTATGTGATGTAGTACCTACAAATCCAGTTTCAGAGAGATAAAGATAGACGTTCGTTTTACTCATCTTGAGTGCTAAAATCAGCACAATCCTCAACCAGTCAGGGATGACAGAAACCAAACAAGTGTCAACAATAATGGATGCAACCTACCTGAAGTTGGAAGAAAAAGAAGATATTCTACCTAGAAATGAGAGGTACAATCTAGCAGTGGGGGCATTGTTGCATGTGGCATCAGCTAAACATCTTGGTATTGCAGGTGCAATATAAATTCTTTGTAGGCAGGTAAACCTCACCAAAGAAATTGGAATGCCTTCAAGAGAGTCATGAAATATCTTAAAAAAGCTCAAGATGTGAATCTGAAGATATCAGCAAAAAATGACCTTAAAGTAACAAGTTATGTGGAGGCATACTGGCCTGATGTTTCCAGAGACAGCAAGTGGCTACTTGTTCAAATTAAGGGATAACTCAATCTCCTAGGGCAGCAAAAATCAAGTGCCAGTTGCATCATCATCTACAGAGACATATTTCAGGAACAATATTTGATGAAAAGAATATGGGGTACATACACCGATCAGCCACAACATTAAAACCACCTGCTTAATATTGTGTAGGTCGCCCTCATGTCGCCAAAACAGCTCTGCCCCATCGAGTCATGGACTCCACAAGACCTCTGAAGGTATCCTGTGGTATCTGGCACTAAGATGTTAACAGCAGATCCTTTAAGTTCTGTTAGCAGCAAGATGGGGCCTTCATGGCTCGGACTTGGGTTTTCAGCACATCTCACCATCAATCAGATTGAGATCTGGGGAATTTAGAGGCCAAGTCAACACCTTGAACTCTTTGTCATGCTCCTCAAATCCTTCCTGAACAATTTTTGTAGTGTGGCAGGACGCATTATCCTGCTGAAGGGTGCACTTGGTCTGCCATAATGTTTAGATAAGTTGCACGTGTCAAAGTAACATCCACATGAAGGCCAGGACCCAAGGTTTCCCAGTAGAACATTGTCCAGAGCATAACCCTGCCTCTACTGGCTTGCCTTCTTCCCTTAGTGCATCCTGGTGCCAGCTCTACCCCAGGTAAACGAGGCATGTGAACCTGGCCGACCACATGATGTAAAAGAAAACTCGATTCATTAGACCAGACCACCTTATTCCATTGATCCAAGACCCAATTCTGGCACTCATGTGTCCATTGCATGGGCACTCTGACTGGTCTTTGGCTATGCAGCCCCATACACGGCAAGCTGTTTGTTCTGACATCTTTCTATCAGAGCCAGCATTAACTTTTTCAGCAATTTGTGCTACAATAGCTCTTCTGTAAGATTGGACCAGATGAGCTAGACTTCGCTCCCCACGTGCATCAGTGGGCCTTGGTCACCCATGACCCTGTTGCCAGTTCACCGGTTGTCCTTCCTTGGACTCCTTTTGGAATGTATTAACCACTGCATATTTAACACCTGCTGTTTTGGAAATGCTCTGAACCAGTTGTCTAGCCATCACAATTTGGCCTTTGTCAAAGTCACTCAGATCCTTATGCTTGCCGAGTTTTCCAGCTTCCAACACATCAACTTCAAGAACTGACTGCCCACTTGCTGTCTAATATATTCTCCCCATTGACAGATACCATTGTAATGAGATATTTAATGTTATTCACTTCCCTTGTCAGTGGTTTCAATGTTGTGGCTAATCGGTGTATGTTATGCTTTGTGGTTGTGTAGCAGCCAGTGGCACAGGAAATATTGTCCAGGTGAATGGAAGGAAAATATACTTAACTAAATAGCAACAAAATCCTAGAACTTAATGTCTCACAGTCAGAGAAGAAATTGAAGCTGAAAAGATGTTGAGGTACTTTGCGGAACAAAAAAGTGAGGTTTTGGAATGGTCTTCACAGTTCTTAGACATAAATAGTATTGAGTATCTGTGGGGAGATCTAAAACATGCAGTAGATGCAAGAAGACCTATGAATTTTTATGGGCTAGAAGATTTCAGCAGGGAAGAGTGGGGAAGAATTTCTTAAGCAAGAATAGAAAGACTTTACTGATTACTAACACAGTGCCCAAATTTCTGCACATGCCACGCTCACTTACATTTATATCACTAGAAATTATTTTCCTCCGCTGTAAACTGATCCATATTGCAATATTATTATGCTATGATTTATTATTATAACTTGAAGCAGTATATATTGATATTATTGCTATTTTATCACTACATTAATGCTAAGCCATCTTAGATGCATGTCATCTAGAGAACAAGTACAGTGCATTCATCTTCATCTTCTTAAAGTATAGAACAGTACATTTTAGATTAGCTAAAATACATCACAAAACTATTTGACCAGTGACTGTATACTGCCATCTGGTGGTCATCACAACATTTTATACATACATTCTAAGACTGCGTAAAATACAACTGAAATGTTAATGACACGATCAATAAATATCTTATACCTGCAGTATAAATATGTCAAGTGTTTATTTACTGGCACTGAGCGACAAGTAAAGGCAGAACTGTTGGTGCGGTGATTAAACTGATGCACACTCCCCAGGTGACTTCTTTTGAGTCGACTAATCTATTTTGGCCAAAACCCTCTTGGGTCTGAAACCTTCCAAATTGTGTGCAGGTGCAGGGTTGGATTACCGGTTAGGTGACCTAGGTCTATGCCTCTTATATGTATGAATATTTATCTTCTACAATGAATTTTATTTACCGACATTGCTCAATGCTACAAAACTGCACTAAATCCATAGCAATCAATCAACTTTTATCTGTCGAGTGCATGTTAGAATATGGAAACAAATGTCTATTTGGTTGTTATGGTTTAGTTTACCACCTTGATGCTTGATAAATAGGCTCCCCCAATAGGGGTTATCGCTGACGACAACCCTATTAACATTAACCACCCGTTTTCTCTAGTAAAAGAGCTTTTCACCCTTAGACAAAAAAGCCCCTGTATTCTATGCTGAAAACTACCTTTTAAGGACAGACAGCTGCTCATGGGCCAGTGTTCTGTGCTGTCCCCAAGGCTATAATTTGCCAGCCAGCCCCTGTCGAGTATGGCATCTCAAGTCTGCTGCCGGCGCTGCAGCCACTATGTGTTAGGCAGGTAGCCCAGCAGCTATACTTTACAATACAATGCATAGCTCTATAGGCATGCACTTTACTCACCCAATGCCTGGATTAGTACATGTGTTCAGTTCCTCCAATCAGGATTCAGCACATGTTTATTAGACATCTCGTGTGCAGCCTCACGTAACGGAGTACAGCATTTTGAATAATAAAAAAAAGTAAACACTTTTTTTTTTTTTTTTAAATTCACATTAAAAGAACTTAAGCAAATCAGTATTATATGATCTGTTGCCCTCCAGTTGCTGCGCATCTAGAAGCCCCAGCATGCCTGGTATGCTGTGGCTTGTAGTTCAACAAGAACTGGTGGGTAACAGCTTGCATAATACTGATCTGCTTCAGAAGACTGATTAGAGAAGCGGGCCCAACCCCATCTCTTGCCTGGGGCCCCATGGGGTCTCAAACTGGCTCTGTGCAGCCATCTATGAATGCAAGAAAAAAGTGAATGTTTTTGCAGATGACCCACTATGATCAGTTGTAATGCTGGGATGTAGGCATACAAAATCATATATATCTATAAGGATGGGCTACTGACATGTCAAAATGTAAAAATCATACAATTGTATCATGAATCAGGGTCATCTGACATCAAAAGAAAATGATTGACAAAAAGAATGCAAGAATGAGAAAGTCATTAGCATTTATTGACTTTAACATAGGATCTGCTGACAGTGTGCAGGGAAGATGATCAATGTCATCATAAAATACTGTAGTCATTATTTCATAGTTATGGGTTTTTTTTAATAACCTTTTATACAATATGAAATAAATGGTTCTGGCATTTTGGTTTATTTTGTTAAAAGGAAAATATATTCCATTTATAAATGATAGTGATTTTGCTCTGTGTCTTTATAAATTCTCTAAAAACGATATGAACATTAATGATTATGCACATAAACCTCTATATTTATATTATGAGCGGTAGCTGTGAATATATTACTTGATTTGCTGATTTAATTGAAAATGTCGTTTAGTGGACAAATACAAACTCGGATTAAGTGACTAGTTGCTGGCAGCTTCGTTTTCATCCTATAATATTACTTTTGCTTATCTTGATTTTTTTACGCTAATCAACCTAATGCCGACCTAACCTAAGTAGTATGTAACTAATATCTTCTTGTAAAAACAGCTCAGTAGTACATGCTGACATGCCACCGGAATGGAACAGAGGATACAGCATTTTTAGCTGTGGCTTGCCTGGAGGCAATAGAAATCATGTCAATACACGAAATGCACACCAGTAAATCTGATGCCAGCTCTGGTTACATCCAAATATGAAGATCAGCAAAATGATACTGGGCTCTGGAGTCTAAATTGCTGGGGTGAGCCCATTATGACCATGCATCTGTAGCATTTGTGTCTCAAAAGATGGGAGAGACTACGATGGCGTCAATGGCTTTGGAAGATTGTTATTCTTGGTGACAGACAAGGGTAATTATCTGCAATCCACTAGCAGTTTCAGGCCTAATTTCATTACTGTTGTACAATCCTTCCCAAGTCGCTAGTCTATCAATGTCTCACAGAAAGGATTAGCTGGCATTTTCTTGGTCTTGAAATGAATCTCAGCTGTCATGCCCTTGATAGATAGTGCGTGGCTGGCCCAAGCAGAGACACAACCACAGGTATAGCCATTGCAGACTCTTTTCAAGCTGTTAACCCCTCTGCAGCTGTACAGCTAATTAAAATGTGCCTCAAATCCTACCAAATGGTTTTAATAACTGACCACTCCTCCTGGTGAGGATGTTATAAAGATATGGACATCTGCTCTGGGATATTCATGACTTTTGTTTTGTTTTATGGAGAGACATGAAAATATGTAATGAAACACCGTTAACCAAGATCAGCAGAACACATAGTAGAACTGCAGGAGTCGACAGCAAATAATTATACTAACCAAGTTTACAACTCCCCTACTGTTATTGACTGGGACAGCAAGGGGGCAAACTGACTTGGTCAAACATTTTGAAAATGTCAGTGAGGCAGGTGCACGACTACCAGCAACACTTGGGACATGGAGCTTGATTTTTATTATATCATCATTAATGTCAGTCTTACATTTAGACTTAAATCTTCAATTCCCGACCATAGCCTTATCTGTTGGAGTTTGTATTTTCTCCCCGTGTTTGCGTGGGTTTCCTCCGGGTGCTAAGGTTTTCTCCCACACTCCAAAAACATACTAGTAGGTTAATTTTCTGCAATCAAATTGATCTTAGTCTCTCTCTCTATGTGTGTGTGTTAGGAAATTTAGACTATAAGCTCCAATGGGGCAGGAACTGATGTGAGTTGATGTACAGCGCTGAGGAATTAGTGGCGCTATATAAATAGCCGATGATGATGATATCATTTTTATTAATGTTTTGTTTAATAATGTGGTATAAATGTTTAAGGGACAGCATCCAAGCAAGAGAGGTCTCAAACTGGCAGTTTCAGGGCATAGCATATTTAAGATTACCATGTACCCAGGTAACCAAATTTTCTATTACATGACTGATATTTAATTAGATCTGACCATGTACACGTACAGTACCATTTTTGAAGAGGACTGTTAACATTTTACTGTTAGTTAAAATGGTCATGGCCAGTCAGATTAGTTTTTGGCTAAAGGCTTGGTCAGTCATAAAAAATAAATAGAACATTTTCATAGGTTTGCTTTAATTTTTTTTATTTGTAGGAAAGGTCCAAAAAGTTTTTTTTACTGTTCTACCTGCTTGTTGTGCCCTGGTGTTCTGTCAGGAGGAGTAGAGACAATATTCATTGTCAGAAAGCTAATATAATGAGAGAGGGAAGCGCTGGTCATGATGGCCAGCAGCAGAGGTATAGAAAGTCCTAATAGTAAGTAAAGGTTTGGTACACTAACAGAGATTTGCTGCCACCATTAGCAGATGGTGTATAGCCTGGGTTCAAACGTAAAGCTACCAGGCCACAATCAAGTGTGGAAATGTCTTTACAAACTTAAATGTAAATGTAGAAGCGCTACTATGAAGGACTAATACTCTGCAAATCACAGGTATATTACTGTATGCAATCATTCAGAAAACTACAGTTCCTCAGAGTGCTTCTGGGAAGTTAAATGAAAATTGCATCTGCTATTTTGGGATGGGCAAACTGCAGTGAATGAAGGTTCCTGGAGATTCTTGGGGAAAAGATGACGAGCCAAAAAACGGACTGGCTAGTGTGGGAAGTGATGTGTGTGACTGCTGGCTGAGCTATTGTAGGATCTTCCCACAAAGCGTCACTGAATGCTATGGGTGAATTGTTGTCCGTAGGGATGTTTGCAGCCAACCCAGAAAGTAGCACCTTTGCAGTATAGGAAAAGACCTAACTTGCCACTGCCCATGAGATGTCAGCAGGACTTATATGAAGACAGATAAGTTTCTTTTGCTTTGCTATGCTCAAGTTATTTAAGTGAGACCTCAAACTGTGTTATTAAAACCTCTGAACGGGACTGTAATATGCTATTAAGAGGTCTTCTAGCACTGGCTAAAGGAAGAGTTTGTTCCAGCCAAATCTGCTGTATTTAAAGTTATCTGCAAGCTAACTGAAACTGCCTAAAATTGTTGCTGATGAGAGAATTGCAAGCTATTTAACTCTACAGTTGCTGGGAGAGAGCTGCTTATTCCATTAGACGGATTGTGAAGTGTATATTGTCCTTTACACTGGAAATCATTTATTGAGCAGAATTGCTGTTGTTTATGAAACTCAGGAGTCACGCATGCATCAAGGTTACTACTGATCTCCTAAAGTATCTATTCAGCTAAATACATTGCACTGAAGCACAGTACTGAAATTTAAAGTGGGATATATTTATTCAATGACCTATGTGTTGTGTCAATTTATGTTTGCATATTGTTGAACCAAGATTCCTAAAGTGTTATTTATTTTGTGACACAACCCAAGCTCAACTCTGTTGTTAAAGCCAAACCCTAACATTATAGTGCACAAAGATCATATTTAGCTTCCTGAAACATTTGTCTGAAATATACCATATTTATTCCTTTGATTGTCTAGTTAAGAAAAACAAAGTTACTCTTTCAATAAATATAGATTTTAACTATTGCACAAGTAGTCATGATAAGCCTTGAAAAAGACAGCAATTAACAAGGTGAAAATGCAAGATACTTTCCTTGCTTGCTAAACCTCATAGTTCTGGTAGGAGTAACCGCCATTCCCCAGGTATGGGTGTTGTGATTTTTATTGTGAAACTACTTGTATATGTTTTAATAACATGTATAGAGGGAATATGTTTTTATCAGAGTAAAGAGTTTTACACTATGTCCCTTTATTTTATTTGCATATATTCATCAGTTGGAGTGTACTCGATAACTGTGGAGACTAGAAGTACCTTGGAGTGTCTAATCGTGTGGAGATCTTTGACATACGATTGATACAGGCTCAGCTTTATAGAGATATGCGAGTTCAATTACCTAAGGAGCAATTCTGTATGTAAGAGACCCCTTTTTCTTAATATATTTTCATTCAACTATAAGGTTGAGGTTCCCTGGATGCATCTTTTTTCCACACTGAATGGATGTCGCTGTGGTATCTTCATTTTTATTTAATCTGCGTACACCAGAATAGAATCTCACGTGGTGAACAGTAACTTTATACTGGATATATTGCACTATTGTATTTCTCGTTGTTTATTTTTCATAATTGTGAGAACATTGAACATCATGCCACTAAAGGACATCAACTTTTTGTATGTGTATATTGATCTTATATTATTGTGTCATAATAATCTGTCCTGTATAATATTTATTACCAACATTATATGCACTTCTTAAATCTTACTATATATTTTTATCATTTGACTGTACATAGTAAATCAAGTGCAGTATCTGATTACTATTTCTTCAATATAGTAGTGATAGCACAGGATAGTACTGCAAGTAATGGCGTGTGATAGGACATGAGAACAGTCCAGGATATCATATGAAAGAAAAGTATTACACAAATGTATAGCATAGCACCACACACAGGGCCCTAGGCACCCCCTCTTTGGGCTGCCATATACCCTTTGAGCCAACCTCTTGCTCAGGTTCTGCAGGTGTAGAGCAGGTGGGAAAGGCGTCCTCTGCTTCTCACACTGGGAATGTGGTGCAGGGCTTTTGCCATCATAGTCATCCATGTGAGTGACCGGTGCTCAGTGTGGGAGTGTTGCAGTAATAATAAAAACACTGAATGAATAACATTATATCACTCATTTAGTTTTTTAGGTGACCTAACACCTAGGTACACTTAGTGGAACTGCAGGTTTTGATCACAGGGTATTGTAAAATTCCTAATTACCAAAGCTATTCCTCCAAAATTGGTCCCTAAAAGATTGGTCCCTAAACTGAAATGCACCAGCTTGACCACCTGGCTCAGCCTAGTATGCCCAAACACTTCCTACATGGATGCAGCCAGGGCTGTATAACACAACTGTATTCACCGCACACTCCAAAATATACTGATTGATTAATGTTAGGGTGTTAGAGACTTTACACTGTAAGTTCCATTATACCTGTCTCAATATCAGACCTACTATAAACAATATCAAAGAATAATGAATTCAAGTAATAATAAACCCCCAATATAATTATCTGTCCTTGAATAAAGAGGTCTGCAAGACCTGGTGATTTGGGGGGAACTTATCAAAGTGTGGTTTGTAGAAACTAACACTTTTCTCTGTTTTTCCTTTGGCAGTTTCAAAACCGCACAAATTATTATCTGCCAAAATGAAAGACTGCTTCAGATTGGCTTCCGGTCTAATAACTAACGGGCTTACCAGGCTTCAACTCATTTCACGACGGGAGCTCCTCGGGAGCAGTCCATTTGGTTTCTATGGGGTTTTTTCCCACCCAATGGATTAAATTGCATTGGAAAAAAATTGCTAAATTAGTATTTTTTTTCACCACATGTGATTTGTTTAACACGCTGCGCTTCGCCAGCAATGGTTTCAAAACCGGCAACAAAATGACTGTTTATAATAAATACCAAATTATATATTTCCTCACTGCTCTCTTCTGTTTTTAGGAAGTTCTTATAAGAAAAGCAATGTAGAAGCAACATCAACAGCAGATCAGAGCCTATACATTCTCCAAATTTTTGTTATAACATTTCTATGTGTATGATTGTTCTGTAACAAATTGGTATTGATCTTTACAGGCCTCTACTTTTTTCTTACTGAAAAATTGACTTATTTTTTATTGTCTACTGCTAAACCTAACTATTTATCTGCAGTGAACTTTATCTAAACATTTATTTAATAAGAGTTATTTATATTTTATATTATTATAATATTATTATATAAATATCCCCCACCCTCTTAGATCTACCTTGACCTGTGTCTTGTCTCGTCTCTGGTAACCACCTCTAACTCGCGCCTACAAGACTTCTCCCGTGCGGCTCCCCACTTATGGAATTCCCTACCAGGCTCAATCAGACTTCCCCACAGCCTTCAAATTTTTAGACGCTCTTTGAAAACCCATCTCTTTTTTAGAGGCAACCTTATCCCTGATAACACTATTCACACTAATGCACCCTCACACCTGTCCCGATCTCTACTCTGAGCCACACTCGCTCCTCTTGTTTCAGCGGTGCTCTCTTCCACTTAGAATGTAAGCTCTCTAATGAGCAGGGTCCTCCATACCCTTTGTTTTCATATCTGTATTTATTTTGTCTGCCTTGTATGTCCTTGCTTTATGGATGTCCTGTTTTTCCTTCTGTATGGCACTGCGGAGAATTGTGGCGCCTTACAAATCTACGATAATAATAATAAAGCACCTACACATTAATTGACAGAGAACATTTAATCATTCATATCGGTACCTGCCCCCACGGAGTTTACAATCTATATTCAATATCACATACTTGGGTTAATTTTGTCAGGAGACAAGGAACCTACTAGTATGTCTCCGGAGAACTGGAGAACCTGGAGGAACCTATGCAAACTCCACATAGATAGGGCCTTGGTTAGAATCAAACTCATGACTATAGCCAGGCGCGGGCTGGGAGAGGGATGGCCGGGGGGCACACAGGCGGCCGCATCGCATGAAAAGGGATGGGGCCGCGTCATTGATGATGCGGCCGCATCTGATGACATCAGATGCGGCCGCGTCAGCGCACAGGCGGCCACATCACATGACAGGGGATGCGGCCGCGGGGGAAAATGTGATATATTGCATCCGGGGGGCGGCTGGCCGGCCTACCCCCCGGCCCTAATAGCGGTCTGACCGAGCGGCCCGCCCCTGACTCCAGCACTGTGAGGTCGCAATGCTAACAATTGTGCCACAGTGCTGTCCACAACATGAACTGTTTACGCTAAAAAAGTGTGCGTTCTTTGCCATAGGTAGGTAATCCCTGTCTAATCTACAAAGTCAACCTAAATATTTTTGGTTGATATTTTTAATGAAAAAAAAAAAAAAAAAGGTTACTCCATCACCAGTCTAGTCTGCTATTTCTATAGACTTACAGACAACAAGTTGATGCCTGAAGAAAAGAAAAAATCTTCCCCATAATCAAATATCTTCAATTGTTAGAAGCTCCTGAATTACTTACATATATGTTTCTAAATGTTATTAGTAGTTATTTTAGATAGGAGGTCTTGTCTTCTAGGATTAGAGGTCCTTTCAAGTAAAAAGCAACACCTAAATTCCCTTATAGCGCACTGTTCTGTATCACACCTAATAATGAACCTTTCAAGAGTTTGCGCAGCATATTCTCTATTTCTAGTGTTTGTTGGTCTATTATTCCATTCTAAATATACATGGGATAATTACATAATGTGCTGTTGACAGCAGAAGATCAAATAGGGTCTGACATTTCACAGGCTGCAAAACACTATCACCTTGTAAATTAAATGCATTATGTGTAATATGTTCACAACACAATTACATTACGCTATGTGCTAAGAATCTCAACAAACCTTTCTTCTTCTTCTTTCAGCAAAACCCTACTGACTGCGAAAAAATAGATTTATTCACAGCTGCCCCTTTTCCTATATTGTTTTGGAAAGCAGTGTCCAGAAAGATTACAGTATTTTTTTCTGTTTTTAGTGCTGAAAAATATATCGGAGCTCTATAAATAAATTAGAATTTTTTTTTGCAGAGGTCAGAAGATCACTCCCATGTTTGGTGCATGTACTAAAGTTTAATGTCTATGCTCTACTGCAAGTGAAATGAATAGACCTACAGAGTGCATGGTATGAATCCATGCAGCCACAGTGCCAGACACACACCTTTGGAAGTGTTTAATGATACTTCAAGACGCTAACGAGATTAAAAACGCATTTCCTTTCTTCAAGAACTGCACATCAGCATATTCATATTTCATATCAGACATCTGCCATTGATTGCATTATATTTAACTAAAATTAGATGATGCTCTCAAATTGAAAGAGACCTGTGCCAAATCACCATCAGCAGAAGTTTGCTGGGGTGTTTAAGGTCTAATATGTAATTAGGAGCAATTTTTTAAGCTCAGAAATGATCTGCTCTTATTAATCACACAGAGAAACAGGGACCATTGCCAAAACTCTTCACAAATTATCTATCTTCCTTCAGCAGGAACCTTTAAAATATGGATTTCTTCACTATTCTGTAGGAGAGCTGATGATAGAATAAACATTTTTAATGTAACAACACATAAAAGAAGCTTGTTACTATTACTCTATCTATATTCGAAACAATGTTAAAATGACAGGCAGTGATGGTGGCCATATTAACAACACATTCCAGGTGGCCCCTACCTAGAGGAGTCTATACTACTGCTGACCATCTGCTTAATGTGCGAGTCATCTGAAAACAATATTTGTGCTAGTAGCATTTAAAGCCTCCTCAACCTAAAATGTATCCTTCCCCTGTATTAAGCACCTTATTTTAATATTAAAAGTAAAATACACTTACATTATAAGATATAACATACTTGCCAACTTGCTGAAGTTGGCTTCCGGGAGCGGTGGGCGTGATGGGGGCGGGGCTCCAAAATGTGTGTCATTTTGGCCCAGCGATGACGCAAAATGCTCATTTGACAGCAGGGGGCAGAGCCAAACGCAGCGATTCCCGGTGAATTGCATCATTTTGGACCTAATTCTGCCCACTTCACTAGGAAGTGGGCAGAATTCTGCCAGATGAGAGAGATTGCCACACTCTCCCGGGAGGCCGTGAGAACTCGCAAAATGCAGGAGTCTCCCGGACATTTCGGGAGAGTTGGCAAGTATGAGATATAACCAAGATCCAGCACTGACATTCTGTTCTTGGCTGATCATAATGTGCAATGCAACGATATAGAAGGTCATATATCTTGCACAGCATATTATAAGGATATTAGAAGTCACATAGACGTTCCACGGTCACATAAAGTCACCCGGCATGCAGCCTCATGCCTTTATATGGTCACCGCATGTCTTGTTGATTTATAATATGTTTATACGCTAAAAAGCACAGGATGCATTCACCTTTATAATATTAATATTGCATGTTTAAAATACTTGAAAAAATAAGTCAATTAAATATATATTTATATTTTTACAATTACAATATGTGGCTGAAAGTTAGAGGAAGTCATGTGAAAGAGAAGGAAATAATGTCATGAAATTTACTTGAAAGATTGTGTAGATAAACGTATCACTTGTGTAGCATGACTCATGTTTAAAGCATTCATGACAAAATTGGTTATGAGGTGTTTAAAGGATGTTTACACAAAACTACATTTTCTGTCACCAGCCCTCGTCCCCCACCCTTACTAGGGACCCCAGCAGTAATCACCCCTGCCATAACTGTACCAGAAACCTCTACACAACAGGGAGATGAGAAGGTGCACACAGCCCTGTGTTACTGTCTAACAAGCGTGCTGACTGCAGAGCCGCAGCTATGTCCAATCAGCACCTGTGTTAGAAAATAATATTGCGCTGTTTACTTTTCAAATGTCCCATGTTGTGTGCACAGGTAAAGTATCCAGTGCCAGGCTGTAGAATGGAGGGACTCTGGAGGTAAGGAAGAAGAAAGATGGCTGATGTGAATAAGAGTTGCTGTTCTCCATGCTTATACTGATAAAGTTCAAAAGAATGTTCAGCTACTAGCGAATGCAATACACAGATATAAAGAGGTTCTCAGCAGCTGTGTAGTTAAAGAGTTAACATGCAAAATCACCCCATAATCAGTGAGTTCTGTCGTTACAACTCACCAAATATAAGGTTATCTTGCACCAAAGTGTGTATTAATATCATACTTTCCAACTCTCCCGGAACGTCCGGGAGACTCCTGCATTTCCCGGACTCCCGAGAGAGTTTGGCAATCTCCCTGATCTGCCCACTTCCTAGTGAAGTGGGCAGAACACGGTTCAAACGCCGTGACACTGTAAAATGACGCGATTTGCGTCATTACATCACGGGGCGGGGCTAAAATGACGCTATTTTCGAGGCCCCGCCCCCTACACACCCACATCCTACTGGCAGCTCCCGGAACAAAAATATTAAATGTTGGCAAGTATGATTAATATTGAATATGTATTATAGGTTGTTAGAATATGAGGTGCGTCAGTTCATGCTCGTTGCAGAGCTATATATTACATTACAGTCAGCCAGGATTGTCAAGTGAACCCTCGAAATTAGCTAACAGACAAAATTAAGCAGCCCACACCGGTTAGCACTGGATACTTGTTGTAAGGAAAGTATGCCTGGTCTTTGATATTTCAAAAAAGCATTTTCCAACAAAGGGGGCAAAGAAATTAAAGGTAGAGAACTCCCTTAAATTGGTGAGATAAAGGCCCAGAAGTAAACAATGAAAAAGATTAGATAACTATATCTTGGAATTAGAAAAATATCAAGCTCTCAGATTCGCAGCTAAGAAGGCTGAAACACTGTTAACCCCATAGATAGTTTATTTGTTCCATTGAATCACTTGTACTTAAACTCTACCATTTATAGTTCGAGTATGGTAACATTTTCAAATAAAATCTAGTTTCCAGAATTATTGTGTTTAGTGCACCCTGTGTGCTTTGTTTTGGTTTTGTCTCTTTATAAAATTATTTTTGTGTCTGTATGATTATATTTTTTTACTATCTTAAAGACCTCAGTCTATTACAGTGGGGCCACTGAGATTGCCACTTAAGGTGACCAAATATTCTTTATTGCTCAGCCACCACAGCCCAGTGGGCATTGGAAGAACCCCAGTGCATTACAGTGGGGGACAAGTAGTCTTTGGAAAGAGAGGCATTTTCTTTTTTTGCAGCACCTTCCACAGAGACCTCTACTGACCAGCATGGGGATGATTTTCACTATGACAGGGGAATCCTACATTCGTGGTATCACTGTTTTAATGGAAACCAGCCCAAGACATTTAACACTGGGGCTGATTCAGGAATTTGGGGGTAATTTTCAATTAAGTATTTAGTAGTGGAGCTTTCCCATTCATCACAATGGGGTTTCCAGAGTGAATGGACCATTGAAATGAATTGGAAACTCTCTATACTAGATTCCCCTCAACATTTTTAAAACAATTATTGAACACCTCAAAAATTAAACTTTATATGAAGCACTTAAAGCAAGGTCTATAGGAGGGGCAAACAACAAACTTATCCTTGGAATAATGAACAAGAAGTAGCCACATGCAACAGACAGCACAAAAGTGGACAGTGGAAGACTTTGAAAAAATGCTTTCTACACACGAGTTCCTTTTTTTTAAGTTATAGTTTAGAAATCTCAGGGAAAAGTCTGAACACTTAATCATAGTGGAAGTTCCATTATGGTTTGGGGGTTTAAACATCATGCCATCAGTAATCTAAAATTGATGCCATTATTTGTACTTTCAATAAACCTAAGAATCAGCAAAGTAAAGCACACGAAAAGGAAAGGAAAGGAATATATATATATATATATATATATATATATATATATATATATATATATATATAGGACACGGCTCCTCCGTGTCTTTCTATAAAGTCTGGTCCCCATGGGCTGCTTAGCACAACCAACCTTTGCTCCAATTCTAACAGGAACCGGGACTGGAATAGAACCACCAGATAAGACTGTTCCTTCCTACTGTGAATTTCCCTTTCTTCCCCACATCCCCCTCCTGCCCTTTTCACCCTTCCTCCTATAAACCTATGTTACACCCTCTCCTTTTTATTTTCTTCTTCTCCACTGTCTTACACCCCTTCTTTCCCTACTGTTTGAAATGTTGAAAAATTAAATCTTTACATACGTCTCTCTCCTACTCTGTGCTCTTTCAAACGTGCACTCAAAACTCACCTCTTCCTCAAAGCCTTCTCTCCTCTTGCCTCAACTGGCTCCTCTTGTGCCTGGTCTGTTTACCCTCCCTTAGGATGTAAGCTCGTATGAGCAGGACCCCCTCCCCTCCTGTCTCCATACCTGTTCTTCCGCTCCGTCTTTACTGCATATGACTGGCCGGTGCTTCTGAAGTATTGGTACTTTTTGTTCATTGTTCTGTATGGTTTCACCCTGTATAGTACGGCGCTGCGGATACCTTGTGGCGCCTAACAAATAAATGATAATAATAATAATAGTACCAGATTGATACAAAGTTAAAGTCCTATTGTAAAAGCACTGTGAGAGAGTGTTGTACACCCTGTATCTATATATGTGTATACTATGTAACTGATGTACCTTTCAAGAATTCTGTAACGCTTTTCAATGTAAGATGTTACTAATAAAAAATATTTTTTAAAAAAACATTAAATGATGCAAGTGTCCCCAAACTCTCCTGGGTCTAATTACCTTTCCTCTATGTCCCTCCATCTCTTCCTCATGTCTCCTTTGTGTACTTACATAATCCCTCATATCTCCAAAATATTATAATAAAACTTTCCAAAATATCACCATTATATCTTCCATGTTACCCTTTATCTTTCCCTTATCTGTTTCCTTTCTCTGTTCCTATGTGCCCCTAACTTCATTGCAGGTATCTCCCTTTCTGCCTCCTTACTTGTGCCTCACATCCTGCTTCTCTCACTCCTCCCTTTCTCCTTGATCCTCTCTATCTATCCCTGTCCCTGCTCCTATTATGCCCTCTCACTGGTAAATTCACACGTTTGCCCCTCCAATACAACACTGTGCCCCCACCTTCATTACACTGCTGCCCCCTCTGTTTTTTACCTACCTTTCTATGGCTTCTTTTCTTCTGCTTTCTTCTCTTCCTCGTCTTACTTTCTTCGGTCTTCTGGCTCTTCTCTGCTCTGTGAGAAGGGAGCAGTGTGCCGCCAGCACCAAGTAAGTATTTACAGGGCCAGTGGAAAAGAAGGGAAGGGACGGTTAGAGTATCACTAGAGTCAGAAGAATGCCTGTATAGTTGGCTCGTGTAGGTATTACCTCCCAAGAGGCACAGAGTCTAATGGTGAGGGAGGTTTTCGCCAGAGACTCCCGCAGGGGAGTTTGGACTTTGCGGCTCCCAGACCACAGTTCGTGACCCTCTTAGGTGGTGGTGAGCAAGACTGTATTGAGAACCAAGAGAATGACTGAGAGTGCCACAGGAAGTAGATTCGGAACTAGTGAGAGTCTAGGAGATTGTCTCCTCAAGGAGCAGTAGAGACACAGGGTGTCAAAAGTCTGTAGCGCAGTATGCAGGAGACTCAGGTAGGAGATAGCAATGATCTGCAGAGTGATTACCACATTGACAGTGGAGTAGACACAGAGGCTGTGATGATCTGCGGACCGAGGTGCTGGAGATACAAGTAGTAGATAGCGATGGAGCCAGGGTACAGGACGTCCGAACAAGAGGTGAGACCTGAAGATTTGGCAACTTACACAAGTAAGAGGTTTGTTTAAATAGTGCGATCAGGCATCCGACTGGTTGAAGGAACTGAATGGTGGAGAAGTGCCAGTTTGCGCATGTGCAGTTCACCAGACCAGATGGCGTCCTGCCAGTAGAACCATGGCGTCCATCCCGGAAAAGTACAGCCTCCGTGTATAAGGTGAGTTACAGCGGGGAGCCCGTCGATCAGCAGGTCTGATGTGTGATATAGAGAGGGTCCTAAACCATACTTGCCTACTCTCCCAGTATTTCCATTAGGCTCCCAAATATTGGGAAGTCCTCCCGGACTCCCGGAAGAGTAGGCATCCTCCCGGACTAAGGTGGAGGCAAGGCTTAATGGCACAAATTCGCATCATCAAGCCTCGTCCCCCGCTATGCAATCAGGGCCGTCTCTTCCATTGGGCAAGATGGGCAGGTGCCCGGGGGCCCTGCAGGCAAGGGGGGCCCGTCCGAATCAAAAAAAAAAATACTTACCTTGCGGTCACGTCAGCGGTGATCCGGCTCCCTCCCTGGTCCCCTCTTCCGTGCTGTGCTCGCAGTGAATGCTGGGCGTGATGTTACGCCCAGCATTCACTGCAACCACAGCACGGAGGAGGGCAGAAGAGACTCAGCGGCGCGGAAAAAAGAAGAGGATCGGACTTAAGGTAAGTTAAGGGGGCCCCTATATATATATATATATGTAAAAAAAAAAGTGATTATATATATATATAATCACGTTTTTTTTTAACATACATATATATTTTTTTTTTACACACAAAACACACACACACACACACACACACTATATGTATATATATATATATATATATATATATATATTTATTATTTTTTTATTTTTTTTTAGGGGCCCGGTACACTGCATTGCCCGGGGGTCCATAAAGTTGTTAAGGTGGCCCTGTATGCAATGCCACAATTTCGGGCATTTGACAGCATGTGTGTGGCCTCCTCATACTCCTGTCACATGACCTTCCCTCAAGGATCTTTAGAAGGTAAGATTATTATAATTGACAAATATGTTCAAACTCACTGCAATTCATCTATTTACCAACATCCCAAAACTCTTAATGACCCCTGTATGCAGACTTTTTGCATCAAAAAACAAAAAATAAAGAAAATTGATTTCTTAGAGCAGTATAAAACCATACATTCCTGTTTAGCAATCGGACAGACCACTCACTGTATTGGAGCATAGGGGAAGCATGGAACTCAATAAACCAACGTCTTGGACTTTTAAGGAGTAGTCAGGTACAGTTTAATAGAAAAATGCTGGTACTGCTTTTTTTATATGTGCCACTACTGGTTCCAACATGCCCTTGCAGTAGTAACTACAAGTGCCAGCTTACCCTTGGCTGACAGAACATACTGATTAGTCAGAGCACGAGAAAGCCACTCTGGTTGGTTAGCTTGGGTCTAGCATTGAGGTTCACTGAAGCACTTTATCAATGAGTCAGTGCTGCTGGGTGTATCGGTACTGCTGTGCATATTGCCAAATTACTACTGCTGGAGTATTACTGGGCATGTTATGCCACAAAAAAAATAAACATCTACATAAGAAATTATAGAAGCACAATCAAAATAAAGCTACATCACCTTTTATGTGACACTCTATGTTCATGGGATCCTCCCATGCTCCATTGGCTCTATCCCAAACCAAAACTTTTTGCCACTGGCCCAGGTTCAAACAGTAAGGTTTCACATCCAAATTCAAGAAACAAGGTAACTAGTTTTGAGCTCTCTGATTGTACTTGAACTTGTTTACAGCATTTTATTTAATTGGCTTTTATTTTATATATTACTTGTTTTATCACACCATATGATGTTCTCCTTTGTTTATCTTCCATCATTTTTGGGTAATGCTTGACTGTTATTCTTTTGTGAAATGGCAGATGGGTTGGACCATGCAGTTATTGTCTAGAATCCAAAAGTTACCAGAAGCTTATTAACATGATTAATACCTGGCTTATACAAGTGGAATATTTCAACAAGCAATTTCAATGCCAGCACCTAGAACTTGTCATAGGTTATGTGTGTAACATAACATTTTGCTCTGCACAAACTACACTAATTAGATATTATATAAATGTATATATATTTGACTGGAGTTATTGTCAGCTCTTATCCACACCAGTGTAGATAAGTATATAGCTAGCACAATAAAAATATGGATAATCTTTTGATCAAAAAATACATTTAAGCTTGCAACCAAACAATGGTCCTCAGTTCTCATGAGTATCTCACATCTAAACTAGTTAGACAGCAGTTAAGAGAGCATTAAGCAATATAAGCAAGACAAATATAAAAACATACACCAGTTCTGGGCCATAACTGTATTTTTAGGGTACCAGCCACACACAATATAAATCCTACTGGCCAACAATGAGTTTTTGTCCTCCGGGAGGGGGCGGGTCACGACAAATCGCGTCATTTTGGCCCCAAAATTATTCAACTGATTTTCAGTAGGTGCATTTCTTTAAATACTGGAGGCTGTTTTTTTCTGATACATTTGTAGAGGATTTTCTCTTTGAGCTGGGACACTTTGATGAATGACCTTGTATGTGGCTGCAAAGGACAGAATATTAAATAATTGATGAGTTACAATGTGCTTTAGCAGACTCCTTAATACATAGCCCATCCATTGTGTGGTTTTTAGATGAGCCTGCATGCTCTTGGGATGTACAAGCATCCAACAGAAGACTTCTCTTTGTTTGTGCTGAAACATGATTCTATGATACGCCTTTGCTCCTGAAATTCAAATCCCACAGATCTTTCTTCTGCCGGTGTGAGTTCTGACGTGACACCGCTGAGATAATTTAGGAATTTGTGAGCACAAAGCCCCTGTTACTGTGAAAACAGTCCGTGGGCATCTTTTGAGCCGGGAACAAAAGCTGAGCTCTCGCTTTTGTTTCACACAGCACTGCCTGTTTGTTGTCATTCAAATCAACAGCTTATTCTGGATTAATTATTAGTAATTACTCCATTAAAAAAGAGTGAGTCTGTCTACCCAAATTAACCCCTTCTTCGCTGATCTGGGAGCAATGGTGTTGAGCATAAAATAACTCAACAGTTTAAACAATATCCCCACACCAACAGGGACAGTAAATGATTCCATTGGTAGAGATCCTTGTGTCTATTACAGTCATTTTCTAAAAAAAAAAGTGCAATGATGTCAGTATTGTGCCATTACTCCCATGAAATCATGGCCTTTGGCAGTAATAGGCAAAATGGTATTTTTAGACACTTTTCAAGCCATCCCTAGTCCCACAAGAAGGCTACACCTTTGTAGAGAAACTCCAGATCACTATATGACAGCAAGAAGCATTATCAGTAGATTAACCTATGGCTGACTAGTCAATTCGGTGAGAAACAAAAAATAACAGTCAAATCATGGACTAATATAAAAGACAGACTGTGTGAATGTAGTGCACTCACCCTGTGACACAGGAATCTTCCACTAAGAGGACCAGTGAGTGGAAACAATTTGGGTCAGGACTCAGACCTAACTAAGGAGCATCAAACTATATGCTGAATGAGCATTAGCAGGCATTATCTTCATGATCAATTATCTCTCTGTTTAGAGTTGCTTTACTTGTATAGAGAATGAAATTCAGGTCAGTTTTGGGTATCAAAGGACCATTAACCCTAAAATATATTTATTAACATAAAGAAAACAATTAATAACATTCACTGTAATATATATGCAGTGGTCAATGTGGGTTGGTATATGGTGACGAGTTATACCGCCACTTCCCCTTCTGCTGTCATTGTAAAGCTTTCACATTCCATTCACTTACATTTTTCATACCGCCGCTTCTAAATTTTCATACAACCAATTTTACATTTTCGCTTCGACACTTGTGTATATGTTCCTATACTTTTGCAGAACTTGAGATATTTCACGCTGTATTTACATCTGCTATGCAGGTGAGCACAAGCTTTTGCTATTTCTGGCTGTAATCAGCTATTTTAGGCTAAGGAGAGGCTGACTGCAGTGTCTATCATTGGCAACACTGACAGGAAGTCTGCTGTATACAGTAAAATATATCAAATTTATCTCTAATATCTTCAGTTCTGATAAGCTTCTGAAAATTATATATTTGTGAACGTTAGTAGTTCTTTTATATGAGCCAAATGGTATTCTAGACTTATTGTTACTTTGACCAGAAGCTATAAGTAAAATACAAATTGCTGCTGTAGTCCTTTTTTTTATGAGGCTCTGTTACAATGTTATACATTGGAAGCTTAGTGTGATGAATGTACTTTATTATAAAATGCTTGGAAATGTGTTAGTTGTTGCTGTGTTTAAAGCTTTCTGTCATTTAGAATGTTAACATTATTTATTAGTTGTATTATGTAGCTTGCATTTCTGTAAGTCATAATGAATGTAACTTGTTCCTGAGAAAGGACAACTTGAATATAGGTCTTAAAACAGAGGTGCCCAAACTCAGTCTTCAAGAGCTACCAATAGTACGTTTTCAGGATTTCTTTAATCACGCACACAGGTGAGTTAATCTATTTGGCTGGGTCAGTAATTATCCCACCTGTTTCTACAGACAGAAATTCTGAAAACATGGCCTGTTGGTAGCTCTTTAGGACTGGGTTTGAGCAATTCTGTCTTGGGACCTCATTTAGACGCAAAGTCCGTTTTAGGCGCAAGTGTCCAAGATGCAGGCGGATTTGGTGCTTTCTGCACATGCATGATAGTGTTATTTTGTTGGATGCGCCTAAAACGGACTTGCGTCCGACTCTAAATTAGGTCCTAAATGTTTATTTATTCTCTTCTTTTTTTTTAGTACTGCTTTTGTATTAGTAGTCTGACTATAGAACATCCCCAAACCAGAGGTACTCAAAACCAGTCCTCAAGAGCTACCAACGGGTCATGTTTTTTAACTTTATGATAAGTTAATACAGAAACTTCAAAGAGGGAAAGAAAAGCAATGTGTAACTAGAGGCATTCCGGGGTAGCAATAACTTAAAACATAACTTTTATTAGATGTATAAAAGAGAGAAAAATTGGAAAGACAAAAGAGCGAAATAATAAAAGCATAAGAAATACAAACAGTGAATAAGGTGATTTAAGAATGCAAAATAGATTACATAACCTCACTATTCCTCTAAAGCTGAAAGCATTGCAGGTATAATCCAATTCACTGAAACAATATGCCCCTAATAATAAGGTTCTTCCTATCTCAATCCAAATCCGTATATGGGAGAAATTCCCTGATTAGAGAGGCAAAAATGATAAACTAGATTTTCCCAAAAAGGGTATGCTGTGCGAGCACTATCAATAAGCTCTAAGTGGTCAGAAAGGCTTCTAGAATCGCGGGACTTTGTGAGTAACCCTGCCTAATAACAAAACTAGGGAGCGATTCAGAAGAGGAACCACAGCTTAAAAGAAAATAGTGAGACGAGATGCTAACGCGCATTTCGCTCCTAGGCTTTTTCAAGGCCTTGAAAAAGCCTAGGAGCAAAACGCTTACAAAATTCAGCGATTCTAGAAGCCTTTCTGAGCTTATTGATAGCGCTCGCACAGCATACCCTATTTGGGAAAACCTAGTTTATCATTTTTGCATCTCTAATATTATGTGTAGGGTGCACCCTTCAAGAGTATATTTATTGCTCTTGAATATCACCTATTATTGGATAAATTGAAGGGCAGCGCCTAATAATTATACCTGGTGCGGTTTTTCTATCTTTCTCTACTAATACAGGAACTTATCATTTGTGTCTGGGCTGCAAACCGAACATACATGTTACTTTTAGGACCCATGCCACCAGCCACGGAGTATACAAGGGAGGGCTGCATGCAGTTTTTAGCCTAGCTTAACATTCTAAGCAAATAGGAGGTTTCCACATTGTGAAATATCATGTACTACTATCTGCCTAACAGGCTAAACTGGAACTGAAAGAGTGTCAGCTTCCGTGATTGTGTTCTGCACAAGACAAGGTGCCTGACTTTTCACTGCATAGGCACTCCACTGCCTCCCTTTAATGATGATAGAGATTAGATAGATAGTCTAGCCATATCTGCTGCAAAATTCTATAGTTCTAGGACAAACGCATACATTTACAGCTGTTAGTTTGGAAAGTGCATGCTGTCTGCCTTTGACCTTGTGTGATACAGGCTTATGGTTTGATGAATTTGTACAGCCCTGTGCTTCATACTGAAATCTTTTATTTGAATTCTTTCTTTGCAGCTGTGTAAGATTCAAGGCAGTACACTTTACTATAGCAGGCTGTAGCGGTTTAATGTGTATGCTATACAGATTTAGGGCCTGATTCATTAAGGCACTCAAAATGAACATATTGTGCATTTTAACATGCATACGAGACCGTCATCACTATCGGCACTTACTTACACCTGCCCTATAGCTGGTGGAAATATGACGGAAAAACGTACATACAGACACAGAAAGCTTGAATCGGACGTTGCTGTGTGGGTTCGAGCTTGGCACTCCCTTACTGTACATTGACTACATGCATAAGCCCCTTCTCTCCATTCCGTCTCTGAAACCACAGGCTGTAATGAGGTTACTTTGTGCTCGAAGATGAACTGTTGCTGCGTTTACTGGCGTATGTTCCGGGCATGTGCAGAGTGATTTTTCACATTAATCCAGACTGTATCGGCATTTACATTCCTTAGTGAATCAGGCTCTTGGTAGAATGGTGACAAACATTAATATCAAATATCGATATTTAAGGAAAGTTGTAACCTGATCATACATAATAATGACTTTATTTTTCTGTACATTCTCAGTAAAATATGTGTGCATAGTTTATTCTACATTCTCTACATATGGGCAATTATCAACATTACCAGAATGTCCTACCAGTGGCGGAGATATCGTGAAACATTCTGGGGTACTTCATCTGAATTTCACATTTGTGTTTGGTCAAAAAAATACTCAATCTACTCTTTATTCTGTACACCGCACTGTGAGGTTAGGATATGGCTCTTTTGTGTCTGTGATTATTGGCATTGGCTCCTTTTGCGAGAATAGTCTAATGGTCTTTCCCAAAGGTCTCCACAAGTAAACTTGACATCTGCTGCACAGGTCGTGACCCCCAAGGGAGTATCAAATGGAGGCTACTGACACATGACAGTGTCAATCTACAGGAAGACAGGTCAGAAAGTGCCTATAGCTCAATTGCACAGCAAATAAAACTGTTTTACAAGCAAAACCTGAGAGAAACTGAAGTGTTGATACTGTATGTGCTGGCCCTGTCCTTGAACAATCAGGAGAGAGCTGCAGCTGCAAGTGATCGATCAATCAGTCACGTTACAAAGAAAGAGAATAGAAACTGATCAACACATTTTGTGGCTGAATTGAAAGGCTACGGCTTATGAGTTTTAAGTTGATGGTTCAATTCCTGGGTAAAATCCTTTACATTCATCAAGGCTTATTTAGACATACAGCACAATTAGTTTTAATTATAATTATTTTATTTATATAGCACCTTTCTCCCAGCTGGACTCAAAACACTTTAGATTTGCAGAATTAAATCCCATGGTACAAAATAAACATATTAAAAAGTAATGGAATACAGAAAAGAGAGCTATACATTAGGTTATATGAAAGTAGAGGTGCATTAATGAAATGCTCGAATAAACAGGTAAGTTGAGCCTCTTTCTGAAGGTTTCTAGAGAGGAAACCTCGGGACCCATATGAAGTATAGGAGATTCTAGCTACTTGTAGTAGTCCTTCATCTGTAAGTAAGCAAGTGGTAGTGTGAGGAATCAGAAGGTGCTTCAGTTAGCTAGGATCCTGGTTATGTAAGGCTTTAAATGTCAATTAGCCAATCTTGAAAAAGATTTACCATCTTACAGGAAACCAGTGAAGGGAATGGAGAACAAGTGTTATCTGATAGGAAATGGGATGGTTAGTTAACAGTTTGGCTGCAGCATATTGTACCAGCTGCAAGTGGTGCAATTCTTTTTCTGGGAGTCAGGTAGAGTACATTGCAGTAGTCCAATGCATGTATGAGTGTAGGAAAAATCTTTTGAGGGAATCAAATTCTTCAATCTGGCAATGTTCCTCAGAAGGACGTATGAAGATTTGGGGGTAAATGTATTAAGTGCCAATTTCTGCAATTCACCAGAAATCAGCGAGTTTGTACTGAAAATTTAAAATGGCAATGGCTTTAATGGCAAAACAATGCCACTTTACATTTTCACTGCAAACTCACCGATTTCCGGCGATTTCCAGAAATCGGCCCTTAAACATCAGGTGTCAGACATGATCAGGGGGTCAATGTATTAAGTGTCAAGCTGCAATCAAAGACAACACCGCGACTCTGCACATGATCTTAGTTTGGCAACTTAGAAACCCCAACCTTAAGCCAAGTTGGTTGACCCAGCTGCACTCTTGTCCTATGATGGTGAGTTTTCATCATAAAAAGCTCTGTTGTAACAGTATTAAACTTCAGCCAACTATCAGCCATCTACTACTGGAGCCCAGCCATTGAGGACTGATATTGGTTTCATAGTACCATATGTAAAGGACAGTTGAGTATCATCTGCATAGCAGTGGCAAACCAGGCCATGACATATGATTATTTCAGCCAGTGGTAGCATGTATATTGCAAAGAGCATGGGAGATAGGACAGAGCCCTATGGAATGGGGTGCCAATGAGTATAAACACTCTCTGTGGCCTGCCACTGTTAAATGATTTTAACAAACTAAGGACTGTGACATCCAGTCCACAGAAATTCTTAAGGCACTCTATAAGAATCTCATGGTCCACAGTATCAAGTGCTGCAGAGAGATCAAGGAGGATTACAATCAATGAATCCCCTCTGTCTCTTACCACCAGAAGATCATTAAGCACATGCACCAGGGCTGTTTCAGTATTATGTAACCTCCTCAATCCTGACTGGAATGGATAATAAATATCATAGGTGGGTTTTCAGTTGGGTTGCAACCACTGTCTCAGTAACCTTCCCTAGAAATGGAAGGTTTAATACAGGTCTTTAGTTAGTCATGAAGTGTGGGTCTAAGGAGGCAACTGACAACTACTTTCTTTAGTGGCTTAGGAACAATGCTTCACTGCAAAGAGTGTTGTACTATCTGGCAAACACAAGACCAATTACATCAATACAACCTATTAGGAAGTTTGTTGGGGCTGAGTCCCCCAACAGGAACCTTAGCATAACTTTACCAATGTTTTCTACATTCAGATGCTCAAGACTAGTCCAAAATGCCAGATAACTCACATTTACAAGCCTGGAACCTTGGCAATCATTGGACGACACTGTTGAGATTCCAGCCTAGATGAAGGATAGCTTCTCCGCAAAGAAGATTGCAAACTCTTTGCACCTTGATGGGGGGAGGGCTGCATCAGGCTGCAGCCATGCTAGTCTGCAAAACCTCTCTACTGTACGGAAAAGCTGAGCTGGTCTGTTGTTTGCTGCCACAACACCACTTAACAAAACAAGATAAAGGGAATCACTTGTGCGAGACCCAGAGTGTTGCGTAGAGAAGGTCTGTACAACTCTGGGTAGCAATACACTCAAAACAGTAAGTTATTCCCACTGAATGGGCCCTAAACTTAAATGTTTTAGTTTTTTTCAAATAATCTTTGTCACGAAAGACCGATAATGGGAATGGTATTGACCTCTGCTTGAGTGACAGCTTGCCCTCAGAGAGGTGCAGAGTCTAACGGAGGATAGGTACTCACCATGGATTCCCGCAAGGGGGTATGGTCTTAGCTGCTCTCAACCGCAGGCCGCAGTCCTCTAGGGGATGCAGAGCAGATAACGAGCGGAACCACCAAGCAACTGTAAGGCAGAAGGGAAGTAGTAGTGATGAGATGAGCTGCAGAGGGCAATAGCACTGAGATCCACACAGGTGTTATAACTCTGGAACAGAACCAATGATGAGTGGATGCTCTACAGTGGTAACGCTGAGAAGCTATGAGCTGCACAGGTAATGCTGAAAAGCGATGAGCTGCACAGGTATAGCTGGGAAGTGATGAGCTGCACCGGTAACGCTGAGAAGCAGTGAGCTGCACAGGTATAGCTGTGAGGCGATGAGCTTCACCGGTAACGCTGAGAAGCGGTGAGCTCCAATATCCACGATGTCAGGAACCACGGCAGTAGCCGAACCGGAGTCAGAGGAGATGCTTCCTATAAGATAGAGACTAGGCAAGATGGCGTCCAATGAGAGAGGAACGCCAGCCTGAACAGCAGATAGCGGTAACCAAGAGAAACCAATGAACACAATGAACCATGGAAAGCTAAACTGGTGCAATCTGCGATAATCTTGAGCACTGGATCACCAGTCCAGGCAGCAGCTTCTAAAATAGGGACTGTAGATTTAAACAAATAGGGTCTGTGTCTAAATCAAGACAGAAAAGGCAGACATGACTTCTATCTGTCTCAGCTTCAGAAATGGGGGTGAGCAGTAGTGCAAGGGACTTAGAGGGTTACAGGGGACAGGAGGTTTTTCGGCCTGCCTTTACTCCACAGCAGCCCCATAGGTTGTTTTGTTTTTTTAAAAGATGCAAAATAATTTGAAGGATGGAAGCCTGTGATGATTGAATAGGAAATGCAATATGGGGGACACAGTGAATGAATGAAGCTGGAGGTGTAGGAATACATTAGGTCATCGGTGAAAAAGTAAAATCAGTTTATTTTCCACATTACCTTGCTTAGTAGTATGCAGTGCAGAGGAGATGCAGATCTGGAGGAATCTTCAGTGGAAGCAGAAGTAAAGTTTAATAAAATATGAATCTCATTGGTGGAAGGCAATCTGTTAATGTCGAAAGGGGGCAGTGGAGTAGTTTAAGTTGAAGGTAAGCCCTAGGATATTTAGGGTAATGTTGTAGAAAATTGTATTCAACTTAAGCTGTTTTATAGAAAGGTTCAGAAACATGTAGGAGGTGGGTCAGTCATCTTGGGCACGCTCAGAGAACTATTTAACACATATGCATCTATTTGTCAATGGATATATAGGTGCACACTCACATTCTGAGGTTGAGAACACTCTGCTTGACCTATAGCGCGAATACAAATCCAGACAGAAATGTGAATGGTGAAGAGGGTAAAATAAAATATCACTTCAGAGTTCTGCCTATTAGGACCTTACTACAACCCCATTCATTTCAATGTTTCTTTTTTTTTCTCCTAAACGAGTGATTGAAGAAGCCTTAAGTTGAGTCATAACTCCACTCAAAAATGATTGTGCCTAACGAAAATCATTATGCTGGGTGCTACAACAAACTCCTGATTCTTGACATATGTTCTTAAAAACTGTCACTTCTTAGTAACTTCTGAAACCATGGCAATAATAACAGTGACTCCTTCCCCTAATGCTTGATATAGTATATATACCTGAAAGTGCAAACTTAAACCTCAGAAATACACCGTTGCTGCCATTTAACAGATGTTCTTAAAAATGGACACTCCTTATTAACTTCTGTAACCATGGAAACAATCAGTTGAGTTCAGTTTGTTTCCATAGATACAGATGTTGTTAAGGAGTGTCAGTAAGTTTGCTTCTTTGTTTTAAGTCAGCGATTTCTGACAAAAGTCCCTGATATATCCCATTTGAATGTATTTATTATATCCATAAAATAGCACCAACACTTTTTGTGTATGATTTTTTATACTTGTGAAATCCACGCCCACATTATCTGTTTTTCAAAAGTACAAACATTTAACCGTGAGCAGTATCCCATAGTAAGCACCATGTTTAAAAACTTTTAGACATTTGTATACATCTGTTTCTAAGCGGAGTTAAATTCTTCCACACACCTCAATATTTAGTAAACTGGCCACCTGTTTTTATTAGGAATGGTTGGAGGAGCAATCACATACTGTAAGCTCTGCTGCATGGCTAAGTCCTGGATTTTTAGAGAACCTATCACAATCCATGAGCTGCAGATCAGGATTATTAATGCTAGTATAATATATATATATATATATATATATATATATATATATATATATATATATATGAATAAGATTGTAGTATTGAGCTCAAGTAGCGATGCAGGGGGGATGCAACTAAATGTACAATATTCATATTTTGGAATTGTGCCAAAGATAACACACCAGTAATAAAATACTTGAACAAGTAATAAATATGAACTTATTATTATTTTGTGGGCTTTATATTTTTTTCATTAAAGGTGAGTATTTTAAATTAAAAAAAAATACATTATAATCATGTTATAAATCATTCATGATGAGGATTGTGCATGTGACAAATCTAGAGGTACATGCTTAGCGGAGACATGTCGTGGAATTACTTAACAATGTTGAGTTTGATATGATTTTATCCATCTTGGTTTCCTTCTGTTTTTGCACTAGGTTGCTTGTTTTTGTTTTTTTTGTTGCTACTGGATATGACATAGCTCTGTTCTGCGCCTTAAAACACAACTGTAGCCACAAAAGGAGTTTTTGAGCGGTATCCAAAGCCAGCAAAAATAAACATGTGTCTAGAGGATATTAAAGTTTTCATGAAAATCAAAGAAGGAAGCAAGGAACACCTAAAATAAAATACAAAATGAAAGTAAAAATTGTAGAAGCCCATGTCGAAACCAGTAAAGAAAGTTGTCTGAAGTTTGAAAATCCTTTTAAGTTAGTGGTCATTTAAAACTAAATGGAGTACCAGCTTAAAAAAAAAAAAAAAAGTACTATTTTAACATCATTAACCCTTTCACAAACAAACCCATTTTAATTTGCATGTAATGGTTCAGCTACAGAAGGAATTTATTTTGTATATCATCCATGTCACTTAAGATGAATAACTAGGCAGCCATGGGGTGTATCTGTCCGAATAAAGGGTCCCAGGGTAGGATGTGTGTTGATCATGTGATGCTCACATCCATTATTGGAATGCCCTCTTCATACCCATCTTCCCTGCAGCTGCCAAGTCAATCAATCTTGATATATACATATTGTTATCCCGCTTTTATTACTTTTCATTTTCTTTATATCCTCCAAATTAGGTGAGCCGCAAAAATTGTATTATTTTTCAATAGCATGTATTCCCATGTTTTAACATATGCTTAGATATCAATATCATCTATGCTTATGTTGGAGCATGTTAGCCTACTTTGTCCACATTGGAGTTTATCTATGAATTTTTAGTAGATCCATCATACATGGCATACTGCACCAAACAATACAGGTGTGTTCCAACACTTACACAGTGTATACAGTATCGTTGTATGTATGTATGTATGTATGTATGTATGTGTATATATATATATATATATATATATATATATATATATATATATATATATATATATATATTTATTATATATATTTTATAAATACTAGAGGAAGGAAAAAAAATAAGATTGTGATGCATTTTGTTTGAATGCAAATGACACATACGCATACTGACACAATACCAGTCTATTTGCGTTATGTGCCAAAACCTTTGCTTTTCCACTTTTACTTTCTAGTTTTCACACATGCTGCCGAAGCTTTGATTGGACCACCCATAAAACAGCGATCTACAGCAGCTGGCCCAAAAAAACAAACAAAATATCTTTACTTTGATTCATTTTAAAAATAACAAATTCCTAACAGCCTTCAGAATCTCAGGGAAAACACAACACTGGATTCACTTGAAGTAAAACAATTAGACTGTTAACCTGTAAACAAGAGCCTGTTTTTACGCTGTGTGGAATTGGACCTTACTAAAAACAGACTTTAGTTCCATTCCACCTCTCTTTCTTTCTAATTGTCATGTTGTCTTTTCAGTCATTTCTCTCCCCATTTATATGCTTCCTCAGACATTTCTCCCCCAGCCCTGGCCCTGCTGCTGTCTATCTTGTCTCACATAATGTCACTGCCTCTTTAGAATCAATTCATCAGAGCGGAAATTAACAAGTGCTGACGGCCATAGCAGAAGAAAATCTACCATCTGTGCACGGGGAAAGACTGCATTGGTGCCCAAAAAGCTACATTAGATCAATTGAAGAAGAAAAAAAAAAATCTATTTCTCAATTATGCCAAGTTTGTTATTAGTATAAATCAACACAACCACAATGTGCAACATTTTTTAATACAACTCCATTTATTAAATGGAAGAAAAGAGCTGGTCATGTCCTTGTATACAACTCCACACATGAAAAGGAGCTTAATTTTTTTTACATTCTACATATATTTTTGAGTTACCCAACACTTAACTTATACGTGTATATATGTTCTGGATGGTGGCAGAATATCAATAACAACAACATTCACAATTGTCTTCCTTTAGACAATTCTAACACCTTATCATATTTTTGGGTAAAAAAAAAATAAAGGACAATAATGTAAGTATTTTCATTATTAAACTATACAATATCACCCACTTTTAAAAGATTATCATGGCAGACTGAGGTCAGAACCGATAATAACCATTGATGACATTAACATGATGTATGAGTTTTACAAAAATCAATTTCAAATATTTGGGTTTATTCCGAATAGTTTTCCATTGTCCAACTACAGCTTCTAGCTGGAAGGGGGCAGTAACCTCCAGCTTGCATAGAGCATTCACTATTTCAGACAATATAACACTGTATAGCCAGATCTAATCAGCAAACAGACTCCTTCATGGGGATGCATTATACTGACCAATTTGTAGAAAGGGCTTTATCACTTATATAAAAGGTACAAACAAACATTTTTGGTGTAACAAATCCTAGAGCAAAGCCAAACTCTGTTTATCAACTTTTTTTTCTTAAGAAGCAGTAACATGTCTAATATTCTAGGATTATTTTTTTTTCCAAGCAATGCACCGTAAACGCCTAAGTTACTGCGCTACAAATGGTCATGTGACTGATATTTGTTTTTGTAAGATTCCAACTGTTTTGTTTAGTTTTCTTCATTTTCACCCAAAGTTCTTCAGCTTTCACATTACATTAATAAAAAAACCAAAAAAAAGACAAAACAGAAATGCAAAAACATAGCCGATTTGCAGGGATGCTTCTCAGAGCGCCAGAAATATAACGCTAATATACAAATATTCCATGAGACATTGCACAAGTGATTAGGATTTCTAGCAAAAAGGACTTAAAATTGTGATGACAGCAGGAGCTGTCAGTAGTAAAAATTCTGTTGGGTGAAGGGGTCCCTTACAGTGAATAACGGTTATGCATGCATTTCATCATGCAATAAATACATAACAAGTCTAATGATACTGGTGTTTCTGACCATACACACAAATTACATGGGTCATATTATAAAGGGTTTAGTCCAATCTCATAGCACTGCACAGAAAATGCATTTACCGTTAAAATATATTTACACCTCCCATTTTGAACCAAATGCAGGTTTGAGACTTTCTAACCTTGATCTACTCATTTGTCTGCATGAATTTGGACAAAGATGTTTTTCCACAATGCTAAAAGATTAATATGGTACAAACTGTTAAACACGTTTCCTACGAACTGGAATAGATTTTGAAACTGGAATGCCACAAATATTATGTTTTATTTATATTAATATTAACACTGAAAACTACTAAAATGATGTGTAACAGTGCAAGAAAAACTATCAACCATTCTTTCTTTTATTACATTCTGGCAAATATTTCTTCTCACAAATAAGCTATAAATATATACATAATAAATTACGTTTCACCAACAGAATTATTGAACATATTAATCTGAACTGTACAGAAATGGTGGCTTACATCTGATAAATTGCAACCGTTTTTGAATTATGAACACACATGTAATATTACAACACACGCTTTATTTTCTTATAATACACAGGTGGTGTGAATACTCGTCTAAGCAGCGTTGAAAGATATTCTTACCCATGGCACATACACTTCTGATATCATAAAAAGATCACAAAAGGAGACAGACAAAACAGTCCATCATAATACAATATAAAATATTTTTGTTTAGCTTCAATTGAACATCAATTTCAGAATCTGTAAAACTGTCTTTTAGGTCCAGTGTACAATTTTATAATAAAAGAGAAAGTATCTTAAAATTAAAAGATTTTAAACGAAGATAACAGCAACAGTGGCAGCTCATCTCTGCTAATACAACTGGATGTACAAATGTAGTGTAAGCAGTTTCCACAATCATACAGAGCAATGTTATAAAATACTGTAATAAAAGTGTGTAAACTAGAAGCACCTATCAAGTGTGTCTATCGTACTTTATTAATGGTACTAAACCTCTGCTAACCTGCAATACTATCTGCCAAAACAGCAATACAAACCCTATACAGCTCTAGATGACCAGAATAAAGATGAAACCATCAGCATATAAAACTGCAAACACAATATCTGCACCACCTTGAATGGAGCCAAACAGCCTAAACTTTGGAAAAACTTCCAGTGATTTGGAAAAACAAATGATCATTTACAAGTTTCCCCCTCGATGAGATCTCAAGGTCATAATTTACAAAGTATTTCCTTTTGTTTTGTAATGTTACCACCTTAAGGATAGTGTCACAGGGGACTTCTACATCTTCAGGAGCACTCAAGTCTAATTATTATATTGCAGATGGTTAAGTGTAGTGCTTCTCTAGTCTCGCACCTTACAATACAGCTTCAAATGGTTTGTGTGACAGGCTCTGCTGGAATAGGCTATATTTCACTTGCAGAGTGTTTGTAGTGAGCACTTTGGACACTTGTCCATAACTCTTGGGAGAGATTTCCATTAATGCGTTCAAGTGACATCCTTGCCATTTAACTTATAGAAATTAAGCATCAACTCGGAGCAATTCGATTTTGCGCTTTAAACCTGAGTGACAAGCGGCCATGTGACACCACCCTTAATCTTAAATGTACCACAACTTGTAGCTTTAGCTGGGGCAGTTACAAAGATTTGCATAGCATTAGCATGAAACATTCAGAATGGTTCATTTCAAAACAAAATACCCTAGTGGAATTTCCTTGGCATAAAGTCTATGATGATGCTCCACAATGCATTGCACCATTGCTGTATATTAGGTTATACTGCGTTAAACGCTCTTGTAACATCTTCTGGCAGTGATGAAGGCGAATGCAAAGAAACACCTTGGGCTCCAATGCTGGTCTCCCAGCACTGATATCCACAGTCTGAGAGCTGTTGTTTGGCTGCTTCCACCACACTGGGATCTACATCTGACAGAAGAGAGTGTAGTTAGGAAGGAAGACAGTGTGTTATTTATAAACTTTTATAATGTACCACATATAGCTCTTAATTGATACAGTATGGATTTTACATTGATGACACTTGAGTTTGGGGTAATAGCTGGCTCAGTGTTTGTGATAAGTAAAGCTGTTGTCACAACTGCATTTTATATGTCAACAAACTGCAGCATATATCAGCAGGTGCCTGTTGTAATATTAATCCCATTGGCAGCACGGTGGCTAAGTGGTTAGCACTTCTGCCTCACAACACTGGGGTCATGAGTTCGATTCCCGACCAAGGCCTTATCTGCTCCGGTTTCCTCCCACACTCCAAAAACACACTCAGTGCTGTCTCACTAGTGTCTTTCAAATGTTTTCAGCTCAAGAAAGTTGCATGAAGGGTTTTTACCTAGAGTTAAGAATCCGATCAAAGAAATTAAATACATTGCTAGCACTGCAAAATGCTTTTCCTAGCACAAACAGTATATGAACTGCTTTAATGCTCAGGTTCTTTACCATATTTGAGAACGGTCCTTCTCTTTTAGTTTTTGTTTCTCTGAGACATAGAAAACCTATGAAGTGCAGGTGAGGAGTCTTGCTGTGCCCATAAGCAGAATATCAGAGGAGAAGATATAGCACAGGGTGGATATATTATATAACCAATGAGATATGATACATGAGACATGAGGCTATGGAGGGCACACAAGGCAAAATACATTGACCAAGCTTCAGAAATCAACTTAGAAAAACAATTACATAAACTTTAAAATTCCTTAACAAAAACCCCCTCCTGTGTTTCATGGAGCAGATACTAGATTTTCATTGGCATTTGTAAAGTGCTGAAATACGCTGCATAGACAATGCAGGTGTGACACCAACTTAACTGAGATTTTTTCCCTTTTGCTTTTCATTGCTGGGAAATACTGCCACCTACCAGCGATCTCTGGAATTGACTTCACACAAACTGAAAAGAACCCATAATAGGCACTTGATTTACTAGCATATATCTACTTACCAGTTGAGCTGCATGTAGAGAACAGAATAGTGACAAGAATACACAATGCTGTACCTTACTGCAGATTCTCTAATTCACCTTATACAACACAGACACAAAGCCCAAATTCCTGTTTATTTACCATTGCTGAAGTATAGACTTGAAAAACAGCTTTTGACTACCACATAGGTCTGAATTCATACCCATCAGCAAACATATATCATTATGGCAGTGAAAAGGCAGCACTGTACTTTGTAATAACGGGGAATGCACTTCTTTATCTTTCACTAGAGCCATCAAATCAAATAAAGTCCACAGATGACTCAATTTCAGGCTCCTCACACACTGACACAGCCTAGTATAAAGTGATAAATGATTGCAATACTTACCAGGCCGGAGCAAAGTTATTGCACAGCCTCCTCCTCCAGCACCAGTCAGTTTACTGTGTAGACCATGTGATGCAGTCACCTGACATAGTCTGTCCAGTGATGGATGCCCAACACCTATCACATTTAGATGATGTTGATTGATGTCAATTAATTCCTGGAAAAGTGTCTCTCGTGTAAGCAGTGGTAAAAACACAGAATCACATTATATCATTAAAGATCCAAAAATGGATCAAATCTAATCTACTGTAAAGGGTAAAAAACATATTTTACACAACTCTACCCTGCATGTGTCTTCATTTTCATATGTAATAAAGTGTTCTGTACTAAAGACACCCAAATCTAGGACAGAACAGCAGTAATATGCAGCTTCACTTTCACTCTCTTGTATATACAATACTACCCACTATGGAGGTTTAGGAATATGTTGTTGAAAGGTATTATTTTTCTAAAATGAAATAATAGCTGTAAATACAGTACAGCTATATCTGAGTATTACAGATCAAGTTGCCCAAATACTAGTGGATGATGTAGTTAAACTGAAAATGATAACAGTTCTCAGATATATTACCTCTAACACAGAGTAATGATCCTTAGACAATCCATCAGTTGAATCTTGGAGAACTCGCTGGCACTCTTGGGAAACAGCATGTATGGATGAGAGGACGGGCTCCATGATATCTGGATACTGGGAGTTAAAATTAATAATGTCAGGACGGTATAAAATATGATGGTGAGAATTGTGTAGATAATTGCTTTATTTATCAACCCCTTAATGTCATATCATTTTTCATATACATTCTGCTCTCGGCTCCAGATGTGCACATGCTAACAAAATGCGCAGTCCACTGTATAGCAATAATATCTGCATAGTGCCGATAAAAGTCTACTGATAACGACAGTAATGTTCAGGTGTGCAATAAATTAAATAAATGGGACAACTAACCGATAATATAAAAACCTGTGTAGGTTTATCAAAAAAATTGATTATTTTTTATTTTGGGTATTGGTATTAACCGGTTATTTAATTAATACTGTATCACTACCTCATTACCACCGGAGAGCTTCTTTTGCTTAGGCAGAAGCAGCTATTAACTGACCGATAATCACAGTAATTTTCTAAATAATGTAGATTAGATCCAATTTATCTTTGGTGTAGGCAATGACAACTATAAATCAGGCAACTGAGGACTGAGCTTTAAAGCCTGAAACAGGAGATAAACTCTTTTTTAAAAGAATACTAAAGGGCTGATGCAGAGTTGCTGGCAAAATGGGTGAAAAAAAAAAAAAAAGAGCCTGGAAAAATAGCGTATGTCCGCCTGTATGCAAAGCTGTACACATCTTGAAATGTGTCCACCGGCGCATATATGTGCCTGGTTTATGACAAGTCTTCATGAGCCTTTGCTACCGCCCTGTATTGGTGCAAAAGATACATCCCCTGACAGGCTTGTTTCTGCAGGTCTGCACAAGCGTGCCTTTACTGTGCCCGCCCTAAGTTAGAGCACTCCTTTCCTAACCCATCCCGCCTCTCCAGTTGCAGGCTGGGTAATCTGTCAAAACTGTGCAAGTCTGCATAGGCGCATATATATAAGTTTCAGGAACTTAATAAAACTGAAGATATTTGAGATAAAGATGTTATTGTGAAAGAAATACCTTTCCTAGACACAGGACACAGTGAACTTCCTATTCGTAATTACACTGAAGGACACTGCTGCGAAAAACTACTTGCACTCACTTGCATAGCAATGCAAAAGTCAACCATCTCAAGATCAGTCAAAGCATGGGAAGTTTTCTATATATGTGTGTGTTTTATATATGTTTACATATTTTTTTGTTTACATTTGTTATTAGTAGGTATTTTGTATAAAGTCACTTATTTGAGGTTTAGTAGTCCTTTAAGGTCTACAATCATGTACCTTATAAATATATATATGCCCTTATATTAGTCTCTTTTATTGGATGGATATTTCTGAACTTGTTGATCTAATAAAATAAGTACACACATTATTTACAGTAAAAAAAATGCTGTAAGCAAGCTAAAGCTTTCTGAATGTAGTGTAACATCTTTTATGTATTTAATAATGTTAATGGGCAGTGGGCACAACCACAAATAAAATCATAAGAACATATTAAAACACAGATGTTTAATGTCAAGGGAAGACAGAGAACCTTCAGCAGCTTATCTTTCACTCCCGCCACAAGGATCTTTGTACTGCGTGGTACTCGTGTGTTGGTGAGTAAAATATGCAGCATCGGTACCCTGGAAAGAGGCCACAACATATTACACCGAAATCCAATCTAACATTTCAGTAACCAGCTGTAAAAACAAAAAATGAAAATATTGTGCTACCAGGGAGTGTCTGGAATACATTTTGGACAAAGTAATTGATTTTGATTGTCCCAATAATACCATAACATTTTTATCTGACATATCTTGCATCCGAGATACAAAGCTATAACTGATTAATATCTGTAAGTGTGGGGATTATAATCAGTCAATTAGGTAGAAGAGGAGTCTTATATTTAGCATTAAATCTATTTCTCTAAAGCAATCTTGGCTACAATGGAGATGTCGCGAGGTACTGGGCACTTAAGAGTAACTTTTTGGAAGCCGACACTCCTCCCCTCTCCCAACTCCAGTGTTCCTCAGTTTACAATGTGCAAAGTCCCAAAGGTTAATACATGCAAACTAAACAAACACACGGTCAAAACAACAACAAAATCATAATAAAACAAATGAGCACTGAAGGGTGGGATCGCAGGGTCCTCCAAACGAATTTGAAGAAATGGATTTAACCGTAAGTACAAAAATCCTATTTTCTCCAGCATCCTATCTAAGGAACACTGCAACATTGGGGATGTTCCAAAGCTGCCCCTAAGGGAGGTTATGCTCTGATGTAGCTGAATGCAAAACTCGCCATTCAAAGCTAGCATCTCAGGATGCAAAAACATGAAAACGGTAAAATTTGGACTGAAGACCAGGTGGCTGTCCGGCCAAAGCCCTGTGATGCGCCGCTCAAGAAGCACACTCATGGATCTAGTTGAGGAAACCGAAAAACTTTCTAGAACCAACTGAATATTGGACATGAACTATCTGGCTATAGGGCTAGATTTACTAAGCTGCGGGTTTGAAAAAGTGGGGATGTTGCCTATAGCAACCAATCAGATTCTAGCTATCATTTTGTAGAAGGTACTAAATAAATGAAAGCTAGAATCTGATTGGTTGCTATAGGGAACATCCCCACTTTTTCAAACCCGCAGCTTAGTAAATCTAGGCCATAGTTTCCTTAGTTGCTGGATAAACTCACTTTTGTGCATCGTAGAGAACTAGAAGGGGGTCAGTCTTTCAAACTCCCGAGGTCCTGTTCAGGTACATCCCAAGAGCTCTGATCACATCCAAGAGAACAAGCTGATCTTGGTCAGCTGAAGAATCAGATCCCCGCAAGGAGGGAATGACAAACTCCAGATTAAAGGTGGAAATGTGACACCACCTTAGGTTGGAACAACAGAGATGTACTCAAGACTGACCTGATGTCATGAAAAATCAAGGAGAGTGACCTGCAAGACAAGGCCCCCCAATTTGGAAACCCGAAATAATAGCTAGAAGGAAAGTAATTTTGAAAGTCAAGTACTTTAAGTCAATAGTCTCCAAATGTTTAAACAGAGGAACCTGAAAGAGTTGAAAGAACCACATTAAGATCCCATGGTGCCGTAGGGGTGGTATAGGGAGACTGGATATGTAAAACCCCCTGTAAGAAGGTCTGAACCTCCGGGATCAGAGTCAACGTCCTCTGCAAACACAACAAGGCAGAGACATGAACCTTAAATGAACTAAGCTTCAGTCCACCATTAAGTCCATCCTGGAGAAAAGAAATAAGATGTGCAAGTCTAAAGGAAGAAGCGATGAACCATTTGCGATCGCGCCAAACCATATAAGTCTTCCAAATCCTATGATAATTGTGTGCAGACACTGGCTCTCTGACTTTTAGTCTGAATAACTCCCTTGGGCAAATCTTTGGCTCTCAAATTCCTGGCTTCAAAAGGCATACAGTCAAAGTCAGATAATGAAGATCCTGGTTGAGGAACAGACCCTGTGACAGAACATCTTGCTGCATAGGAATCGCCATACTGGTTCTGCCGTCATCCTTAGAACATCGGCATAAGAGTCTATTTGTGGCAAATCTGAAGCTGGATCTCCTTTCCTCTTTGCCTTCTTGGGCTAAACCAACCTGAAGTTCATGGCATCCACTAATGCTGCTAATGGTCTCTGGTCCTGGAGCAGAATGTGAGCACCTTGTTATTGTGCTGGGAAGCCATTATGTCCACCTCTGGCTAACCCCATCTCTGGCTAACCCCATCTCTGCGAAAGAATAGAGTTTCTGCTCAGGAAATCTGTCTGCCAAATCTCCACTTCTGTAATGTACACAGCTGAGATTCTGAGATTGCTGGCAGAAAGCGTTCTGCCCATGACAGGAGTCAAAAAGACTTATGTATGCCACCTCCATGGTGTTGTCCGACTGTATCTGCATGGGCTTGCCCTGCAGGTCCGATTGGGCTCCCATCAGAGTGTTCATCACTGTTCTGAGCACCAGAACACTGATGGGAAGTTTGAACTTGTCTCTAGACCAAAGACCCGGCAAGCAAAGATGTAATGTTATCGCCACCCCCCCTCCCCCATCCCGGAAGACTGGCGTCCATTGAAACAATGGTCCAGTGGCAAATGGTAAATGGAATGCCCTTGATCGAGTTGTCCGCTCTCAACCACCACTGAGAGACCGGCACATCTCCGGACACAGTGATATGAGCTATGAGTCCAAACCAAAAGCTGGGCCTCAACACCCTTGTCAAGATATTCAGTTGAAACATCTTAAAGTGGAACCTGGCGCACTACACAGCGTCAAACATGGAGACATCTTATCCATCAAGTTCATACATAGCAGAATTGAAAAACATTTGAGCGCGAGAACCAATATACAGAGAGTGCAGATCTTGTGTTCCGGACAGAAGAGTCCATGGTGTTGAAGATTAGACTCAGAAACACCATTTCAAAATCCACCCGTGTGAGTTTATAACATGAGCCGTCCTGTGCAAGTGAATCTGCAGCAAGTGAGCGGACTGACTCAAGAAGCAGATCATCTAGATAGGGCACAATGGTAATGTCCTGAAATCTCAACAGGGCTGTCATCACTGCCATGACCTTTGTGAAAACTCATGGTACAGAAGCCAGACCAAACGAAAAAGCCCTAAAATGAAAATGCCCCAAACAGCAAATCTGAGTAGGCTGTGGTGTCCTTCCCAGATTGGAACATAGACCCAAAGAATTCATTGGCCTCCATGCCATGGATGACAGATCTGAGAGACTTCATCTTGAACCTGTCCACTTGAATCTTTGTGTTCAAGGATTGGAGCTATAATGAGCCAAAACGATTTCTCTGTTTTTTTGCACTAGGAAGAGCTTAGAATAAAACCTTAAGAGTATTTTTTTTTTTAAAAAAAAATAGTCTTCTCCTGTTCTGGGACAGAGGTAATTACACTTGACGAAAGAAGAAAGAGGATAGCTTTCCTGAGAGCCAGCTGCCTTGCATTTTCCTTTGGAAAAACAGTGGGGGAAAAAAATGTCTTTGGCAGAGGCCCCTGCAGGTTTAGGATGTAACCCCTCTCTATGATACCTGTAACACACGGGTTTGAAAAGAAGGTTCTCCACATTTCCTGGAATAACAAAAGATAGGCTCCCACAGCTGCCTAATCTGGGGGAAGTGGTTGGGAGGGGGGTTTGGGGGACCGGTTATGTGGTCTGTCTACCACTCTGCTGAAACCTGTGATGGAAGAGGGTGACCCCTGGAAGAAGGACTTTGGGAGAAAGGAGGCACAAAAGGAACCACGGCCCCTTAGCCTTTGGACAGGTTGACCAGGAGAAAATGGTTCTTTCCTCCAGCAGCCTGACAGATCATTTTGTCGAACTTCAAAAAGAACTGAACCATTGCATGGAAATACTTCCAAAGATTTCTTGGACTTGGTATCCGCATCACAAGACCAGAGCTAATGTGCTCGCCTGGCAACTACCGTCTAGGCAGAGATCCTAGAATTGGTAAAAGCTGCATCCAGAGCTGCGTCACTGAGGTATGCAGACGCATCTCTGACATGCTCCGCCAAGATCAACAATTCTGACGTACAACAGTCATACTTCAATCCTTCCAAGAGCTGATCAGACCATTTTTCCATGGTCTTCATCATCATCATCATTTATTTATATAGCGCCAACGTATTCCGTAGCGCTTTACAATTGGGGACAAACCTAGTAAACTAATAAACAAACTGGGTAAAACAGACAAAGAGGTGAGAAGGCCCTGCTCGCAAGCTTACAATCTATGGGACAATGGGAGTTTGACACATGAGGCTAAGGCTAAGTCTACATTTTGCATTTCGGCCCAGCCAGGCTGGAAAGGTGAAAGTGACTCATAAGCTAAATGATCCTGTCACACAACAATGTTGGCCAGGGGGTAGTTGTCTTGTGTGAAATTGTATAACGGGTGGTAATAGGGTATTGTAGTGAGGTTAAGAGGGTGGTTGAGGAATATTATAAGTTTGTCTGAAGAGGTGGGTTTTCAGACAACGCTTGAAAGATTATAGACCAGAGGAGAGTCTTATTTTGCGAGGGAGAGAATTCCATGGAATGGGTGCAGCCCGAAAAAAGTCCTGTAGTCGAGAATGGGGGGAGGGATGTTATGAGGGTGGATGAGAGACACAGATCTTGTGCAGAAAGGAGTTGCCGAGTTGGGAGATATTTTGAGACAAGAGAGGAGATGTATGTTGGTGCAGTTTGTTGATGGCCTTGTAGGTTAGTAAAAGTATTTTATATTGGATTCGGTAGAAAACAGGCAACCAGTGTAGAGACATACAGAGTGATTCAACAGAGAAATAACGATTTGCAAGCAGGGCCGGATTAAGGGAATGGAGGCCCCTGGGCTAAGGGGCCCTCCATTCCCCGCGAGGCCCCCAATGTGAGCCGTCCGCCGTCCGCCGCCCCCCACCCCCCGCGAGGACCCCCCCAAGCACTTACCTGTCAGTGCAGTCCTCCGTCCCGGCGCGCTGTAAGCTCCTTACTGAGGAGATCTCGCGAGAGTTCATGAACTCTCGCGAGATATCCTCAGTAAGCAGACCTACAGCGCGCCGGGACGGAGGACTGCACTGACAGTACTCAGCAGCATCGATCGGGCCGGGGGCGCCCCTGCCCCCGACCGATCAATAATGCTGCTGAGGAGTTTGAAGGGCCCCCTGGATGCCCGAGGCCCCTGGGCTATAGCCCAGTTAGACCTCGGGTTAATCCGGCCCTGTTTGCAAGGAAAATCAATCTTGCCGCAGTGTGCAAAATAGATTGTAGGGGTTTGAGTCTGTTTTGGGGAAGACCAGTAAGGAGGGATTTGCAATTGTTAATGCAGGAGATGATAAGTGCAAGAATTAAGGTTTTTGCATTATCTTGCGTGAGATATGTGCGAATTCTGAAAATGTTTTTTAGACGTATGTAGAGTCAATGTGGGGAACAAAGGATAGGTGTGAGTCAAGGATTACACCTAGGCAGCAAGCTTGTGGGGTGGGATTTATGGTCATGTTATCAACAGAGATAGAAATGTCAGGTATGCTCTTGTGGGTGGGTGGGAATATTATTAACTCTGTTTTAGAAAGATTAAGTTTAAGTTGGTGAGAGGACATCCATGATGAAATGGCAGAAAGACAGTCAGTTACACGAGACAACACAGATGTCTAGAGATCAGGAGAGGATAGATAAATTTGGGTATCATCCGCAGAGAGATGATACTGTAATCCAAAAGGAACTTATTAGATTTCCAAGAGAAGTGGTATAGATAGAGAACAGCAGAGGGCCTAGCACTGAGCCTTGCGGTACTCCAACTGATAAAGGAAGCAGAGCAGAGGTGGCCCCAGATAAATTAACAGTGAAAGAGCGATTAGAAAGGTAGGATGAGAACCAGGATAGAACAGTGGGCCTGATTCATTAAGGAACTTAAAGAAGTTTCTTATTTCAGTCTCCTGGACAAAACCATGTTACAATGCAAGGGGTGCAAATTAGTATTCTGTTTTGCACATAAGTTAAATACCGACTCTTTTTTTTTTATGTAGCACACAAATATCAACTTTAATGTCAGTGTACAAATAAGCTATCAAGTATTTGTGTGCTACATGAAAAAACAGTCAGTATTTAACTTATGTGCAAAACAGAATACTAATTTGCACCACATGCATTGTAACATGGTTTTGTCGAGGAGGCTTAAATAAGAAGTTTCTTAAGTTAAGATCCTTAATGAATCAGGCCCTGTGTCTTGAAGACCTAGGGATTGCAGCATTTGTATGAGAAGAGAGTGGTCAATGGTGTCAAATGCAGCCGAGAGATCCAGGAGAATTAGGAGAGAGTAATCCCCTTTAGTTTTAACTGTGATCAGATCATTGACAACCTTAGTCAATGCAGTCTCTGTGGAGTGTTGAGAACGAAAGCCACACTGAAGAGGATCCAACAGGTTGTTTGTGGAAAGGAAGCGTGTGAGGTAAGTGTAGGCAAGTCTCTCTAGAAGCTTGGAGGGGCACGGCAGCTGAGAGATGGGACGGTAATTTGAGAGAGAGAGAGTTTGGGTCGGAATCTTGTTTATTTAGAATAGGAATAAATCACTGCGTGCTTGTATAGTGATGGAAAGATGCCAGTAGAGAGTGAGAGATTACAGATTTTAGTTAGAGGTGAGATGAGCACAGGAGATAGGGATCTACCAATTTGCGAGGGAATAGGATCAAGAGGACAGGAGGTAGAGTAGGAAGATGAGAAGAGAGTAGAAATTTCCTCTTCATTTGTGGGATCAAATGAAGAGAGGGTGTTAGAGGGTAGTGGGAAGGAATTGAGCCGATTGCTTGTCGAGGAAAAGGATACCATTTCTAGTCTGATCTTATCAATCTTGTCCTTGAAGTAGTAAGCAAGATCCTGGGCAATGATAGTAGACTAAGGGTTCGAGGTAGGAGGATTGAGAAGAGATTTAAATGTATTGAAAAGGCGTTGTAAACATGCTGATGCCAACGAAGGACTGAGTGCTGCATCAGGAGCCACATAGTTGGATTTTAAAATGTTTTCACATTTCTCATCCATGCATTCTTTGAGCAAACCTGTTCCAGCAATGGGAAAAGTGGTGGATTTAGAGAGGCGGGTCATGGACTATCTACCTTAGGCAGTTGTTCTCAACACACCTTTTCCACAGCGGGTAAAGGATACACCACAGATAATTTGCTTGAAATAAGAAATGACTTGCCGTATATACTCGAGTATAAGCCGAGCTTTTCAGCACATTTTTTGTGCTGAAAAAGCCCTCCTCGGCTTATACTCGAGTGATGGAGATCCAGACCTCAATAAACAGTACTGAAGGGAATGGTGGTATATCCGGAGGCTCCAAACTGTATAGGACATAACAATAAGGAACAATGCAGAGCAGTGTTGGGAATGTATAACTCATGATTTCTTGATAGCCGTGCTCAGTCCGCGGTGTTCCTTAAAGACTGCAAGCAAACTTTCAGATTGGGTGCGCAGCCTATAATAGCCGTCCAGACACAAAGTCACATATATATCCTTTGTGATATATTACATGTTGGTATTGCTACACCAGTCAATCATCCTATTTATGTCTAGTCTGGGAACAATACATTTGTTTTTATAGATTGTATATATCATTCTTATTTTGCACAGGAGGGAATATTCCACTCCTTGTCAGTATATTTTATCCGATTGTGGCTTTTTTAATAAATGTATTTGTATAACCACGTCGGCTGGGATTTTGCATAGATTATCAATTAAATGTCATTAGTCCTATAATGACTTTATGCATATTTAATTTAATACTTACGGTATTTAGATTTTGCATATCCATATCTCTGGACAATATCTGCGCTGGATGCTTTTTGTTCTGTACAATACCTATAAAACCAGACTTTGAAAAGATTTGTTGTATTCTGTTTGGGGGGGGGGGTATTTTTGTAAACTGACAGATATCATCATCATCATCATCACCATTTATTTATATAGCGCCACTAATTCCGCAGCGCTGTACAGAGAACTCACTCACTTCAGTCCCTGTCCCATTGGGGCTTACAGTCTAAATTCCCTAACATACACAGACAGACTAGGGTTAATTTGTTAGCAGCCAATTGACCTACCAGTATGCTTCTTGGAGTGTGGGAGGAAACCGGAGCACCTGGAGGAAACCCACGCAAACACGGGGAGAACTCCACTCATATAAGGCCATGGTTGGGAATTGAACTCATGACCCCAGTGCTGTAAGGCAGAAGTGCTAACCACTACGCCACTGTGGTGCCCAGATATTCAACCCTGCATCATCACCCATCTTTCACAAACAAAGCAAACGGAAGCACAGTATGTGTGTCTTCAAGGATTTGGACCGTGCGCCAGAGCAATTAGCGTCGAGAGGTGCTGATGAGAAGCCGAGTTGCCCTTACTAACTGCAATGCACACATCCTGACAGGGGGGTCACTGTTATCTAGAGCAGCATAACTGCTGGGTGCCGCTGCTTCTAATGAATGTGCTTCCATTGTAGTGGAAGCCTGGGGTCTCAACTGAATGTATAAAAGTAAAGTAAAGTAGAAAAAGAAAAGAAGATGAGCATAATAAAGTGCATAAAATACTAGATGTTTTTTTTTTATCCTGTTAGAAATGGATCCCAGTACTTCTAATCCTGGACCAAAACAAAAACGCAGGTCATACGAAGCTGGTTTCAAACTTAAGGTTGTGTCAAGAGCAGAAGAGAGCAATAACAGTATTGCAAATAGGGAATTTTGTGTTGACGAAAAACAAGTGAGGGAGTGGCGGAAAATGAAAGCTGACTTGGAAAAGATTCCAAAAGGCAAAAAAAGCTTGACGTGGTTTAACGACTTCATATGAAGCTCTAGAGACTGAATTGCATAAATGGGTTATAGAGTGTCGTCAAAATGGTTACTGCGTGACACGTATGGGAATTCGCTTACGTGCCCTTCAAATGGCTAAAGATGACAAATTAAAAGCACCAGGCATTGAAAATTTTGTTGCGTCAGCAGGATGGTGTACCCGCTTTATGAATAGGTTTAACTTATGTTTGCGGCAAAGAACAAAGATTTCACAGAAGTTGCCAAAAGACCTTGAACAGAAAGTGATGTCCTTCCATTCATTCATCATAAAACAAAGAAGGATCCATGACTTTGACCTGGGAGATATTGGGAATATGGATGAAACACCCATGACCTTTGATCTTCCTAGCAACAGAACTGTGGCAAGTTTGGGAGAAAAAACTATTTTACTCAGAACCACAGGAAATGAAAAAAAACATTTCACAGTCGTTCTGTCATGTTTGGCTAATGGAACCAAGCTGCGGCCTGTCATTATTTTTAAAAGAAAGACCTTGCCTAAAAAGGTCAAATTCCCACCACGAATTACAGTGCGTGCACACATTAAAGGCTGGATGGATGAAGACGGAACAAAGAAATGGCTGGAAGAAATCTGGAACGGACGTCCAGGAACAGCCTTAAAGAAAAAACCATCATTACTAGTTTGGGATATGTTCAGAGCCCACACATCTGATGACATAAAAAAATTGGCAAAGTCTTCTCAAGTTACTTTGGCCGTTATCCCAGGTGGGCTTACATCTGTATTGCAGCCCCTAGATGTGTGTTTAAACAAACCTTTCAAAGACCGTGTGCGAAAGATGTGGCATGAATGGATGTCATCTGGTCAAGCCCAACTGACAAAAGTTGGAAATCTGAGGAAGCCCGACATAGAATTGGTAGCAAAGTGGGTTTGTGATGCACGGGAAGAGATTCCAGAGGACATGGTGCAACGTGCAATTAGTAATGCTATGGATGGCAGTGAAGACAGCGCTTTGTATGAGAACGATAGCAGTGATGGTGATGACTGCGAACTCTGTGATGACGACAATGTCTATGCTGATAACCTCACACCAGATAAAGTTGAAGCTCTGTTTGGACATACAGATGATGAGGAGGAATCCAGTTTTGAAGGATTTTAACTCTTGTGTTTTAGCTTGTTGCTGATTGAGCTTAGGTTTTTGTACTTTTAAAGTTATTGTTGATACCATATTGGTTTTGTTGACTCTCTTTTCCACTTACAGAACTAGTTTACTGTTTTTCTTTGAAATAAATATTCAAAAACATTTAACCTACCGATGCCTCAATTAATGTAATTTTATTGGTATCTATTTTTATTTTTGAAACTTACCAGTAGCTGCTGCATTTCCCACTCTAGGCTTATACTCGAGTCAATAAGTTTTCCCAGTTTTTTGTGGTAAAATTAGTTACCTCGGCTTATATTCGGGTCGACTTATACTCGAGTATATACGGTATTTGGTTTAGCCCATGCTTCACCCAGAAGCTCAGATAAGCGAAGAAAAAGAAACAACTATTTTATTCTTACATATAAGACTGTATATTGAGTATGTACTGTATACTCAGTATATTGAGAATCATCCACCCCTAGCTTGACTGAAGCTTAATGTACTGAAATAACCAGTTCGCCAATGCCCTGGCCTCCTAAATATTTGCCTGTGTCAAACAGGATCCTCTAGGTCTCAGTCATCCAGAAGCACCCACTCTTCCTGTGAAGAGAAATTCCAAATCTGAATTCTCACCTAAGAGAACCTGAAAAAATAACTGATGTTTTTGTGGTCTCTGAGCTTTAGGAGCCTCAAGAAGCTTCTCTAAAGAAAACACAGTCCCAAAACAGATTTTCCAGCGTCTCAGCACAGGCTGGTACATCCTGGAACATAACCATGGAACCTGTCACTGCCTGAGAGACCGTCTCAATTGTAGAAAGAGGCAAAGAAGAATTTTACTGAACTTTCCAGAAGGTGCAGCTAATTTGGTCCACTCAACAATGAAATGAGTCAGAGATCTCGCCCAAGCAGGTTCCGCCATGTAGGATGCTTCCCTCCCAGGCGTGCACGAATCACAGTCTTCCAGTTCGCAGGCCGCATACCGCGCACCTGGATCCTGGAATACTAGGTAAATATTTCTGGCACCTGGAACAGGTGAAATACAAAAAAGACTTCCCTACTCCAGGTTTAGCCTTAGAACTAGTCCCTTTTTTAGACGTGGTAGAAAGGGTACAGTGAGGCGAACATGTGCCAGAATCTGGCACAGAAAATATATATATTCTGATATAGATCCCTTAATAAGCCTAAAAATCTCTCTCTCTCACACACACACAAACATAAATTGGGATTTACAGAATAAATATAGATTTGCTAATAATAGCGGGACTTAGCCACCAGGCTTCAAGCAGCAGCAGGAGCCCTTGAGGAGAACATCCTTTAGAGCAGGCCTGTCCAACCTGTGGCCCTCCAGGTGTTGTGAAACTACAAGCCCCAGCATGCTTGCTGGTAGACAACCAGTTGATTGCTGGAAGGGCATGCTGGGACTTGTAGTTTCACAACATCTGGAGGGCCGCAGGTTGGACAGGCCTGCTTTAGAGGAAAGCAGTGGGTCACATGCAGACACTGGAGACAAATACAGCTTCCCAGAAGAAGCTCTTCCACAAAGTATTGTGCTTATGAAGGGCTTGCAGAAAAGTTAATCCTTAAGTACCCAGCTCCTGCACCCTAACCACAACCCAGATGTTACAGTTTCCCCCAGATAAGATGCTGGGAAAAAAGAATATAAATTGTTTTCCCTTTACTGACAATAAGTCAATATATATGCACAAAAAGAGGAAAGCAGCAAAGGATACAAACTGTACCTCTTCATTGGAGTTATTTGTCCAGCCTGATATTGCAGGGCACCACCTAAAGATAATGTGCAAGAATCGAATTTGCTCATATTTCTACATACAGATTTTGAACAACTTTAATTTATTGAAAATGTCGAAAAAAAATCCATATTACTTGTATTAGCGAGTAGATAAAACATTGCAGGAGAAAACCCAAACTATTTGCCCCCCCCACCTCCCCCAATAATCTCCATAACATCCCAAATAGCAAACAAAATCAGAAATATTAATCTGGCCAAATGAAAAAGTCAAAAGAAATATATATTTAAATACTTGATAGCATGTTCTCTTATTGGACACTTTGTTATATTAAAATGGATTTTAACATCTTTAATCAACTTGTACCATTAGGGCTCATTTACAAATATTCCATTAAAGTGCGAAATGTCCCCTGAACATCAGCAACCAATCAGCGATTAGCTTTTATCTGTCTAGTGAAAGTTATACAATCAAAACAAGTGGCTTTGGTTTCATGCAAACTTTGCATCTAAATCTAATGCTTGTAAAAAATCCCAGTTGAATTGAAACGGACCATTTCTGATCCCTAGTCGAAAATTTTAAGTACAGGCAAGTTGCAGGAAGCACAAACACATAGGTCAATTAAACCCTTGTTTTTATCAGCTAAACAACATACCCCATGTTCCTACAGCATTGTCAACTCCGGATGGATTCCCATGGATGACCTTTTCACCTTGAAATGCCCAACGATTTATGAGGTCAAGCTCACTCTGTGTCCACCTACCAAAATAACAACAGTGTCAAGTTGTGTAGATGCCATCTACAAATGGAACTTCACTAGATGTTACCTAGAATTCGCACTGCACATGCAATATACACAGAAAATAATACTATATGAAAGAGAGCTAATCTACATTACTATTAAAATATAAAGAAATAACACAATTTAAATGTGACCTCTGATACTGTGAACAATAAACAATAGTGGAATTAAGTAAGGTATACTTCAGCGCTGTTTGTTTCCTTATTACAAATAAGGAAGTTTGTAAGTGCGATACCACAGGGGAATTACACACCAGTGGGAGACTCCTTGAAATGTTATGTTTGATGCTTTAACATCAATGTTGATATTGTAAGTGCATGCACATAAGGGGACTACTATCTGTCTGATATTGGTGGCGGAACGTCATTTTCTCACGAAAATGTAAGGAGATCACTCACTGTGGGACCAATTTACAAAGTGTGGACTTCTGTATAGCAGGAGTGGAATATTTTAACACTATTATACTATATTTATGTTCTTTTGTTTATATGTTTGGATCAATAAACTCAACGAGTACACAAAGTGAAGAGTTCTACGAAGTACAAATTTAAGTATATTTTTTCTGTTACATTTTTATTACACTATTAGTCCAAAAACATACTAGTAGGTTAATTGGGTGCTATCAAAATTGACCAGAGTCTCTCTGTCTCTCTGTGTATGTTAAGGAATTTAGACTGTAAGCTCCAGTGGAGCAGGGACTGATGTGAATGAGTTCTCTGTACAGCGCTGCGGAATCAGTGGCGCTTTATAAATAAATGGTGATGATGATGATGATATCTTTATATGGAAAACAAACAGCGCTGGACTATACCTTAGTTAATTCCATAGATTTTCTACTTTACAATTAGTGTATATTGTAATATGTTATTTCCTGCTGCAGTGGGTAGTGGAGTGCCTGTCCAGAGATTCCCACACTTTTATTTACAATAAACAATCATGGTCTAAATTGAGGGACAATGAAATGCCTATGTTATCCCAAGTGGTACCGTGAACCATGTCATAGTGAAAATACTTAACCTTAAAGCACTAAACCCCATCCCACTCATTACATCCAAGATGGGTGAACCGTGGGCTAGGTGGACTTAAATTTAAGTCTACTCAATATGGCTAACTCATGATGTAGCATGTGGTCCCACACAGGAAAACTGAATGTCAATAACAGCCTTGAGTTTCAGAGAAGTGACCAGAAATATGTCCACTGGATCAAAGTGAACGCTACTTGTAGCTCAATAAGGAAACAGTGACTTCCTCATTGATCATGAGAAATCCTGCAACACTATCAGGGATTTCCATATGGACAGGGAAGCCTACAGGGCTGCACCTAGCTCTACCCATCCAAATTATTCCATATCTAACAGTGGTTGATATGTCAGCTGATTTTAGATACACTTAACACTGAAACTACCAATCCTGACAGTAATAATGTAAAACAGGTTCCCTTGGTTAAACAAAACAAAACAAAAACAAAAATCATGAATGTACAAAAAAAGATGTATAAAAAAAAAAGGATGTACACATTTGTCTTCTGTTCAAAAAACTAGCCGATTAATTTTTGGATGTGGGAGGAGCACCGTGCTTCCAGGAGGTCTGAGACTTACATGCTACACACCATGAAACAGCAAGCGCACACGCAGTTGGACCATGCATTTTCCTATATTGGATATTTTGTTAGGCAGCCTAGTACACATGGAAAACAGAACCAGGATTTCTACATATGTAGCCATGATTATGAGGAGGCGAGGGTAAAGTTTAATTCCCAGACTAAGTGAAATGCAATAGAAAGATGGTACTCGTCAGTTATCATTTAGCTCTCTCCTTTTTTATTGTTATATAGGCTTACAATACTAGACCAATCAGATTAAACATATTTAAAGATATTTGACATTAGAATTTAACTGGTATTTTAAATCAGTGGATAAAAGTTTCTAGGAGTTCTAATATATTATATGTTAAAAGGGGGATGTTTTGTACTTCCCAGAAAATTGTTTTCTACATGGCTGTAGGGTAATCAAAACAGTGAGGGCCTTCTTTCCAAAAGCAGCCTCTGCAGAGGCAACAATGTCCATTTTGTAAATTTGGGAAAATGTATGAGGGGGAATGGACAACTGGGTGACAAAATCATTTCTAAAAAGGAAATGCAGTGTTGACCTTAATCTTATGAGTCCTGAATGTTCAAGACTGGAAAAAAATTCAACCTGATAAGAGGGGCTCATTGGGTTCCAGAATTGCCAACAAATTTCCTAAAGCCCCATCCTCATCAAATTCCTCACTAAAAGAAAAGTTCACAACATAAAACATTCTAAGGGAGCTTAATCAGTTGGGATGCTTGTGCTCTGGGGAGCAAGGCACCTTCAGGCCTTCTACTGTCTTTGACAGGTCCATAATAGACTGAATTAGGAACCTATCCCAGGCAAGTTCCAAGACAGACACGCTCGAGGTACTAGAGCCCTCCCCTCAAGGCACCCATGAGGATAGGTAAGCAGGAATGTTAGTCGAAAGAATGTGCAATAAACTGAGCTAACTCTTACTTAGACATTGCCTAAAGGTCTTCAGTCTGTGGCGGAGGATAGGGCTGAGAGACTACTGTGATGGAAGCAGGATGATGGAGGGTTTGAAGAACACCCCCCTCCACATGTAAAACCACAAAAAAAATAACAACAATAAATAATGAAAAGAGCCCCCCTTCTATGCAGGGCACTAGAAAAAAAAAACTAAGGAAGGAGAAGAATAAGTTTAATAAAACTTAATATAGCTTAAATTACATCAATAATTAAAATAACAAACCCTATATACCTTCCGGCCACAATGTCCTCCCGTATTGGATGAGAAATCCTTCTAGAGACTGTTAGCAAGGCAGCAACCAGACAAACACAATATGCAGCACTGGATCCCAACCCAGCTCCTGTAGGCAGCTGCGACCAAACCACTATATCAAAACTTGGGAGATCTCTAGATTAAAACACAACAGATCAGACTAAAGTACAAATTCAGCAGCAAACAAAGATCAGTTTGGCCAATGTGATGGAATGAAGCAGTTAATCTAAACATCCTCATGAATAAAGAATAAATTGATAACATCATCTATGTAGCATAAACAGTTTAGTATTCAATCGTCTAGAACAGGCCAGGCCAACCTATGGCTCTCCAGGTGTTGTGAAGCTACAAGCCCCCAGCATGCTTTGCCAGTAGAGAGCTAGCTTAAGAGCTGGCAGGGCATGCTGGGCGTTGTAGTTTCAAAACAACTGGAGAGCCACAGGTTGGCCAGGCCTGGTCTAGAATGCAAAATGTAAATATGATTTTACATTACTTGTAAATATTTGCAGAAATTGTTCTAGCAGGCCAGAAATGTGACAGAATGACTTGTTGGAAAGATGTCATCCTATGACAGTACCACGTTGAAAGTCATGGAGCTCTTCGGTACAACCCAATCTACTGCTAATATTTGACTATGGAGGTTGCATAGCCAAGCACACTAATTAGAAGGGGTGTCCACGTAGGGTACATCCAATAATGAAAAAGGATTTAAAGTTGTGCAGGTCTGAGAGATATTATATATCACATCAGGGGTATTTCATCAGAGAACCCTAGCAGTAATTCTAAGTATCAAGAATCTCACTCACCGACTACAGATAGATAGGAAGAGATATAGGAAGGTGAGAACAGCAAGATTCTCTGTGTCTTTGGATTCTTCAGGTACACCTGCAAACTTCTTTAGCATTTCTAACTGCTCTGGGCTAGGACCCACAGGTTCATGTTCAGGATTACCTATATAGAAGAAGGAATGTGCAAGAAAACAGCATTACCTTATAGTTTCTGCACATAAATCAATGTACATACAAAAATGTTACAACTTGCCAAGAAGAAATAGGCAAAACTAGTGTTGAATGAAAATAAATGAAAGAAAAAACAAACTATAGCTACAGATGAACAAATATCATACAAAACAGAATACAAACAACCGATAATGGTATTTTAACCTATAATTTTATAATGAAATATGTTGGGGGGTGGGCGGATACTATTTAATTGACAGTAGACAATGGGAGCGATATGGTGAAACTAACTAGGTTAACAGAGCAGGGGTACTTTGAAAACATTGGGAGTTTGGAAACATAGTAGAGTAGTAAGTGTCACTACATTTACGTTCCTAAATTCACTACTGTGAATAATAATATAAATGCAAATCTGTGTTCATGATGGTGCCAAAGGTAACTTAATGTAACTCACCTTGGAAAGTGAGCAGTAGAGTCTTAAGCTCACAGATATCCCACCTCAACTTGGTTCCAATGTTTGGAAAGTTTATCAACACTGCATTATCTTTGCAAGGCCGCAATCTAAGAAATGTTCTTAAATTTAAACCCACTGCTAACGCCACCTAAAATGAAGCATAAAACATATGTAATCTATACCACTACATAAAGTAATTCCTTTAGTACGAATCAATGTGTTAAGGATAAGACAACTAGCCAAAGAAATTAAACCGAAAGAGATAACTAAACTAGAAAATATTATCCATATACATATACCATAGCAATTATGTAGACGGACATTAGCTATTCACTGGTGTGACGTTCTATAGTTCACCAAAATTATATAATTCCTTGTGCAAAGATATTTAAACAAGTCATATAAAAAATAAAAAAAAAGCAACAGTACAATTATCTTAGGTATATTAATACTAGGGGTGGATCAAACACCTATGCAAGGCAAGCATTATTGGAGTTATTTTTTTTTGCACAGTAAAAAAATAATCTTCTTGAAATGGAAGCGGAAGAGTTGAATAGGTTGAAAGCAAACTCAAAGGACTGTGGGGCCTACTTATAAGGCCCTCCCCCAATCGCAGCAAAATGGCCGATTATTGGGGGAAGGCTTTTTGCAACATACAGCTGGGAGTTATCTTTGTGCCATCAGGTATGATTCAAAGGTCACATACAGGAATGGATAAGTGGTCGAAGTGGGGGTGTATACGGTGCTATGCCATACTGCCACTTCTCTTACTGCCTTCATTGTAAAACTCAATTAAATTCCATTCACTTACATTACCATTATTTTTCATACCGCCACTTCTAAATTTCCACAACCACTGGGTTAGATTGCAAAAAACAGAAATCAGAAGTTCTGTTGTGACTTACCTTTTTATTAGATGGGGATGGGTCACTTATGAGGAGATTGCAACAAGGCAATAACAGATATCTGACTGATGCTGTAATGCGACGCTTGGTGCAGTGACTATCCACTACATATGCTAACTGTAACTCAACACTGTGCAACAGGAAACTCCTCACCCTCACGTACAATATCCTCTCCAACTCCACTGCTCCCTACATGTCCAACCTTATCTCCATACATATTCCCTCCCACCCCCTCAGGTCAGCAAATAACCGTTGCCTTTTCTCCCCTCTGGTAACCACATCTCATTCCCGAATCCAATATTTTTCCTGTGCTGCCTCCAACCACTGAAACGATCACCCTCGTTCAGACTCACCCTTGCCTGCATAGCCTCAAACGGTCATTGAAAACTCATCTGCGCATAAAAGCCTACCAGTCCAGAGTTTAACCATTTTCACCATGTAGCAGAGACCTCTTTCCTTCTGTTCCCATTACCTATAACTTTTGCTCACCAGCTACACTGTGAACCTCCTCCTTGGGCTCTGCCCCTTGACTTCACTCCTACGTTGTCTTTGCCTCTCTTTCAGTGGCTTCACACCTGTTAGTTGCGCCCACACTAATGGGCGCAGGTTTCAGTTTGCACTGAATATACCCCTTGCACCCCATTACCCATCCAGGCTATCAGCAGCTGCACTCGGAGTTGTAGTGTTATTTGTTTACTGTATTATACTGTTATACCATGTACTGTTTTACTGTTTGCCCTCTGTACAGCGCTGCAGACCACATGTGGCGCCCTACAAATAAAGGTTAAAAAATAATAATAATAGGAAATAGAAAATACAATACCTTCCCATGTACCACAGCATGCTCACCATGCAAAATAACCTTCCCAGGAGCAGACACAAACAATTCTCTATCCATCATTATGTATTTCTCTGCAAATAGAAAGATTCTCTAGTGTAAAAACAGTATGCAAAATTCAGAAGGCATTTGGGAGCAATGAACATTATAACGATTTACACTCATGAATGACATTTTGGTAGCGTTTTGCAGACATGACTAAATTAATTGCTAGGCATATTTAGCACGCAAAAATGCAAATACAGAGTGGCATTGTACAACAGACAATTATGTGAGTTGGGTGGGATAACCATACTGACCATGCATGACAAGCTTATGAAGTTTGTTTCTGGCCAAATGATGTGAAACTACAAGCCCCAGCAAGCCAGATCAGCCACCAACTAGCATGGTGTGCTGAGACTTGTAGTTCGAATCCACAACAGCTGAGCAGCCATCAATTGCCTATATATGCTTTATAGTATGAAGGAAAGGGAATATTGGGCTATATTACACATTACATAAGGGAGTCACAAAGCATGCAGAGTTAACAGGTTGATAAGTGACATGATTTACCAGCAAGTCCCGTTGTCAATCTTGTTCTGCAGTCAGCCAGACTATCCATACAGATGTACTCCAACCAATAACCACTAAGGTGTGTTATACACCGACACCAACCCCATCGTACAGCCTACCATAACCTGACCAATCAGCTGCTGTCATTTCGCTTCCTCTCACTTCGCCAATCCACAGAGATGCCGCCCACTCCTCCCCTCCAATCACCAACAAGAAGCGCGTGACAGACACGAGCCGATCTCAGGCAAGGTCGCACGTGAACTCTTGTCCAATGAGCGCTGCTTGTGTGACATTGTCAGCGGTTTTAGACCAACCCGGATCAGCTCACAGCATGGGTCGAGGTGTGGGCGTGGTTTGGAGCCATGGCAGCCGCAGGTTTGTTATTGCGGAGAGCGTTACGAGGAGTCTCTCAGGGCAGAAGGCTGTACAGTGATACGGGAGTGCAGGGGAGGTGAGAGGAGCCGCAGCACCATGAGAAACTTATAGGAGAGAAGTGTATGTGTGATATCTGCGTGGAGGTACAACTGACAGGTGTATGAGGATTGTACATTTGCAGCTCATTCCTGGTTTGTGATGTATGTATGTATGTATGTATGTATGTATGTATGTATGTATGCATGCATGCAGTATATACTCCTACCAGTAATCAGTAATGCTGGTGTATGCAGCACATGATCCTGTCAGTGAAGGTGCAGAATTACAAAGACATCTGATAACTATGTATGTATGTATGCATCCATCATCATCATCATCATCATCATCATCATCATCCACCTGTCACCTCTACCTAGTACACAGACATCAGCACACCTCTCCTCAGTGCAGGCATGAGCAGACTTTTGACAGGGCCACTTGTTCAGAGCCAGCAAGTTTGTAAGAAAAGGGGGAAAAAAGTATGCTGTGTGCATCAGGAGTTGGAGAAGAGCATGCTGTACCTTGCAAATGCCTGTTTCTAATTGCCTGAAATATTTATGTTATTAAATATGTAATGCTGATAGATCCCACCCTATTACACCATCGGAGACAATATCTTTATACCAGCACAGTCCCTTGTTATAACAACTGTGGCAATCTCATTAAATCAACACAGACAGCAGGAGATGGTATAATGATTTGGCTCAAAAATGTTTGAAATTCTATGTCCCTGTTTTCTACATACAGAATAACTGCGCAGTGTGGTTGTTCACCACTTCTTAATATTGTTTATAATTTTCCTAACATTACCTTTAGAAGATATTTATTAAATCAGCCAACACCGATACCGTCTTAAACGTATCACTTCATAACAGAAGTGCCAATATTAAACCATCAGAAGCTACATCAGGAATAGGCAACCTGATACACCTCAAGGACCACCCTTTTAATTTTAACATTACCCTTAGTAAGTTAAAATTATACTTTTAATAGAAAACTAAAAAAAAATAAAAAGATACAACATGCCCCTAGAATAGATCTCAAATGCCCTCCAAAACACCCCAGGGCTGTCTTAACAGCATTACAGGCCCCCAGCAAAGCAGTACGTTCGGGCCCCACCTAAAACCGATACAAACTTCATTGTGCTCTGTTACATTTCTTTTATTATTTATGTTTAGTAGACAGCAGGGGGAGGCAACTGACATGGACTGTTAAAAATATTTAAAGAACATTACTATGACTTTAGGGCTGCAAAATATTGTGTTTTGCTTATGTACAGTTAGTATGTGTACGTTTGTTTTCATTAGGGATGTGCACCGGCGACTTTTGGTGTCTCGTGTTTTGTGTTTTGGATTCGGATTTGCTTGAGGTTTTGGGTTCGGATTTGTTTCGCAAAACACCTGCCGAAAGGTTTTGGTTCGGATTTAAGGTTTTGGATTCGGATTTTTTTTGAAAAAAGCATAAAAAGTTCAAAAATCAAGTTTTTGGGCTTATTTTCACTCCTACGCTATTATTAACCTCAATAACATTCAATAACAAGCATTTCCACTAATTTACAGTGTATTCTGAACACCTCACAATATAGTTATTAGTCCAAAACGTAGCAACGAGGTATCTTTCTGGACTGCGTAGTGGAGTGGTCCCCACAATATAATAAGAAAACCATCAACTGGTCTTAATCGCACCGAATAATGTACCTGGACTGCGTAGAGGAGTGGTCACCACAATATAAATTAAAAACCCTGAACTTGTATGATTCGCACCAATAAATGTATCTGGACTGCGTAGAGGAGTGGTCACCACAATATATATAATAAGAAAACCATCAACTGGTATGAATCGCACCGAATAATGTACCTGGACTGCGTAGAGGAGTGGGTCACCACAATATAATTAATAAAAAACCCTCCACGGCTCTGAATTCCCAAAAAAAGAAATCTGGACTGCGTAGTGGGGTGGCCCCGGTACTAAATTTGATACCGGGGCAACAATATATCCTCCAAGTTCCAAGTGTAGTGTTTATAACATATTAACACTACACTAATTCTAGCACGTCAAACCCTCTTGTTTTAAATAATGACAGGGCATTTAACTTTTGATTAAATTTTTTTAATTTGTTGACATTTTCTTTTACTTTTTGAACATGGCAAACGACTGTTGAATTGTCACATAATGCCAAAAAAATTGTTGCAAGATGGAATTGTCCTTGGGCCCTCCCACCCACCCTTATGTTGATGAAATAGGACATGCACACTTTAACAAACCAATCATTTCAGCGACAGGGCCTACCAAACAACTGTGGCTGAAATGATTGGTTTGTTTGGGCCCCCACACCAAAAAAACAATTCATCTCTCCCTGTACAAACTAAACAGGCTCTACTGAGGAAAGATGTCGTCCTCATCCTCAACCTCTGATTCCTCTCCCCCTACAGTGTGTACTTCCTCCTCCTCACACATTATCAATTCATCCCCGCTGGACTCCACAACCACAGGTCCCTCTGTACTATCTGGAGGGCAGTGCTGTACTTCATTGAGGAATTGATTATTCATTTTTATAAACATAATTTTTTCAACGTTGTGAGGAAGCAACCTCCTTCGCCGCTCACTGACCAGGTTCCCCGCTGCACTAAAAACTCTTTCCGAGTACACACTGGAGGGGGGACAACTCTGGTAAAATAGAGCCAGTTTGTACAGGGGCTTCCAAACTGCCTTTTGGAGTTCTAGCACGTCACTACCTCTAGTTAATTTAGATTGCAAGGCTTGTAAATACTTTGAAGATAAAAAAAGCAGGCTGCACAGACTGTGGAGCTAGAAAGTGAAATTAAATGGACCACGTTACTTTGGTGGCTATCTATGCCCCCCCACCCTACACTTGTAGTTGAATATAAAAAAAGCAGCCTGCATAGACTGTAGAACTAGAAATTCAAATATACAAAGAAATGGACAAAGACAGTTTGGTATCTGTCTGCATCAGATCTCCTCTCCACTATGAGTAAAATAGAAAACTATTCAGCCATTATATAATCTAGAATATAAATAGAAATTGAGAAAGGCAATTTGGTATCTGTCTGCATCATAATCATCAACATCCTCAGCGCCAGCTACATCAATATCCTCCTCCCGATGTACAACATTCACACCTTCATTAGCCAAATCTGTAACTGGACTGTGGGTGATCCTTCCAGCATATGCAGAGGGCGTGCTGCAAATGCTGGATGTTGTCACCTCTTCCCGTACAGTGATGGGAAGGTCAGGGTTCACAACCAACAACACCCTTGGACTCGCCTTGGGGATTTGTGATGTCATCTGTTTAGAAGGCAGAGTTCTTTGCTGTTTTGTTGTTGTTGCTGACAGCATAACTCTCTTAAATTTTTTGTAGGGGGGGGGGGGAGGAGGAGGGCTTAGATCTTTGGGTGAAGCTGGACCACTAGTCATGAACACGGGCCAGGGCCTAAGCCGTTCCTTGCCACTACGTGTCGTAAATGGCATATTGCCAACTTTATGTTTCTCCTCAGATGATTTTAAGTTTCTCTTTTTGCTATTTTTTGAGAACTTGGGCTTTTTGGATTTTACATGCCCTGTACTAGGAGATTGGGCATCGGGCTTGCTAGACGACGTTGATGGCATTTCATCGTCTATGTCATGACTAGTGGCAGCAGCTTCAGCATTAGGAGGAAGTGGGTCTTGATCTTTCCCTACTTTATCCTCCAAATTTTGGTTTTCCATTATATGTAGCACAAGAGAGCGTACCCCTAAGCCACACACACTCGGCAAAGCCTTTAAAAATTATATGCGGCACAGGAGAGTACCACTGGACTTATACTGCTGAATCAGTGAACTTTGTAATATATCAGTACCACTGGACTTATACTGCTGAATCAGTGAACTTTGTAATAGCAGTACCACTGGACTTATATTGCTGAATCAGTGAACTTTGTAATATATCAGTACCACTGGACTTATACTGCTGAATCAGCGAACTTTGTAATATATCAGTACCACTGGACTTATACTGCTGAATCAGTGAACTTTGTAATATATCAGTACCACTGGACTTATACTGCTGAATGGGTGAACTTTGTAATATATCAGTACCACTGGACTTATACTGCTGAATCAGTGAACTTTGTAATATATCAGTACCACAGGACTTATACTGCTGAATCGGTGAACTTTGTAATAGCAGTACCACTGGACTTATACTGCTGAATCAGTGAACTTGGTAATATTGCAGTACCAATGGGCTTATACTGCAGGATTGGTTTTGCAAATTTTGTTGTAATTAAAAAAAAAAATTAATAAGTTTTTTGTATTTTTTTTTTTTTTTTTTTTTTTTTTTTTTTTTATAACCTTTTTAAATTTTTTAAACACTTGGGAATATTGGGGAAATAAGAACTATGCCCTTAGAAGCACAGAGCACAGGACACAGGACCACTGGACTGAACAGGACACAGCACAGGACCCAGCTGCACCACTGAACTCAAAATTGACAGAGCACAGCACCACTGGACTGATACTGCAGAACACAGCACAGCACAGCACGAGATCTACCAGGACAGAGGACCACCTAACACACCCTCCCTCTACCCTGATCAATGCCCGAGTGAAGATGGCGGCGACTAGCGGGGAATTTATAGGTTCCGAGTATCGCGAGATCCGACAGCGGGATTATGACTCCGAGCCTCGGTTTCAAGTTTTCATTTGGCGCCAATACCCGGATCTGTCTCGGATCCGACTCGGATCGGCAACATTCGGGTGGGCTCGGATTCAGGAAATCCGAGTGCGCTCATCTCTAGTTTTCATCAAAGTCAATATGTGTTTGCAACAGCAAGATTGCATGTACAGATACCGAGGTGATTAGTCCATATAGACATTTTAAAAAAGAGGGTTTGAAAGTTCTGAATAAATCTTCTGGAATAATATACTGAACAGTTGGCAAGTCTATGGGGTCCCTATGCTCACGGGGCCCCTGGGCAACTGCCCATCATGCCCATGCATTAAGACAGCTCTGAAACACCCTTAAGATTTCCCACATTCTACTGAAAACCCACTCGCAATGCTCATTCCCGCATATGCCTTTAAGTACAGTGTTTACCACAAAACGCCTCTCAGACATTCCATTTGTCCTAAAACACCAATCGCCGATCCCATTCCCATAATTATTAAGAGCTGGGGGCAAGCAGGATAAGGCTCGCCAGGCCACATGTGGTCCATCACTGAGCTACACAGTCATTTATACCAGCAGTAGTTGCTACAGTGTGTACAAAAGGGGACACTCTTATATTATCCGAGGAAATACAGCCATCTTATTATACTAGCAGATTCAGTTTTATACGATCTATTACTTCATACAATAGAGGCATAATTGTTACTTTCAGAAAGATGGGGCAGGCTTCTCCCGTACCATGTGACAATGACACAATGTAAATGAAATCATTGATTAATGAATGGACACAGGAATACAGCTCAGTCAAGGAGTGTGAATTTTCATATGACCCACATCTATTTCTTGGAGGACTATCTGATACACAAAAAACAGCACAGAAATATCAGGGCACATACCTATCCTATCTTCTTAATACAGTGACATCAGAACACTTACCCTTTATCTGTCCCATATACACAGGTAACCGGACATATTTTTCATCCCTTCCTAATACACAGAAATCGGGACACATATCTCATTTGTCCCTAATACAGAGACATTGGGACACACACCTTTCATCTCTCCCTGACAAAAAGGTGCAAGGACACATACCTCTCATCTCTTCTTAATACACAGACACAAGTACACATGACTCTCATTTGTCTTTAATACATAGACATCAGAATACCTACAGTACCTCACATATTTCTCACTTGTCTCTAATAAACAGACATCGGGACACATACCTCTCATCTCTGCCACTACACAGACACCACATACCTTCCGGTTGTCTCTAATACAGATATACCAAGATCCATACCTCTCATTACTTTGTAATACACAGACATCAGGACACGTATCTCTCATCTGTTCCTAGTACATCTGGGACACACACACCTCTCTTTAATACAGAGACAGCGGGACAGTTATCTCTCTGTATGAAATGAATGTTTCAATTTCACTTAAACTCCAGTTTGGAGTTATAATCCTGAAATATTGGCACCAGGAGGAGTGATAACAGGCACAGAAAGAGTCAGATTTACTTAACTTTGATTGCATGTTATTAAACGGATATAAGCATCCAGAAATACTGCAAGGAATCCCAGAGAATGCACTAAAATGTTCCAAGACCTTTCATGGGAGGGTACCAGGGCACTTGTGTTTAAGTCCAGAGAGAGATTACAAATAACTTCTTTAGCCTGATATTTTATATTGATAATAGGATCCCATAAAAAAAGACATTAGATGGCAGTATCACTTTGTTCTTAAAACAGCAAAACCCACATAGATTTTTTTTTTTCTTTTAAATAGCAAGTTTAGTACCTTTTTTAAACATGCATCTGATATTTATTTATTTTTCTTAGCTATCCTCCTACAAATGCTACACAGACACAAGCTCTCAGCATATGTGATGTGGAGACAGAGCTCAGAGGGACTTTTCAAAGTATCTATGCTCACTACATCATGTGCAATGTGACTGTGGTTGCCATGGTAGTTCTGAATCACAAATCGTTTAACTGCCTGAAGAAGAAAAAATCATCTATACCAACATTCTTTTTATAGCCTGCCACAGTGACTTTTGTTACAAAGGACACCTGATTTATTTATTTTTATTATTTGTTTATTTAAATTTTTACGGGATTGCTGCTTTAAGCATACAAGATGTGATCGTTACACATAACAGTAGATGGCAGCAGCACTACATAGTAAAAGTTATAAAAACAGACTTTCAGATCTCAAATCCTCAAGGTACCAGTGTTTGTCTCTTAAGTAATAGAAAACATCACCAGATATGAACTGAATTCTCCTAATGAAATATGGGTGTTAAAGTGTCTTTTTTATGTAAACACATTGCATGGGATGAACAGAATATAGTGTGTGTGTGTGTGTGTGTGTGTGTGTGTGTGTGTATATATATATATATATATATATGTATATATATGTGTGTGTATATATTATATTATATTACTCTGTTGCACTCTCTAAGACACACATCTCATTTCTCCCTAATACACATGCAGTATGATTTGTACCTCTCAGCTTCCCCTAATACACAGATGTCCTAATTTGCTATGGGGCACAGCGATGCAGAGTTCTGCCCCTGCATCAGTTCATAAAAAGTATTAACTAAGCTAATATGAAGACATAAGGGCACATCCATAATTTCATAATCAAGTACAGAAAAATTCTTAATACGTAGGCATGCATTTTTTTATTGAATCAATGTATTTTCAGATTCTTATCAATACAATAATTTGCTCCCATTTTTTAAAAAATAACGATTATTTCTTCTTAAAAAGGTGATTATTTTTGCTGCATCTTTATTAGCGCTTTGTGTTATGTGATAATGTCACATGTGAGTCAGAGGTGACTGAGATGACATTAAAAATAGTGTCCTATGTTTCATGAATGCCTGTTTAGGAGGACTTCTACATCGATAATTGCTTTATTATACTAACATGTTTGTTTTAATAACACAATGATACACATTTCTTTTTATATGGATGTATTTTCAGATCACATAACCATTTTAATGCAAACCTTTTTTTTTGTTTTGTTTTTTAGCTCCAAAACAGAAACCAAAACAAAGAAGTTCCCAAAGATCTACACAAAAACAGGAGATAAAGGTTTTGTTATACATAATTTGGCACTGGATAGTGGATTTGTTTCTCATATAATCCAGACCAGTGTTAGTGAAATATATTCTATTCCTCACTAGGTTTCTCTAGTACGTACACAGGAGAGCGGAGACCCAAGGATGACCTGGTGTTTGAAGCACTTGGTGCGACTGATGAGCTGAGCTCTGCTTTAGGGTAGGTTGCAAGGTTCTGTTTTTCCAAAGTTTATGCTAAATTTAAATGCGGTACAATATTATTAACGTACTATACACTACAATCTGACCAAAGCATAGGGGTGCAATTACACTTTTTCTATCTTGGATAATAAAAAATTGCATGTCTCTTTGTAACATTCACTATAGTGAGTGGATGTACTGAACCAAATATACGACGGCTGCATCCTGATCCTGTACTGTAGTATGCAGATGGTGGTAGAGTACCTGTCACCTACACTCCTCTCCACAATAAATATCTGAATAGACAACAACAATATAAGTAAACATGTTACATTTACTGTGCGTTATAGCTGTAGTTTATTCAAAGTTTAGCTTTTTACATGCATGTATGGAGTTGGTCATCTTCAAGGCAGCTATGAATATTCCTGGATATTATTTGGAGTGTGAGCAGCCATTAGTACTGGCAGGAGCATGCTCATTGTGTTCCTGAAAAACATCTTGGCTCTCTCTCGCTCCAATGGGGCAGGGACTGATGTGAATGAGTTCTCTGTACAGCGCTATGGAATTAGTGGCGCTATATAAATAACATGATGCTGATGACCTTGTAACGTCATTAAGCTGGCTACATTCACTACATAGGCTCTGAATGATTACATAAATGTATTCCCATACCAACAGCTAAATTAAATAACGACTAAAGCGTTTATTACCGATACAAAGGTGCACAGTTTTGTTTTGTTTTGTTTTTTATAGTAAATTATCCTTAATAATGGCGTGTGTATTAATAGCATAAAATTTCAATTAGGCTTTTATTCATTTTTTTTTTTTTTTTTTTTTTTTTCTTTCTTTCTTTCATTACTCTATGGCCTTTACATTTGAAAGTTTTAGCAAGCACATTTCAGCAGTATAATACAAGTAAATTCTGAAATCTCCGGCGCTAATAGGCAATTAAACAAAGGACATCAAATACAGCAAATCAATAGAGGAAGTGCAAACCCTCCAACAATCATACACAAGATAGACAAAAGCAGATTGCGCAGGAGATAACCATATGTGAAAAAATAAATAAATAAAACTTGCATGCAATAATAAACAAGCAAATACCGCCTGTCTTCATAAAACTTAAATTTTACTGTATATAAACATATAGTTAAAAACAATTTAAAGGATAACTTGGGTAAATCCTAGTGATTTCATATAAGAATGCTTAGAGGCTCGTAATGACCTATGGATAAATAATGTCCAATAGAGATCTCTATGAGATCAAAAAATCCAGATAATTCCACAGGTTAAATTATGTATGCGACCAAAAATAGAATAGAAGTCACTGAGAGGGAGACAGACAGGCACTAGGGTCAATTTTTTGATAGCAGCCAATTAACCTACTAGTATGTTTTTGGAGTGTGGGAGGAAACCGGAGCACCTGGAGGAAACCCACGCAAACACAGGGAGAACATACAAACTCCACACAGATAAGGCCATGGTCGGGAATCAAACTCATGACCCCAGTGCTGTGAGGCAGAAGTGCTAACCACTAGGCCACTGTGCTGCCCACAAGTAGAATTTCTTAGTCTTCTACTTTTAATATTATTGTGTAGCTATAAAATCCACATACATGTATAGTTGATTGGCTCTGAATAATATGATTGTACATTTATTCTGTTTCATAACCAGTAGGGTAATTGATGTTCCATAGAAGTTGAGCATACCAAAGATCAGCCTGGTATTTCTTCTTCTCTCATCCGTTTTCTCTGCTTTCCAGGCTGGCCAGAGAATTTTGTCTTGATGCTAATCTCCAGTGTGTGTCAGAACTTGAGAAGGTAATTACACTTCTGTTACTGATCTAAATACTGTTTTGTCATCCAATTGTTTACTATAAAGTACTTTGTTTTTAAGTGTCTTTCTTTTTTAAGTTTGGATTTTTATTTCAAGTTTAAGATAAAAATAAATATGAAATGTATAAATTACACTTCCTGAAGGCCCGCAGACATTGCTGATTAATGTTACCGTTTCCATCACATAGGGCACAGTACTGCCAGCCATATGGCACTTACTCGGCTCTCCTTATTTTAAACAGTGGGCAAAGAGTACATGTACTCTAGAAGCAATTATTATTTGCAGCCACGTGCATTAAGCCCATAGTGTCACTATTTGTGGGTGCAATGGTCTTGCCAAACTAAGTATTTTTGGAATGAAGGGCTAACGCTGTATATGGCAGTTTGATATCATACTTGCCTACCCTCCTGGATTTGTGGTGACTCTCTTCATTTTGACCCCTGTCCTGCCCTCTCGAATCGTTCGATTGTGTCGTCATAGGTGCAGGGCCAAAATGACATGGTTTGGTGTGTGTCCCCACACACCCTTTCCCCCCCCCCCTCCCCCTCCTTGACAATACAGAAATTGCCAAGTATATTTTATTAACATTTTAAAATTCATTATTACACATTATTTTGTCTATTTATTTTTCTGTTCCGGAATATGTTTACAAAATTGTTATCTTGATGTCATTGCGTAAAATGAGTTTTGGTGTGTATTTTTTTTTTTTTTTTTTCTTATATATCATCAAACTCCCACATAAACAATTTTTTGGGTTGAGTTAAACTTTTAGGTAGTTTGATCTGAAGTTCAGTACTAAGACTAGCTATTCTTCTTAGAATATGCATAAAAGATGGTGTCATAGTTTAATAACAAGTTGGATACATTGTTCTTCCAGCTGATTTATAGAACTACATGATAACATTGGCATTTTAACATTGTAAATGTTTGTTAGTATAAATTTCAGACTAATTGAACATTTTCCTCTGCAGATACAGTGTATACTGCAGGATGTTGGCTCAAACATTGCAACTCCACTCTCCTCTGCCAGGGAAAGCCACAAAGGTAAATTTAACATCAATCATCATCAACATTTATTTAAATAGCACCAGCAAATTCCGTAGCGCTTTACGATTAGGAACAAACATTAATAAAACAATACAGGGTAATACATAGACAGAGAGGTAAGTGAGTCCTACTTGCAAGCTTATGGGACAATGGGAGTTTGAAACACAAGGGCACGTGCTATATTATGTTGCACATTGGACCAGCTAGAATGCAAAGGTGAAAAGTATTGAGTGGGCTGTGTGATCAGTCGCACAGCAGTGTTGGTCCGAGGGTTGATGTCTTGTGTTAGCTGTGTGGAGGATGGTAATAGGGTAACCTAGGGAGCTTTAGATGCTGGTTGAATAATATCATAAGCTTGTCTGAAGAGGTGGATTTTCAGAGAATGGTTGAAGCCTAGAGGAAAGTCTTGCTGTGCGAGGGAGGGGATTCCACAAAGTGGGTGCAGCCTGAAAAAAAAGCACTGTAACCGGGAACAGTAGAATGTGATGAGAGTGGAAGAGAGACGCAGATCTTGTGCAGAACGGTGGTGTTGAGTTGGGAGATATTTTGAGACAAGTGAGGAGATGTATGTCAGTGCATTGTTGTTGACGCCCTTGTATGTCAGAAGAATTTTATATTGGATTCATTGAAAAACAGGCAATGTAGTAACAGAGTGGCTCAGCAGAGGAAGAATGATTTTCCTTGCAAACCAATCTAGCCGCTGTGTGCAAAATAGATTGTAGGGGTGCAAGTCTGATTTTTGGATGACCCGTAAGGAGGGAATTGCAATAGTCGATGCGGGAGATAATGCGTGCATGAATTAAGGTTTTTGCAGTGTTTTGTGTGAGATATATACGTATTCTGGAAATGTTCTTTAGATGTATGTAACGTGAATGTATCAATTCACATGCTTAGATTGTTATATATTTTTAAATTGTTTATCATTTGTTCTCCATTAAAAACATTTTGGACAACCCCTTCTTAATCAACCCTGCCCTAAGTATATAGCAATAAGAGGGAAGTCCACCTCTTCCCTCTGCGGAACACCCCATGACCTGACTTGGAGAGAAGCTTGTTTTTATTTGTGCTTGTTCTAAAATGGTATTTTGGTAACTGTCAAGAAGTCTTCCGTATAGCTCTTTAGGCAAGATTCCATACAGTTCTGTTGAAGCGCTATGGATGGACTGATTCCTCCGGCACTGAGTGAGGGCTCTCTGATTTAGGGACCTCACCTATTTTATAGACAAGATTAATTAAGAATATCCACTCTATTTTGAAGACAACACAAGAGAAAAATTAAATGAGTACTTTATATCAGGAACTCTGCAACTTTCTGTACTCCAGCTGCACCTCTCTCCATACTTATTTTCCTCTAGTAATGTAATCCCCCATAGCATTTATTAGCTCAGCATTGTGTTAGATGGCGCTCACCAACAGTTTGGAATGCCAAAAGCTGGCCTTTCCTGCTTCTGATAATGTGTGCGATGTACAAAAACTATATAGAAAATCCACTGCTACAAGAGTCTTCATTCTATATCTCTTTTTGCATGTTTATATATCTATTGTAATCTACTGCTGCATGCTAGGCACATTTGAGATTACCACTGCTTTGTTTTGTTAGGCTTTTTGGGTGGTTTTTGCATGTTCTGGTTTTACGTTACACTGCTTGTGCACTTTCTGATGTTGAACTTGTAGACATTGGGCATTGAGTCATTAAGGAACATATCTGCTGGTTTTGTGCGTATTGTTTGCAAAAATCATTTTGCGCATGCTCAGAATTGGACGATATGCAACAGAACGCAGCCATCTCCAAATCTGCTTCAAGCACAAACAATACTTAACACAGCCTACAACTTAGGGGAGTGAACGAGGTGGGGAATGGGGTGGATTTACGTAGGCAATATACAGTAAGGGTGTTCCCATGCAGCCACGTCCAAGTCAAACTCAGACACACATAGAAGTACACTGGTTTTCTGCTATATCTCTTGCTCCAACTGGGGGGCTGGTCTAGGTTCTGAATACTAGTGCTGATGACTGAGTATGTATGCGAAAACTTGTGTCTACAATCAGGAGCAACTGTAAAAAAATTATTTGTGCAGAAGACATTATGGACAGGCTAAAAAGAATATATATTTTTTTATTTTATTTCCATTTCTAATCATAAATGACTATTTTGAGAGGTAGCATTAATTGCTTATTTATCTTTTCCTGCACATGCTTTTGAGATTTTATATTCCACATCGGTACGTATCCCGCAATGTCTGGTCTAGTAGAACAGAGTAAACCTACATGCACGTAGTCCTCACCACACGTATCTTTAGATCCATTCCTTGTTGGCTTCGGGAGTATGCAGAGCTGATTTACGTGCAGTTTAAAACAAACACATGATACGCTCAGTATGCGTACCTTAATGAGTCATTGACATGATTTAAAGATTTTTCTTAGAATAATAAGATACCCATGCTTGCTTTTCAAAGAATTAGTCATTTTATGGGTAATACCAATTAGTCTGCTTTTATGATTTGTATTCTATACTTCAGCATGCGCCTGAAACATGTATGTCCTTCAGGGAAGAAGTCCCTGAGGCTATACAGGTCCAAAACAACTTTCCTTAATTCTGCATAAGCAGCATCAATAAAGTACTAGTGACTATTTAATATAATGGTATACATATTGACTGAGTAATTGACACAGTCAGATAGATGCATATTCCAGTCAGCCATTTTGTGATGTTTCATTTTGCAGTGAAGACGACGTTTAGCGCTGAACCTGTCCAGGAACTGGAGCAATGGATTGACAAGTACACTGTACAGCTTCCCCCACTGGCCAGCTTCATTCTACCTGTATGTCTTGCACAAGTAAAACTGTTTTGATTAACCTTATACTTGCATTGTTTAAATGACTGTACATTGTTCGGTACGGGGGTTGATCATTTTGTGGGGAGTCTTGTGACAGATATGCCTGATATGCAGCCCCCAGTTTCTTAATGAAGAAGCTGAAAATAACTGTTGAGAGTGCCACATTTAAACCACTTAAGTCCTAGCCTATCAAAAGTATTTTAGATAAACATTTAAGAACCTTTGTGTGTTATCAGTATTTAAAGTTAGGGTTAGGTGTTTGTGGCTTTGTGAATAAATATACAATACATAAGTAGTTGTGCTTCCCACAGTTTCATGGCCTTCTGTAAATGTTTCCCTACTAGACACTTGTTACTTGCTAAATTGGTGTCTAGCATTAACCAAAGTTTAAAAAATAAAACAAAAAAAAACCCTTTGTCTGCTAACTTGTGCCACCCTATGATTACAGTGTAAACACAGATGTCTTGTGACTGGTTACATGTTGAGAATACCTCTCCAACCAGTGATTCTGGAATGCTATATACTGCATCTGCTATGTTAAATTGTTAGGAAAAGCCTTAATTGTTGGACAGGATTCTTAATGGGATATTAACGAAGATTATACAAAGGTTTAACTCTGGCAGGTCTTTACTGCAATCAGCAGTTAGCTGTCCTCTGTCTTGTGCAAGTTATACAGAGTTGCACCTTTTTAACCTGTCTTGGTAAATGTCACTTTTAGGGCCATGGCATACAGGTGTTAGAACATTGTGGGGTTCTAAAGAGAAGAATATGGTCTTGATGTCCCCGTTACACCAAAGTGATTCCACTGTTAAACACCCCATGGCCTAATACAGATACAGGATGATAATAAAATATGTGTTGTAGATTTCCTTTAGTAACCTGTTCTGATATGAGGGCTTGGGGCTGCTGCATAATACGAACTACACTTATTTTCTTTCAGTCAGGTGGTAAGGCCAGCGCATCTCTACATGTGGCCAGAGCTGTTTGCCGGAGAGCAGAGAGAGTGTAAGGCACTTCTCCTTGTTTTAATCTCTTCTGTCTACTTAAAAATATCAATCTTGACCACAAATAGCCACCATCTTTGTTTAAAACATAGATTAAACTGCAAATAAAACATTAAAATAATAACTTTTTTTATTTTTATTTTCAGCACTTTCAAACTGTTGCAGATGGGGGAGGCAGAACCAAATGTTGGAAAATACTTGAACAGGTAGCATGACTCAGTGCCACTATTTTGACAGCATTCTCTACATTTCATGTAGAAATGTGCCTTAAAGCCATGTAAGAGGAATAGGTTACAGACAAGTTAACAATCCTTAAGGTCCAAAAATTATAGAACTTATTAAAAGAAAACTTAACATTCATTATCCTATTTACTACTTTGGTTCATGTGCTTTCTCAATGAACCTTTTTAAAAAAAATTGGTGTAGTAAATAGTGTTTACCATATGGTCTAATGAATTACATATTAAGTTCCATTCAGGCTGTGGTATACCGAGCTCCAAGGGAACAGACAGCGCATAAAAAGAAAGTACCACATTTGTATGAATCCTTAAATGTTAAAGGGAAATAAAAAAGCCACTATTTTATATTTGTGTTTATCAAAAGCTGTGTACTACTGAGTCGAGTAATATACATGAAATCACTGGACTACATTAATCCTGGAATTTACCCTATCAAAAAGAGAAGCAGCCTGGCAGGTCAGCCATTTAAAATCAGACCCTCAAGTAGGCAGCCTAGGAGCTCCAATCCTTTAATTCATTCATTCAATATTCCTACATCTGTAGGACAAAAAAGGGGGAGAAAGAAATGGATTGTTAGAGCACTCATAATCCGATCTGAATAATTGAGACTATCTCTCATATTCCAGAGAAATGTCTGGTCTATTAAAGGTATAGTGGGAACATATCAGATGGTCCAATATTGAATTATTATTAGTATTATAGGGCAAATGCCTTTATTGATATTAACAAATTAAAAACATATCTCCTATTGAGATCGAAATACCCTCTTAATAAAAAGGTGAAATAAAAGAGAAAAAAGTAAATGTGCAAAAATTTATTGTTTAAAATTATACCACGGATAGTAGAGCTAGGAGGTAGCAGGGGTGTATTAATGTCTGTATAATCCAATAGGAGAGAGCAAAACAATATCAAATAGGATAGTTCCCATGAATGGTTTGGCAACTCTCTGTATTTAAATATTTGTGGATCCTGACAGATAATGGATTCCAAAAGGATGTTATATCTTGTCTGTGGTCTTTATGATAGATAAATAATAAAATCCAATTAATCACCCTTGGTGTTAATGAGATTTCCAAGATTATTCAATCTTAACACCAAGGGTGATTAATTGGATTTTATTATTTATCTATCATAAAGACCACAGACAAGATATAACATCCTTTTGGAATCCACTATCTGTCAGGATCCACAAATATTTAAATACAGAGAGTTGCCAAACCATTCATGGGAACTATCCTATTTGATATTGTTTTGCTCTCTCCTATTGGATTATACAGACATTAATACACTCCTGCTACCTCCTAGCTCTACTATCCGTGGTATAATTTTAAACAATACATTTTTGCACATTTACTTTTTTCTCTTTTATTTCACCTTTTTATTAAGAGGGTATTTCCATCTCAATAGAGATATGTTTTTAATTTGTTAATATCAATAAAGGCAGTTGCCCTATAATAATAATTCAATATTGGACCATCTGATATGTTCCCTACTATACCTTTAATAGACCAGACATTTCTCTGGAATATGAGAGATATTCTCAATTATTCAGATCGGATTAGGAGTGCTCTAACAATCCATTTCTTTCCCCCCCCCCCCCTTCTTTTTTGTCCTACTTATGTTGTATAATGGACAGAGCACCCCCTCATCATGTTAATGATTTTTTTGATATCTAGATGAGGCATATCCTAACCCTGTGCGGATTACTTTCTCCTTTCTTTCGAATATTCCTACATCTCTCAGCAGTTGTTCTTTCCCATGAACAACACGAGTGTTTCTAAGCACTGTGGCACCTGGAAGAGCACTGCAATGCTAGCAAAGAAGGCAGCAGAGCCGTGAGGTTGGATCAAGAAATTTATCAGGTGTACAGCATAGTCACTAGCCATGTAGAAAACGAAGCAGGAGAATGCCCTGTGACTACATGTACTTACTGCTCCTACTATAACAGATATTCTGTAGGCAGCGTGTTGATCTGTATTAATGCAGCAAATAAGTCATAGACATCACCTTGCTTAGACAGGACATGGCAAGAAAAATACTCTGCACCACCAATTTGGAGGTGCAGGCGTTGCAAGTGGATGTACTTAAAATTCAGGATGTGGAAAATCGGCTTAGGAGGAACATTTTCCATTTTATAGGATTCCTCAGGAGGGAGAGACAGTGCTTCTTGGATACATAGCTATTGAAGCTGTCTGAAGAAGCATTTCATCACACCTCCTGGTGGCACGTGTCCATTGTATACCAGACAAAGACCCACCTGGTGTCCAGGCTTGTTTTCTGAATTAAGAAAAAGTGTTTACCCAGACTTTTCTGCAGATGTAATGGTAACAACGAATGTTTCCTGAGAAAAGACAATGGCTGCAGAACCTGGGCTCGAAATAGTCTAGGTTGTGTCTTGTTAAACTGAGTGATTGACAAAGGAAGCTCTATTTATCACTGACCCAGCAGTGACCAAAACTGGGGTCTCCACCAACAGCAGAGAAGCAGTTTGTTTCTCTGCTTTGCAGAGCTAGCATGGGCGGCCCTAGGTGTGTGCATACTGTTCATATATGCTGAAGTTTAAAGACTTCCCCATGCAAGTTTGGAATGCAGAGCATCGTGATGGTAAACTTAATGGGTTGGGCTGTTTGCCCTAAATTTGTCCTACAATTCCTCATTTTTCTTTGTTTTAAGCCTCTCTAGTTGGGGTGGATATGTTGGTTGGGTTGTAGAGGAAAGGGGTTCTCGCATTCAACTTACATTTTTTTTTTTCCCCCTGCTCTTGACGGCAATTGTACTGTAGAAAGCAAACTCTGATGGCATATACAAGATATGTGCCAACATAACTAATTATGGGTAAATTTTGCAATACTCCCTAACCTTATATTCCTTAGTTAAGCGTTTCAAAAGCTATGTGTGTGGTCTTCTAACTTTCAAGAGATACACATTACCCTTAATCTCAGAATTAGCTGGGGCCAAAGGTTAAGCTCAGCACATTATAAAACAAAGAATAAGAGATGGGACAGATAGGGCATAAATCATGGTATAATCTGGGGCCCTCAACAAAAGGCTTAAAAGGGCCCCATGTTCTCACATCACTGCCTGAGTTAGTCTGAATAGTTGTTATTTCTGTGGCAGCATTTGTCTAGCATTCAGGTACCAACACTACAAAGTATATTACCACAACCTGTACAGTTATTACTGCATGGGTCAATGTTCTTATCTCACTATATTGAGGTGGGACTCTACCCTGGTCTGCAAACACATAAACCTCCTTCTGTTAAATTTAAAGCTGATTATGGGGTAGATATGTTATAGAAATCAAGTTAATCACCCTATACTGATCAATAGCTACTGTCTGCCACCCTTTAATACAACTCATTGCAGAAATATTTCTGTCCCTATTACTGATTATATTAATGGGTGACTTCAGCACAGCACTGAAGGACCAGCTAGACAGATACTCAAAATCATTCCATCATAAGCAACAACATTCCCTATTAGAACCTATGCTGTCAACTACAGACTTCATAGAGGCTTGGTGACGGCTACATCCTGATCAGAAATCTTATGGGTCGTTGCCAAGATTAGATATCATTTTTGTCTAGGTCCCTTCTTTGAAGGCCGCATACTAATAATACCCGTCGGGAAGTATTTCTGATCATTCACCATTAGGCCTTAAGATTTGTCTTGGAGGGGACAGTGTTGTTATTATTATTAATGTTTATTTATAGGACACCACAAAGTATCCTTAGCACCGTACAAGGACAAACAATGGCACAGTACAAGTAACAGAAAGCACTATAACTCGGAGCTCAAAGCACAGCTAGAGAGACAGGGTGAGGGATAATCAGTGCAGGCTGGTAGCTTGTGCCCAAAAGGGTGGGTGCGGGTGAAAGGTTAAGAGCCACTGAGGGGAACAGAGAAAAGCAAGAGGCGTTGGAGGGCAGAAGGTCCGAAACGAGGTGGACTGAGTAGCTGTAGAGTGAAGTTAAAAGTGGTGGAAACAGATTATGGAAGCTTAACCCAGAGTGTCTTAAAATACTACAACATACAGAAATTCTGCAAAATAACGCACTGAATTACTTTGAATGAAACACAGATTCAACTCATCCTCTTATGGTTTGGGACACTTAAGGCATGTTTCCATGGTAACCTAGCATGAATGCCTGTCATAAGATGGCTAAATTATAGGTCAGGGAACTGCTGCGGAGTGTAAAGGAGGCATATATCAGTATCTAATAAAACCACATAAAAGTCTCTGAAAAGCAAATGTCACCATTCATGTTACTCCATTCTCTGTAATATTATATTATAAAGGTGAGCTCTTAAGGTATATAAATTAAATATTGCTCTAGAATTTGAGTCTAGCCCATGCTGAATTGTTAGAAGCCTAAATTACTCCGGAAGATATTAAACAAGTCTAGATTCATGCCTGCTAGGTCAATTTATGGACACTATATATAAACCTTAGAGACAATTATTATATCGGTACTGGACTTATTGCATCTTTAGAGCATTGAGTCAGATGAATGAACCTCCTTTGGACAGTTATGTTGAAAATGGCTTTTGGTCCTACATTTTTAACATGGCCCTGATCTTTCATACTCCTAGAGACAGTGGGAGAACTTGGCCACATTTCAGGTAGTTTTCTTTAGAGTGCAGAACTCATAAGACACATTGATTGCTGCCTGCTCTAATCACAATTGATACACAATATTTTAAGCTTCTACTAAATAAAGGTGGAGGAAGACACATGTATGAGGATGATGTATGAATTTGGGTGATCCCCAAATGTCTATTCTAACTAGGTTAAGTTGTGAATTTATTTGGAAAAGTCTCCATTTCCCAACGCCCATCTATAGACTTATGTGTACTTGCAGAAACTGTCACTCCAACTTTGATGGTATTTAGAATCCTTGAACACAAAGCTCACACACTGTATTATAATTTGCTAGTGGTTAATAAGCCTCATTCATCAGAGAGAAAAGGAATCTCTATGACACACACACACACACACTGACACACACACACACTGACACACACACACACTGACACACACACACATACACTGCCCTTGTGCTGATAATCAGTAACACTCCTCTTTCATATTACAGGCTGAGCGATTATCTTTTCACATTGGCAAGATATGCGGCTAAAGCAGAAGGCAGACCTGAGACAATATACAGCCGAGTGCACCCATAAAGTCTTCACATCTCTAATAGTGTGTGTGTGTGTTCTCTCTTCAGAACAATTGTTGTGAGCCACAGGTAACACATTTTGTATCATTTACAATGGCTACATAAACAAAAAAAAACAAAAAAAAAAAACCTTTCAACTAAGGCTAATTCAAACATAGGACTTTGCATCAAGAACGGATCAGAAGAAGACATCATTTGTTCACAATGGCTTGAGACTTTATTGAAGTGCATTTTGTATAATTAGTTTTAGATTTTTAGGACAACACTTTCATCTGTTGTGTTTTGTTCAGACAGTCATTTACAAGCCAATGGCACAATCAACACCCCATCTATGTATCAAATGTGATTCTGAACTATTTGGCCCAGTACTGGAAGCTTGAAGAGGAGGTTTCAGATCTTTTTGCAGGTAACATGTTAATCAAATATAGTGTTAAATCAAACCACAGCTTGTTGATGCATACATTTTTATGATGGGAAATGTCTAATTGTTAGTACAATATGAAATAAATAGTTACTTGCTTGACATTGGTCTAGTTTTTTAAACACATGAATTATTTTGTTTGTCAGTAGAGGAATAAGGTATGGGAGTCAAAATAGCTAACCAGACAGACACTAGTATCAGTTAACACAGTTCCCTTAAGAAATCACTGTACTATTGCAGCACTGCATTGATCTGACTGTTCAGGCACCATTCTGGGTGTGACAGGTCCCCCATCCAGCTGGAATCAAATAATGGATCCACCTATGTGATGGTCTTTGTTCAACCTGGATCAAATTCATTTTCTATGCCCATTCATCATACAATTGTTTCATAGATTTGATAAACCAAGATCTTCCCCAGGGGAATCTTATTGGTATACCACAAACAGAGTACAGCCAATCACTGCATGCTTAGGACACAAGTACAGTACACATCCTCAGAAACTCACCATTACTTTACTTACTGGAGAGGGCTTTCTCCATTTATTATCTACGGTAGAGGAAAGGTGAATGAATGTTAAAGATCATCAACTTTAAATATTCATTGCACCTCTGTTACAAATGTCTTCCCTATCAGTAATATCACTCAAAGGGAACAAGCACTTTCCAAGCTCAAAAACTTTACAGATTCCTTTCTGCTCACATAATGAATTATTTTGAAGTACAACCATGTGGGAGATAAAAAACCTGCAAGAATTTACATGATATGTACCTCAATACAGTCATATCCCAAAAAAAACCCTTGTACTTTTTGACACTCAATTTCCTCTACACAGACATTGAAATTAATAGTATTTGGTCTCCACATATTATTTGTGTTAATATTGTAGAAATTTTGTTGAATTTAATTAAATCAGAAAATGAAAAGAAATGGTTGACACCATAGACATTATTTGTTAACACAGACTTCAAAATTGTGAATAACTGCAATTAACAGCTTCCTATAGCCATGGATGAGCTGCCTGCACCTCTCTCCTGGCAAATTGGGCCACTCATGTTCTGCACCACTTGAAGGGGATTTCTCCCAACTGATATTTTCAGTTCAGATGTTCTGCGGGATTTAGATCTGGACTCATTAGCGGCCACTTCAGAACAGTCCAGCGTCTTGTCTTGAACCAATCCTGGAGGCTTTTTGGACTGTAGGGAACACATTCTGTTCTTTGAAAACAGAATTTTGCTTTCTGTAAATATAGGGATGATGTTCTTTACCAAACAGCTCTAAATTTGGTCTCATCTGTATACCAGACATTCTGTCAGAGGGGAAGAAAAAAAAACAACTATTGACTTGTTCAGGTGTGTTTTGCCGAACTCCAGTCAGGCTATCTTAGGTCTCTCTCAGCAATGGGGCTCTGCTATCATTTGACCCCTGTTCATCGAGTTGGCGATGAATGGTGCCAGTTGAAACTGTACTTTGTGTCTGAAGATTAACTTCAATGACTTTGGCAATTGATAAAGGAGCTTTCTCCGCTATTTCAACATTAAGCAGCAACCTTCAAGTTTTCACTTCTGACCACATCCAGCAAGATTGGCTACAGTGCCATGGGCCTTAAACTTCCTAATATTACATTGACATGGGAACAGCAGGGTGTCAAGATTGATTTGTCACCATTATATTGTCCATGCTTGGCTACAGTCTATCTGACCTCCTCAAACAATTATCTGGCTTTTCTTTTCTCCATGCTCATTGTCGCACACACCATGACAAAAGAAATTAAAGTTATTAGTTTTCTCTATTAGTTTAATGAGTAATTTTTATAGTGGAGGCACCTGCTGCTCACCACATTAGTTCAGTCCCAAATGAAGGAAAATCACCCGTTTGGAATCATAGTTATTCCAAACTACTACTTGAAGAGGTGCCAATAATTTTGTCTGGTCAATTTAAGGTTTTCTGTGTGAAATAAGCTATGAGTTAGTAAGTTTTTCTGCTTTTTGTGTTTCATTCTACTACAAACCAGAGAAGTGTGTATGTGTGTGTGTGTGTGTGTGTATATATATAATTTTTATTTAATTTCAATTATTTTCATTTAATTTCAATTATTTTCTGGAGGAAGTAGTGCATGATTACAAACAGCTGCAAGGGTGCCAATATTATTGGCCACAACTGTGTATGTGGCACACATACTTACAATCTTAACAGTGCAGGATTCACTATTGCAACAGTTTTATTTACTGTTCAGGCAAAGTGGAATTAAATTCCTCAAAAATTATGCGTCCAAATACTTTCTAGAAAAATGTGTTCATAGGTCATAAAAAAAAAAAGTGAAATAATGTGCGATAGCTTTCACTGAGCCACCATTCCTTTTAACCTCAAGTTACCAAATATATATTTTTAAAAAGTAGAATGTCTGCAGATTGTCTCATTTAACCAACACCAAGATTGGTAGCCTATGTATTCAAAATTGATGAGAATTTCAAAGTCGTTTATACATACATATTTTTAGAAAAGGTGTTTACATAATTCACAGATACAGAAACAAAGTGCTACATATATTACTCTGAAATTATGATCACATTGGTCAATCCCTTATCTATTAAAAGCCAAGTAAATATTTGGTGGATGAGAATGCTTAATAGAAAGGAGCAGTAATGGTCTTAAACCTCAGTAGCAGAGAGAAAACACAAAAAAACAAACATTGTGCCTGGCCTTTCCTATTAATCCATTCTGGATTTTAGAGTGCCGATTAAAATTATTTATGTAAGAGTTGTCATTACTGACAACTGTACTAACCCTGCAGGAGAGACATACAGGGAGAATGTGTAGCACTGGCTAGAAGATGTAATTATACTTACACTTCGTAAATAAGTACATAGTCCAATGTATTCACATGCCTGCATAGGACATTGAATACGATATCCCAACAGTTACAGATTATGGAAATGTTCACATATTCTTCTTTTAGAAATCACATCTTTATGAAATTTGACACCACTTGTTAGTCCTGGAGATGGAACTGGCCCACTGCATGAGACTGAGCTGTTTGTCAGCATATGGAGGATAGCGCAGATATGTAACACATTCAACTGTAGTGTTGCGCAGCAGGCAGGCACGGCTGTGAGAGAAGATGTCAAAGCTGAACTTACCACCATAAATCCCTGGAGCACTGATTCCTGCATTAGAAAGGGAAAACGAGTTATTAATGGGAATATGAGAAAAAAAAAAGTTAAAATGTAAGCTAATTTATATCTACCTGCTTATATACAAATGCACCAGAGGAAACAGTGTGATCAGAGAAACATCAACTAAAGGCTCTGTGTGCTACGAATACACCAGTGTGTTACATATTTTTAGTTATACCAATTAAAGAAATGTTAAAATATACCCCAAAAAAAAAAAAAAAACACACATGAAGATTGGGAAGATTTTCAAAACAATGATTCAAATAAAAGCCAATTAATTTTGCACATCGGTACACTACACTATATATTATAAAATATTTTAATGAAGTTGTAATTTACTGCACTAGAAAGTATTTTTGGGGGGCTTTTTAAATATATAATTTTTATTTGTGTTATAACATATGTGGCCATGATTAGACCAAGACATTTACTCACCCACTCCTCCGCAGGGCAATCTGGTGTACAAACTTTGGACCATACTGTCATTTGAACAAAAGCTTCCACTAGTGGTTTTTTGCATAACTTCTAAAATTACCTAAGATTGAAAAAGAGAGAGACAGACTTATAGAAGCAGTCAGAGGAACATTTTAAGAAATATTTATTTTTCCTGGAACACGGCAATATGCTTATAGCAAATACAAAGCTTGAAGATGACCATTATCTTCTGAAATCCTGTTCCCTACAAATAAGGACTAGTCCTCTAATCCATTTCCCGCTGTCCTTTGTTGGACTGTGTCCTGAGTAAACGCTCTGCCAGCTACCTTGGAGCCCTGATCCAAAGTATGCAGTCAGGAGGAACGCACCATAGTCACCAGCAACAATAAGGTGCTGCAGAAACTACACACATCACCCAGAAATAAGAGGTTCCAGGTGCCAGTGAAAGAGCCGGGCGATGGCTGGGACGACTCCTACAACTGTGGCACCATGGTGGTGTACAGTTGACGTTTGCCTGAAAACATACATACTGCTGACCTGCATGAAAAAAAAAAAAAAAAAAAAAAACCACCACAGACTCAACAGAAGGGTCCCAAGTGAACTCACACCACACTCAAATCATGCAAGCACATGAATAAGGCCAAGAACCTTCCACTTACTGGAAACATCTGGCTCAGGGCAAATTACAGACCAACATTTAGCAGCAAGACAGAGGTTCCCATAGAGGGGTCCTCACTGAGCATGCTGGCGCAGCTTATAGCATGTTTGGACTGGCTAGATCACAGCAGAACAGACATTCCAATGCCAATTCTCGATTTTACTTTTCCAACAAAAAAAAAAGTAGGAAGTAGGAATTTACCTGTGAGTTGTTAGAGTAGACATATACAGCTAAGGGTCTGTCTTTCCGGTTAATAAACTGAATAGCCTCTTCAAGAGATTGTATGGTTACGATGGGCAGGATTGGTCCCAGAATTTCCTGATGCATAATAGGATCAGATTCTTTCACATCAATCAGAACTGTAGGGGCTAAAAAGTAGAAAATAAGTAGACACCAGCGTGGGGTTCAATTAGCCGCAAAGTGTCTCCAGAACGTTGCCGACACTTCGCAGTGTAGATTTTTTTCTTGCATCACTTAGGAGTTGCAAGAAAAAATAAGTAGCGATTTCTACCGTAATTGCTGGCAATGTGCGCGGTGCAATGTCAGTGCACCACATCACTGGCAATTGAATATTAAAAAGTTGCTTACTTTTACTGTATATTTCACTATTATAATTTGAGAGATTATGCAACAGGTTATTTAAGGCATGCATGGAGCTACAAAGGGGATTCAGGTGAAAACACTGAAGGAGGTTTTAAAAAGTGGTAGAACATTATAAAACTTTAGCTCAGATGAGAATAAAAAAAAAAAAAAAAATACAAAAATTTAGAATTAGTTTAAGTGTTAAGGTGTCACAATAATTGCATTGAACATGACATTTCCTTGGGTTGGATTCACAACCATTAGACTCTCACCCTCTTAGATCTGCTTTGTCTCCTTTCTGATAACCACTTACTCCTTCCAAGTCTTCTCTTGTGCTGCTCCCCACTTATGGAACCCCCAACCCTGAATGACAAGACTCACTCCTAATTTTCAATAGACCTCTCAAAACCAACCTCTTCAATGCAACCCTCTTCTGAGAGCACTAACAGCTACAGTCTTAATCTCCACTCTGGGTCCCACTAGCTCTAAATGTCTCAGAACTCCACTCTCCCTCTAAACTAAGCTCTGACAAGCAGAGCCCTCAATAATCACACACTCACAAATCTGCATGTTCCATCAAACTTTGTATCCACTTGTTGTGTTTGTAGAGATGGTGGATATAACCAAGACATATCCTACATCAGAGTTTTGTGGCGCCTTACAAATAGGAGAGGATGATCATCTTTATTGACATCGTTGTAAAAAGTCATTGGGTTTGCAACAGACTTCTCCAAAAACTTCATTAACTATTATTAATATTTTAATTAAAAAAACAAAGCGAAAACAAACCCTACTTCACTTATTAGAATGTTAGTATCTACCTTACAGAGATTCAATGTCAGTTCCAAAGACTCAATATTCATAGTCTATGCATCTGGCAACCCATCCCCCTCCATGCCCACCCTGATGAATGGAGGAGGCAACAATGGGGCCCTTGGTAAATCATATCCCGTTTTCCCTCTGTAAGCAGTAAATCTTGAGGAGCCCACTAGTCAGTGAATAAGCATTTTTATATGTTAGCCACCAGGAAGGGATCTGCATTGTATACCAGACATCAAATGGAGCTGCATACCTTACTACTCAAATGGGGTTGCATTGTATTCTTTATAGTCCTTTATGGAGCTACACAACCCCATACGCAGCAAGCTGTGATGCACTGTGTGTTCGACACCTTTCTATCATAGCCAGCATTAACTTTTTCAGCAATTTGTGCTACAGTAGCTTTTTGGTGGGATTGGACTAGACAGGCTACCCTTCACACCCCATGCCCATGACCCTATTACTGGTTCACCAATTGTCCATCCTTGGACCACTTTTGGTAGGTACTAACCACTGTATAACAGGAAAACCCCACAAGAGCTGCAGTTTTGGAGTTGCTCTGACCTATTCATCTAGGGCCTGATTCATTAAGGAACTTAAATTAAGAAGTTTCTTATTTCAGTCTCCTGGACAAAACCATGTTACAATGCAAGGGGTGGAAATGAGTGTTCTGTTTTGCACATACGTTAAATACTGACTGTTTTTTCATGTAGCACATAAATACTTGATAGCTTATTTGTACACTGAAATTTATAGTGGATATTTGTGTGCTACATGAAAAAACAGTCAGTATTTAACGTATATATGCAAAACAGAACACTCATTTCCACCCCTTGCATTGTAACATGGTTTTGTCCAGGAGACTGAAATAAGAATCCTCTTCATTTAAGATCCTTAATGAATCAGGCCCCTAGACATCTCAATTTTGCCCTGTCAAAGTTGCTCAGATCCTTATGCTTGCCCATTTTTCCTGCCTCCAACACATTAACTTCAAGAACTGACTGTTCACTTGCTGCCTAATATATCCCACCCCTTGACAGGAGCCATTGTAACGAGATTAGCAACGTTACTCACTTCACTTGTCAGTGGTTTTAATGTTATGGCTGATATATATATATATATATTATATATATATATATATATATATATATATATATATATATATATATATATATATATATATATATATATATATATACACACATACACACACACACACACACACACACGTCACAGCAGATTACACATTGCAGTACTAGATAGTTCGTGTTGCACACAGACAGGAATCTCAGCTGCAGGTACAGCTGTATTACCAGTTACGCTGATCACTCCGTGGAGAGGGGACCAACCCGATTCAAACCACCCTGACCCACAGCTGTTCCTGGCACCTGGGAGATCCATGAACAGGAGAGCCAGCTGTTACTGCTGTTTACCATAACCTGTAACGAATGTACAGTTACCTACCTGTAATCATTTTTTTTAGTTTAGTGTTCTTGCCCAGTTAGGGAGATATTAACTTCTTAATGTTTGTCAATATGAACTTGGCCTTCAAGATTTAAGCTATTTGCTGCTCTTAAATGTGTTTGCCTTCGAAGTACACGCTTTGTGGTTTGTATAGTCGATTGATGACAAATCTGAATTTGAAACAAACATAAGTGACACACACACACTTCAGTTGGATTTGCCACATAGCTGCATTTCTTACCCATGTATCTTTCACCATCATCATTCTGCCCCCCAATGGCCACCTGACCACAGGATAGAAAAGCTTTCACTCGTCTGTATTGTTCTGCACTTGCCATACGCCCATAATGCTGTGACTCTTGTGGGTTCTTCCCGTAGAATTCGTGGATGCACAAATCCAGTTCATGGACGAGAGAGTCTCTCATGTCAGGATGGCACAAAATGTATTCTGGAGCCAGTGAATTCTGGCCAGCATTCACAAAACGAGCCCATGCAATCCTATGAGCAGTTATGGCAAGATCACAAGTCTTGTCCACGTAGCATGGATTCTTTCCTCCCAGGACCAAGGATACAGGTGTGATGTGTTTGGCTGCCGCTTGCATCACCTGCCTGCCAGTCATACTGTCCCCTGGAACACAGACAATTTGCATTTTTTCAAGGTCTGTTTGACAAAAGGCCTGAACATTTTTAAGTCTTTACAAATTTTGGGGCTTAAAATTACTCTGGAGCTCAAGGGCAAATCATATATGTGTTTCTACTTTGGGGGTTGAGGTAATAAGTAAAAAGTGAGCGTTTCTCATGTAACATCACAATAAAACACATTTAAAGAATACAAGTAATGTAGACTTTGATTATTGAGCGCCGATTCTCACAAAAAAAAACCAAAAAAAAAAAAAAAAACGCATCAGCTAAAGGCAGAAGTTCTTGTCAAACCAAGTTTATACGTTATCTACTGAAAGCAGCCAGCTTGACAATGTCATAAGCCATTTCTCAGGAGCACAGTCAAGGACAGGCTGGGGGGCATCTGGCCCCTGAGCTGGTCCCATAGTGGGATACCTTGGGCTGGGTCACCTGCATTTTTTTCTCCCCTTAAAATGTTCCTAATAGGCTACCAAGTAGAGTTTTGCTCCCAGGGCTAAAATTTGCCAGCCCTCCCCTGAGCACAGTGAGCCAGTACATGGGCATGTCACATATTAATAACCAATCCTTCTGGGCAGCTATGATAACTCCATGCAGGCATGTAAAAATATGAATATAAGAATACTATTTTATACAGCAAGTGTCACATATTTAGATATCTGCTTAATTTGCAGTTGTGAGACAGTAGGCAACAGACTTGCTTTAAAAGGTTTAAGGAAGCATACTGCAGGGACTCAAAAATATACTTCCCACCTTCCAGGAAAGCAGTGTTCACAGGAAGGATACATACAGCACATAGGACATTAATTTAGAGTCAGGGACAAACGCAGATTTTGTAGAGAGGCGTTTCCACGCCACTCTGCCAATGGGCATGATTAGCATGCATGCGGGCATGACTATAAATTTTAGACAGTGCTTGGCTGCTCGCTAACTCTTCCTATCCGGTCATATACATAGTCAATGCTTCCTGCACTACTGTTAGGTGCACACAGCTCTCCTTTTTCGAGCAGAGCCGTGTGAAGCAGGACATACCTCCCAACTGTCCTTACAGTCAGGACAAAGTCCTGACTGAGTGTGTCAGAACAGTTGGCAGACTGTCCTGCTCTTTCCTACCTGTTCTTGCTGCTGTCAACACTTGTTGCTGGTGCTCGTGTCCTAACCTCAGTTGCTGCTTGTCTGGATCCTGGAACGTTGGATCCCTGTTTGGAAAAAGGACAGGTACATGATAAAAAAAATAAATAAATCGCAGCTATAAATGAACACAGTAGGCCTCCCTCCCCTAAAGCAGCCCGGTATTAAATCAAAAGCACCCACGTTTAGTAATTAGGCCTCCCAGCTACTAACCCGGACAGTAAGTTAATGTCATTCACCTGTAATAAAAAGATCCATTTCCCCCCAAAGAACCCCAACATTAAATTAGTAGGATTTACATTTAATAAACCTATTTCCTCCCAAACATTAAATTAGTATTCACTTTCAAGACATAGCTCCCCTTTTTCCAAACTCAGCCACACATTCAATGTATAGTCCCATCATCCCACCCTTAATACATCCGCCATAATCCCACTATCAAATATCCCCAACCTTCACCCCACCAATAAATTAAAATCTCCCACTCTCAGCCTACTATGAAATTAATATTTCACACCCCATCCACATCACATAAAATACCCCCCTACACTTACATTAAAATCCCTTTCCCCCCCTCCCCCACACATATTTTAAGCCCCTCAAGGCCTAGGTTTACAAGGGAACTATTGTACTTACATTAAATAACCCCACTTACATTAAAAGTACATGAGAACCCCACCCACACACACTTATCCTCTTCATCTAGTGCTGTGTATTGTGTTCGCCTGCTGCACACATGAGACATGCTGGCAGTGGGAGAGAAAGTGGGGACACAGCAAGGTGGGGGGGGGGGGGGAGGGATGGCTGTTAACAGTGCAGACAGAAATTATCTGCACACAAGCTGCAAAGTGGCTGGTCCCAGGAGCAGGGTCCAGCCACCTCAAGCATACAGTGCCACAGGCTTGGAGGAGGGGAGTTACAGGTGCTAGAAAACCCTCCCCCCCAGTTTACCTATGAGTGTCCATCAACAGACATTAAGCATTGTATCAATTACACAAAAGGGAATGTGATATTTAGCTTCTCAATTGCAACACAAACTTGGTCTTTAGGGATTAATACACGCATTACCTATGTAAAAGACATGGTCAAATTTGTTCTCTAGAATTTCCGTTAGGTCACATTGTCCTCCAGAGATCAACTGATAACAGCTCTGAAATAATAAAAGTTGTATTAATTATAAAAAGGACCAATATTAGGGTTGACAACAGATCACAAGTCCTATGATCTATAAGAAACAAACAACGAGATACTGTCCTCTGATTGAAACAAAAGTGTGCCTCATTGTAGATGTCACTTCACCCACAGTAAATGTGTAAAAGGGTTAGAAAAAGTCACCTTGCTTTTGCAAGTTGGGAAGTTCATTGAAGGAGTAAAGTACGTGGCTACCTTGTTATTATAACGTAGTTGCGTTTAGAAGTTGAATTACTAGAGTGGGTGAATGTAAATGAGATTTGTCATGTATAGGTACCATAGTTTAATAAGGAATAATACTTGTGTTTTCATAGTAATTTAATGTGAAAATGTAGCAGGTAAAATGTTTGAACATATTTAGTGTATGAAAATAGTAATTTTATATTAAGTGTTCTACACGGGTAATGCAGGTGTATACAATGAATGGGCACACAGATTACAGGGACATGGTGGTTTTACAAGTAAATACTTTACCATGGTTAGCTGGCTGTAGGTGTACATAATATTCATCTATATATTTTTACTACCCCTATATCAGTATGGATAGGAACACATTATTCATACACTCACATTATCCATATAAAGGGGAAGTAGTGTATGCAGTAGTTCCGCAGTGTGAGGACAGGTTTCTGAAGGCTTCAATATCACACAGTTACCTAGCAAATAAAAGTGGGTAGAGTCTGGTGTAAGCAATCCGGTAGCCAGCCTGAATAGTGTCAGAGACACTTTTTTTTATACACAGACATAGAAATATACATTATACATAGCAATCGATATACCACTTGACATATAAACCTTAAAGTTCTTCAGATCAAGACATTTATTTTTCAAAGGTCTAGTTAGACGCAAGTGGACAATAATAGTAAGCTAAATATAATTTGGTGGCCAAGTGCCCAATGTGTATTAAAATACTAAAAGTCTGCTCATCTGTTTGAATGGGCTTCAGTAAATTACCAGAACAAGGCCCTATAAATTAATATATAACCACCATAAACTGTAGCATGTCAACAGGTGTTTAATCATATATTTATTAACTATAAATATGGCATATCTGGATTCAATTTCCACTGGTAACAGTAGTCATTTATTGTGAGAACACAAGCCTCTGTAGCTGATCCGAATATATGTATATACACACAGAATACATACATGCTCTAAGGATGCAAGAATATACTATGGTTTGTATTGTAGGGTTGCCACTAGTCACTGCTGTATAAATGTGCATTTTGGATAGAACAAAATAGAATCTCTAAAATAAAAATTTAGAAAGTGTTATTTATGCCAGGTAACAAAGTCTTCTGTAGCATACATTGCAGCTAAAAGTGCAGTTTATTGATCCAAATTCGGATGTAGTATGGTCATTCGCAGAATATGCAGCTTAGAGTTAGAGCAAGTTCTACATAAATGTCTGAGTAAACCGTTCTTCATTGAAGGAACAAGAATCACTTTGCCCTCTTCTAGATCAAAAATATTTTTGCAATAACTGCAATATGAAACAAGCACAGTTTATGTTCCTTTACACCAGTGATAGGCAACCTGATATAGTTCTAAAGCCAAGTGTGTCTCCAGAATTCCACCTCATGACACTCAGATCTGCCACTTGCTCCAAAATAGCCCTACAATCATGGCCAAAAGTTTTGAGAATGACACAAGTATTGGTTTTCACAAAGCTGCTTCAGTGTTTTTAGACCTTTTTGTCAGATGTTGCTATGGTATACTGAAGTAAAATTACAGGCATTTCATAAGTGTCAAAGGCTTTTATTGACAATTACTTTAAAAATTATGAAGAGTCAATATTTGCAGTGTTGATCCTTTTGAAGACCTCTGCATTTCACCCTGGTATGCTGTCAATCAACATCCGGGCCACATACTGACTGATGACCACCCATTCTTGCCTAATCAATGTTTGGAGTTTGTCAGAACTTCTGGGGAAGGGGGGGGGGGGGGGGTTGTCCACCTGCCTCTTTAGGATTAGTCATAAATCCTCAATGGGATTAAGGTCTGGGGAGGTTCCAGGCCATGGACCCAAAATTTTGATGTTTTGATCCCCATGCCACTTAGTTATTACTTTTGCCTTATGGCAAGGTGCTCCATCATGCTGGAAAAGGCATTGTTCATCACCAAACTGTTCTTGGATGGTAAGTAGAAGTTGCTCTTGGAGGATGTTTTGGAACCATTCTTTATTCATGGCTGTGTTCTTAAGCAAAATTGTGAGTGAGTCCACTCCCTTGGCTGTAAATGCTACCCCACACATGAATGGTCTGAGGAGGCTTTACTGTTGGCATGACACAGGACTGATGGTAGCGCTCACCTTTCCTTCTCCGGACAAGCATTTTTCCAAATACCCCAAACAATCTGAAAGGAGATTCAGATAAAAGCATTTTACCCCAGTCCTAAGCAGTCCAATCCCTGTACCTTTTGCAGATTATTCTGTCCCTGATGTTTTTTCTGAAGGGAAATGGCTCTTTGCTGGCCTTCTTGACACCAAGCCATCCTCCAAAATTTCTCACCTCACTGTGCGTGCAGATGTACTCACACCGGCCTGCTGCCATTCCTGAGCAGGCTCTCCACTGGTGGTGACTGGTCCTGCAGCTGAATCAACTATAGGAGACTGTCCTGGCGCTTGCTGGACGTTCTTGGGTGTCCTGAAGCCTTCTTCACAACTATTGAAACTCTCTCCTTGAAGTTCTTAATGATCCGATAAATGGTTGATTTAGGTGCAATCTTACTTGCAGCAATATCCTTGCCTGTGAAGCCCTTTTTGTGCAAAGCAATGATGACTGCACGTATTTTTGTGGCACGGCTGAGTTACAGTGGAAATGTCTTTGGGATAAAGTTCATTGTCATGGCAAAGAGGAACTTTGAAATTAATTGCATTTCATCTGAACACCCTGCATGACATTCTGCAGTATATACAAATTGCCATCATAAAAACCTGAGGCAGCAGACTGAAAAATAATATTGGTGTCATTCTCAAAAATTGTGGCCATGACTGTACATGCCCTCTGAGCACATCCCACATGTACTCCACCATATGCTCCTCACAAATCCCTCAGACCTTGCCCAACATGCTCTTAGGAAACGTCCGCTCATAAAACAGCTGCTTTTACTTTAAAGAAGGCGCTCAAGCAGCCAGAAAAATGATATGTTGCCATGAAGATATTTACCTGCAGCCACTGCACCAACCACTGGTATAAGGCAAAGTTGTACTGGTAAACTCCAGCCACCAATAATCAGGACTACACCTACAGGCTCCTTCTGTAAGAAACAGTTGTCCAGGAGAGAAGTCTTCAGAAGGGGAAAAAAAAAAAAGTATATATTATGAATATATTTCTACACTTACAAGTAGAATCATACAACAGGCGGACTTATAGTGCGAGTGAAGCATACCATACTCTTCTGAACAGGTTCTGGCTTCATCCATTTTTCCAAGTTATGTATTGCATAAATGGCTTCATTTTTCACAGTTGTGATCTCCAGTAAAACAGTTTCAAACCTCGGCTACAAGAGATATAAAAAATAACTGAATCTGAAATGAATTGCTTTATACTTTGTGGTGTGCTCAGTATTTACAATATAATCCATAGCATAAATAGGATTCCTTCTCTCAGAATGTACCAATACACAGATTGGACTGTCCACACATTCAATTTTAACTTGCAATACACACATTTGATAAGGACACGTGTGTCACTATGTATGAGAATGAACAATGACATGATGTGGTCCAAGGGATTGTTTGATGGAGTGGGTGTCCAAATTTGATCACCTGGTATCTAATATCAACTGTACATATTAGTATGTACTCAGAATTAAGTTCTGATTAAGTTATTCATTTCCCCCACTGAAAAACTGAATTCATCCAAATCAAATTACCCTACCAGTATATTTTTGGAGTGTGGGAGGAAACTGGAGCACCCAGAGGAAACCCACGCAAACACGGGGAGAACATACAAACTCCTCACCCATAAGGCCACGGTCGGGAATCGAACTCATGACCCTAGAGCTGTGAGGCAGAAGTGCTAACCACTAAGCCACCGTGCTACCCACACACATATATATCAGCACCGTACAGTAGGGAAAATAGGACAAACATGGTAGACAAAATAAATGCAGACATGAAAAGGGGTACGCAGGACCCTGCTCATTAGAGAGCTTACATTCTGAGTGAAAGCGGGCACAGCTAATAAATATATATATATATATATATACACATACACACACACACACACACACTCAACTATTCCATGTGTACTATTCATTAAATGAAAAACATGTTGTATTGTTCAATTAAAGACTTATAAAATCATGGAGTGTGCATAGATTTAACTAATTTATATTGAGTTGAGAGGAATGGTCAACATTCAGAGATAGTTTGTATCATGCCATCTCTTTAGGACATTCCATTCATTTCCGTAGACTTTAAATACTGCTTAGATTAGCTTCATCTAGGTCTTAAAATAATCATGGAGTAGGAGAACATTATTACTCTCCAAGTTACATAGGTCACTGCGATTATGTCACATATGCGATTTTCTGAAATAAAGACACCTTTAAAAAAGCAAATGGACTTTCACATGACCATCTGCAACTTTACTAGATACCCAGCTTTATATTTTTATTCTCCTTTTGTCCTTCTCAGTGATGCAATTATACTATTGAGCAATTTTATTTTAGTAGCTATCCTTGGACACAACAGAACTTCCACTGACAGAGGCTCTTTCTATGCATTTGGGGAGGGGTGGATGGGAAAGGTCTGTGCTAGCCTTGTTCCAGCCAATGGACCAGATCAGTGGTGTGTAGAGAAGTTGGTGGAATAAGAAATAGCAGAGAATCTGGCCACATTTTAGTAGTTAAGTTTGTACCATGTTAGTCATTGACTGAAGCAGGAAAAGGTGGAAATACAAATATTATCCTTCAATGGTTAAGTGAATAAGCCTTTGGGTGACTCAGAACCATGTCTCCAAGGCTTGCAACCAAACATCTATTCAGTCAACCAAAACACAATACAATTTTTATTTTAACTACTTCCTGCTCTACATTGGTTACATACTGTAACATCATTACCACTCTCTATTTGTAAATGGAAACAAGAAATAGCACCTCAACAGACATTCATTGTGCCCTAGACCATAATGAACACCCTTCTTGTGGGTGTTGTGGCTTGCTGGGATAATGTGGTTACACAGAATAGAATAATAATAAATAATATCTTATCAAAGAAGACTGAAATGAGACATTGCTCACTTGTTTTCAGGTATTTAACACAATTTCTAAACAAAATGGTACAATTATTTAAGATATTTCAAAACAGTTATTAGACCATCTGCTTTATTCCATGCTATATCTTGGGTACATTAAAGGACTACTGACCTTGTGCATATCCTTCTCCAGTGCTCCTACAAACTCAGCTTCATGGCTATCCAGCATCTGCAGTATGGCTTGTAGCTGTTGAAGCCTAAATGAATAAGACTTTGTTTTCCCAGAGGAAAAAGCCTCCCGTGACTTTTTCAGGATTTCTTCACACAATGATGAGGTGGAGGATTTTCTGGTTTGGCTTTCACCCACGACTGACCTATGGCATATAGAGCAAAAATAGGGTGCAGTCCGTTCATTAATGATCTTTCTTTTTTTTAGCTATGCAACAGATTACCTATTATCATAGATTTTTAAGGTGCCAAAGTGCTCCGCAGCGTTGTTCAGTAGGGAAGACAAGGACATACATCAAACAGGACATACGTAAAACAAGAACAAATAGGGCAGACAAAATGAATGGAGACATGAAAACAAAGTATATGAAGAACCCTGCTCATTAGAGAGCTTACATTCTAACGGTAAGAGGGCACAGCTGAAACAAGAGGAGCGAGTGTGGCTCAGAGTGGAGGTTGAGATAGTTGTGAGAATACATTAGTGTGAATAGTGTTATGAAGGATAAGGTCACCTCAAAAAAAAAAAAAAAGGGGGGGTTTCAAAGAGGATCTAAAGATTTGAAGGCTGTGGGAAAGTCTGATTGAGTGGGGAGCAGCACAGGAGAAGTCTTGTAGGTGGGAGTGAGAGGCGGTAATCAGAGACGAGACAAGGCGAAGGTCAGAGGTAGATCTAAGAGAGCCGGGAGAGTATTTTGATATGAGATTTGAGACGTATGCAGGGGTGTTGTTGTTGAGGGCTTTGTAGGCAAGGGTGAGTAATTTGAATTTGCAAATCCCTACACTGGCTCGCTGTGTGCTCCAGAATCAAAGTGGTGCAGTAGATGTGGAGCGGTGAGAGAGGAAGATCAGTCTTGCAGCAGCATTTAGGATGGATTGAAGTGTGGATATATGGGTATCAGGAATGCCAGATAGCAGAAGGTTGCAATAGTCAAGATGGGAAATGATGAGAGAATGGATAAGCGTTTTGTAGAATATTGAGTAAGCAAAGGGCGTATTATGGCAATGTTTTAAGGTGAAGTCAACAGAACTGTGAAAGAGTCTGGATGTGAGGAATAAAGCAGTGGGCAGAGTCAAGTGTGACACAAAGGCAGCGGGCTTGGGAGACTGAGAAAATTGTGGTGTTATGGACAGTGAGGGAGATTTGAGGGCAGGTGGTGACTCTGGTAAGAGGGAAGATAATAAGCTCTGTTTTGGACATGTTGTGCTTTAGGTAGCATTGGGATATCCATGTGGCGATGGCAGACAGACAGTTACACAAGATAGTACAGAAGGAGAGGGGTCAGGGGAAGAGATATAGATTTGGGTGTCATCAGCATAGAGGTGGTATTGGAACCTATAACATGATATTTCTAAAATATACACCCATCTCCACTTGCAGTCTAATATTAAAAAAGACCTTGCTCGTAAACTGCTATTTACTGCAGCTAGCAACCGATATAGAGGCACTCTAGCCTCAAATTATATTAGCTAAATAGTGCCTATTACAGTTGGACGGATATGCCTGATTGCTGTAGATCATCCCTTTGTGCAGGTGATTTGACAAATTTATGGTGTACTCCTTTTTTGTTTTTGACTGTGGGACCCGGCCATGTTCCCATTGATATCATGCCCTCACCCACAGGCCACCGACACCAGAGAGACCATTAGCACTATTCTTGCGGAACTTCATCTGCCAACGGTCATGCCTCACAGGAAGTACTGGTCATGTGAAAACATGATTTCACAGAAAGACTGGAAAGGGTTAAATCCAGATGTTTTTAGATGCTCAGATATCAAGGTAATCAAGCTCCATTGTTTGGTTAAGTGCCAATGGGCACACACACATTATTTCTAGGAGAGGAGGGGGAAGAGTGCAAATGCTGGATAGTTTGATCTCAAAACAAAGCAAAAAGCAAAACAAAAACACATGCCACAAAGTATCTAAATGTAACATATGTTGGGAAAAAACCCCAATTACTTTAATAAGCAGGTCTAAAAAAACTTGCCTGTTTATGACTGTTTTTTGGGTGGTTTTGACTACACTGTTGGTAGTTTAGATGTTTTGAAGCCACAATACATCTCCTGAGGTTTAACATTCTGGCTACAAACCGCCCTAAAGTAAACGCAGCGGTTTTGGAAGTTCTGGCAATGCGTGCCAGTTTTTTTTTTAGACCAAACATAAGGTTATTTATAGCCAAGTATAAATAAGTAAAATATGAAATAAGCCAAATATTAAAATACCTAGACATAAATCAATGTCAACAGATAAATAAAAACAGAGTAAATAATTTTATTTCAATATTATTAGGGACAAGGTAGGACAACAATAAACCAGAAAAAGGGATAAAAGAAGGTGGGGAGGGTAATTTCAATGTACAATGTGTACAATCATCTAAAGAAATAAAAATAAAACAAACTCACAAGCCTCTCAGAAGAACCATCATAGGCAGGAGTGACTTCAATGTGTTATAACTTTTTAATGAAATCAATAACTGGGAGGTTCCTAGAAACTTGTTCCCTTTAACCACATAAATGTGATTAGAGAAAGAGTGGGAGTGGGGTTTCCACCACTAAGGGGTCCTGTTGACTACATGAGGGAAGATGGGGAGGCCAGTGACAGCCCCTATATTGAGCAGATTCTCATCTGGAGAGACTTTGTAATCCAAGCACCTTCCTTGGGGGCAGCTCTAGACCACGGGTATGAGTAGGGTGATAAACAAGGGGTTATAGCGCCTGTTGGACTGGTCTAGGATTGCTAGGAAAAAATGTGGATCACAGTTGCAAAACACCACAGACTTTATCACTATGTGAGTCTACAAAAAGCAGGGAGACATTATCTTTGTCCCTAACTTGCTAGTAGCAGAGTGCAATGGCATCCATCAGGGGTATCAATGGGGACAATGTTCAAAGCCCCATTAGAATAGGGTTGTGTGTTAGGCGTGATGCAGTGAAACCCTCTGGCATCATGTAAAGAGTTTTAATTGCTGCAGTGTGTTGTGGTACAATAAAAGTATATTTTACTTTAACCAGTTACTTGTCTAGGTGATTTGTCTTCTGCAAACCAGCCAGCTGGTACTATAAGAGCTAAACATTAACCCTGTATCCTCACGCGATCCATAGTTTCATTTTATATATGCTTACAGCGGTTATTGGAAAGGTGGTGGCTTATAAATGTCCTTGTAATGGTGTAATCAGCTGGCTGGAGGCATTCCATTTTAAGTCTTATTCTGCATGATAGATAAGCACAATATTATATACTTATCTAAGAAGTTATAGGTTAATTATTTATTGTGGATACCATTTAATATAATGCTTGGATGGACCCACGTATTGAAATCTTACCTTCTTAGAACCCTAAACCAACGGGCAGGGGACGGAGAGGAATTTATGTTATCCATCACTTCTTTCTTTGTGTTGCTCATCTCATCATTATTAGTCATGCCTAAAACAAATGAATGCAATTTATTTTAAAATTAAAGTATATTCTTTGTTCAATAATAAACTAAAATGTGTGTATATAATATGTTGAACCAGTTACATCAAAACAAGTTGAAAAATAATGCTAGTTAGAAGTGTAGACAAGACCCTTCACCAAGTTATCACTCTTAACAGAGTAAGAAGTGTGACCTCAAAGCTTCCCAGCAGCATAGTGTACTATGTACTTACTGAGTGCTTCCATAGAACGCCATTACATTTCACTAAACATTAACTCTAATGAAGGCTGCAGGCAATGTAAAAACAGAGACAAAGAGTATGGAGGAGCTTACAGTTTTCTTTGACCATCACCGTCAAAGCGCATTTAATTGGCTTTAGGGATGCATATTAAATGCTTAAAATTAATATCCATGTGTATGAGTTCAAAGAGTGATGCTGAAAGCTAAGCAATATTTTGTCTTGGATTTACAAAGTTATATTTTCTCGAATGCCAGGACATTTCTATATACTTAAAAAAGGTGTTCAATGCAGGTCACACCCCTACTCACTGACCTTAATCAATAATCTGTCACTAGCAACAACTTGTTGGACAGAATACATTATTTATTCTTCTTAAAGGTCTGCACAGCAACCTTTTAAAAATGGTCAAGGGGAGAATATATTTTACATTACCATTTTATTTCGTTTTACTTTAAGTATTTACCTGCTGCGATCAAGCGTTTGTCACTATAAATTGCATATACTTTAACGGTAATTTGCCTTTTTCACCACCCCTGACACAGGTCATTCAGATGTTGTCCCTGGGACCAAAAAGTGTTACCTTGATCTGGAGCATCTGCTCAGCACAGAAAGTCACTGTATATGGGGAATTTCTTCTTAAAAGATCAATTATTTCATCCAGTAAAAAACAGATTACAGCAATTGAAACACAAATGAGAAAGAAACATACCACAGTCAGGAGCAGGCTGAGCTGGGCAGCATCTGACCCCCCCTCCCCAGGCCGGTCCTATAGTGGGCTACCTTGGGCTGGGACACTGGGCTACTTGCATTTTTTTTTCCCCTTTAAAATGTTCCTAATAGGCTGCTGAATCAAGTCTTGACCCCTGGGGTAATATTTGCCAGCCCTCCCCTGACCATAGTATACTGGAACCCATCCTTATGCATTCTCTGAGATACTCTCCCCTTTTGTAACTATGCAACATACTCCTAGTTCCCTAAAGACTCAGTTTGAAAATGTAACACATACATAATTCCCAATTACACAGTTCCAACAAAGGGCAACAATTTAATCGGTCTATAAAACCATCCAAAAGCCACTAGGTGGCATTCTACACTAATCAAACAAAATTTGACTTATAGACCAAAAATGCCTGATTAGTTTCTAGTTCCCCAATTGCAATAACCTGGGTTAAATAAATTCAAAAGCCTTTAAGTTAATGTTTAAAAAAAATAAATAAATAATCAGACCAGATTATTGCAAAATGAAAGAAGAAAGCAGAAATAGTTATCACACTGTGATGAAGGAGTGGACCTTGTAAAACAAACATACTGCCTGTCCTTGTGGGATTGCTTGATTGTCAAAGATTACAATGCACCTTTTCTGATCTCTGGAGTATTTGTCAGTGCTCTCTTGCAGTAAACTACTTCTGCTTTTCTAATCTAATCGCTCTTTCTACTTTGATACACTTAGCAGAAATTGAACAGAAAACCGACAATACTTCCTCCCACTCATAGAACATCAATTAATAGCATCTGTGCTTTTATGAACACACCCAAGACCCCATATGTCTATATTAGAGCTACAATCAGCAGTTCATTGCTCACATGTAAAACATCACCATGCTCTACAGCAACCAAACAGTCCTTTGCTAGACACTGTACTGCACCACTAATACATTGTAGTAATTACTCATCAGTTACTATGTGCAGTAACACACTTACACAACTATCTCCACATTTCACATGATCCATCTGCTGTTCCTTAGTTCAATCACACTAAAACAGCTCATAGGGCTATTTGAGAATTCCAATCACTGACAAACCAATAAAAACACCCTGTTTGTATTTATTTCATTAACCCATTTATGTCAGAAAACCACATAAAATGTGTAATAACTTTGGATGTAAACATGCAATTTGAAAAACAACTTATAAATGAGTTAGTTTCACTTTATTATGCAAAAATTAAGATTATTATATATTCGTAATAAACCTTTACAAACCTAGGTATTTATCTAGATTCTGACACACTACACTGGTATTATGGATAAAATGCTGCACAATATATAGGGCTCTTTTATGACCTATTGTCTATATTGAGGCATATAGAAACTATAGAGTTAAAAATTGAAGTTGTTAGAGAAAATATATTGTGCAGGGTTGCACTGAACATCTGATTCGGAATTCTGCTCTACCATTACACTTATTTTAAGCCAAAATGAATTCAGTTGGGAGATTTGGGTGACGAACAGGAGCAATAAAATGGATTTGTTGACAAATAATAAATATGGGATTTATCAGACAGCATCTGCATTTTCAGAGGCCTGGCAAAGGCACCATTTCTTTGTCCTTCACTAGTACTCAGTGCATAAACATACTGTAAAAATTGTGTACACAGCGTATATTATAGGGCTCCTTTAGAAGTGGATGCATTTGCGATTCGAACGTACCTAGAAACATTTTTAACTCATTGCACAGTTATAGCACTATTACACATTTGAATTGGTTTTATATGTTTTAATATTTTGCTAGTGTCCAAGTAATTAAGTAATTATATATTTTTAATGAGTAGCAATAAAAAGCTGATTTATTTTATCAATATTATACATCCCAGAGTGCCTGTCTAGAAACATATTTTCTTTTCCTATGTATAATGGATTAAAATATATGTATGGGTGTACCTCCCAGAGTATATAATTGGTAAACACCCTGGGTGGATATAATTATTCAAATAATTCCAAGGGATGTTGAATAATTGATGCGGTTGGAATATTTCTTTTTTGTAGTAAAATGTTTCATAGATTGTAAGCTTGCGAGCAGGGCCCACTTACCTCTCTGTCTGCCAGTAATACACAGTCTTGTTTTAATACTGTGTTTGTTCCCAATTGTAAAGTGCTACGGAATATACTGGCACTATATGAATAAATGTTAACAGGGTCGGACTGGCCCGCCGGGGGACTGGGCTATCCCCTGGTAGGCCCCGATCCTAATCGCTCCGTTTTCATTGGTGGGAGGAGCGGAAAAATAAAATAAAATACTCATGTGACCGCGGTGCCGGCTCCCCTCCTCTTTGCTCCGTTCGCACTAAATGTCGGGCGTGACGTCATCACGCCCGATGTTCAGTGAGGAGCAGCGCTGCGAGGAGTCGGCAAGAAGACAGAAAACAGAAGAGAGAAGAGAAGAAGAGAATAAAGAAGCCGAAAAAACGGAAAGTGAAGGAACGGAAGCAAGGGGGGAGTAGGGCAGAGTGAAGGGGGAGTAAAGGTAACATGGCAGAGAGTGAAGGGGGGGCTACAGACAGCATGGCAGAGAGTGAAGGGGGAGCACAGACAGCATGGCAGAGAGTGAAAAGGAGCAAAGACATCATGGCAGAGTGTGAAGGGGGGCCAAAGCAGCATGGCACAGGGTGATGAACGGGAGCCAAAGCAGCATGGCACAGGGTGATGAAGGGGGGCCAGGAGAAGGGGGGAGGAAAAGCAGCAAGGTACAGGGTGATGAAGAGGGGTCAGGATAAGGGGGGGGGGGGGGCAAAAGCAGCATGGAGGGCGCAGTGTGATCATAAGGAGGCACAGCATGGTGATTTAGGGGCACAGTAATGTGTGTGTGGTGGCACAGCGGGCTTGTGGAAATGTAATGTGTGTGGTAGGTGGTGGCTAACTAATGGGTGCTGTTTCGTCTGTAGGGTGAAGGTGGGGCAATTTCATTTTATAGTGGGGACTATTAATTTAAAATGGGGTGGTTTGGAGGCTATTAATTGAATGTGGGGCTGAGTTTGAGGAGCATGAGGTCTGTTTATTAAATGTGAATATGAATTATTTAATAGCAGTGACGGTTGCGGGAAATAGGTATATTTATTATACGTAATTCGATTAATTTATTGCAGGGGCTGTCTGGAGGGAGGGAAATAGGTTTATTAAATGGGAATACTATTACTTTAATGTTGGGGCTGGAGGAAGGCCTAAGTATTTTTTCCAAATAGGGCCCTCAACATTTCAGAATCCAGACAAGCCGCAACAAAAGAAACCAGCAACCAAAGGTGGTAAAAGTGAGAAGAACAGGTAGGACAGTCTGTCAAATGTTCTGATTCTAGTGCAGGCTTGGCTAAACTGTGGCACTCCAGGTATTGTGAAACTACAAGTCCCAGCATACCCTTCCAGCAATAAGCTGCTATATATTGGCAAAGCATGCTGGGGCTTATAGTTTCACAACACCTGGAGTCCCACAGGTTAGCCAAGCCTGGTCTAGTGGGACAATCCCAAGTTTTGGTGACTGTTCTGCCCAATCTAAGGGGCAGGTCAAGACTGTGTACTCTTTATATACACACTGCATTCTTTATATACTACACTATGGTGATAGCTGTCCTTCGCAGGCTGACCACACCCCCTCTAGTGTCTGGTCTTGCCTCTATGATGGATGGCCACACCCCCTCTGGTGGGCCCCTAGCGTTGCAGTCCCCCAGTTGGCCCTTCATGCCCCAGTCCGACACTGAATGTTAATAATAATAATGTCAATAATAAAAATGAGTAGTTGCCAGCATTGCTGTTTATCTCCCCCAAATTTCAATTCAATTGATTTCAATTGAAAATCGTTCCTTAATACATTTCCGCCCAGGAGTTCAACATAAATTGTACCAAAGGAGGACCTGAAGGGCCTGAACTGTGACACAATACATGTAAAAGATATTTCACCCCCGCCCTGTCATTTCCTCCTCCTCCTCCCAATCTATATTAGAAGACTATAACTGCATTTATGCCGATTCTGTGCTTGTTCTGACTTTATTGATGCTATTTTTGATGTTTCTATGATGTGCTTTTATCTTCAATCTGAATCTGTATCTTGTCTTCAATAAAAACAACTTATAAAAAAAAAAAAAGTTGTCATAAATACTTTGTCAACTTTCGGTTGAGAAACTCAGGGCAAACCTTAACAAGAGATATGAAGCTCTGCTTAGAAATCCCTTAGACAGAGTAACAGATAGGTGTTGGATTGTACTGGACTCACCCAAGTTGTTCACAGTTTTCAATTACACCAGTCTTATATACTTTGCCAAAGAATCATACATTTCTGTGAAGTCCTCTGGGATGCCTGGTCGTTTCAGTGAAGGGGTCAATATGGCAGCCAATCTCTATAGACTTGGATTCAGTTTTGCAACCAATTACAGCATTTTTTGAAGGACACAAGTTCTTTATTAACTTATATTTTCTTTTGAATACATGTTTAACAGATACAGTAGCTGGGATGGCAATGTAGCACCATCTCTTTGGTGAATCTCTATATATCTTAATATGAACAGAAATACATATTGTCTAATAATGACATCTTCTAGCTCTAACTCAGAGTGGATCCAGTGGCATCCACATCCCAACAAGCTATCTATGCCTATAAGACTCACTTTGTGAATTTAAAATCTATTTTTCAATTTGTTAGTGTAGAATGTGCTTACTGGGGGTGTCCATGCAAGAAATTTACTCCAGCTGTTAGCACAGTACATACAATGGTTGGATATGCTTGTCACACAAGGATTTAATAAAAATATTTTTCTTGCTTCATTTAAATGTTACAATTTAAATGTACAATATGTTTATGCATACCTAGCGGTATTTTGAAGGGAGCTGTGTCGTATGCTTCTGCATTCTTTTTAGAATCTTCAGAGAAGATTGTGTTTGTTTCTTCATGCTTATGAGAATGTTGAGGGGAACAAGTTGCTAAATGTCTTGTAGCCCTTTCTGGACTCTATTAAAAAAACTATTTTCTACCACCATAGACTTAATTGGTTGTAGCCCTTGGTTTAGTGCTAGTATGGATTGACACATTGATATAATAGTACATTTATTTAGTGGGGCATGTATTTTATCCTGCAGACTATTTTTTTGCATGACTCTCTGTGTTATTCTCATGCACAGCCATATCACAGATGTCCTGTGAATCTATTTTTAATACACGCTGGGTATATTGTTATTGCCGTTTGGGGTTGCTGAGCAACCCAACAAACCTCCTGGATGTGCAGCATCACGACCAAGTTGTGACTTTGGTATTGTAGGTATTTCAATGGGAATGTTAGTTCCTTTGGACAAAAGGAAACTGTAGTATCCTGGTTCTCCTCAAATCTCCATGTCTTTTTTCATTGTCTCTTTTGCATATCCTACCTCCTCTTCTTTCACCAGATCTTTCCGACCAGGAATCACCTGAACCATTTCCATAGTACAGTGGATCCTAAACTTTTTCAGTTCAAAGCACCCTTAGGGTCACCATAATTTTTTCAGGGCACCCCTAAGCCAAAATAATTACAAAATAGTCCCCCGCCTTGCTTTACACTTGCCCTGGCCGAGGCACCCGTATGATCGCCGAGGCACCCCAGGGAGCCTAGGCACACAGTTTGGGAACCACTGCCACAGTAGATTATGTCCACTTGCAAGGGCTCCCAAGACAGGAACAACAAAAAAAAAAGCCTTACCATGGAAATCTAGAAAGAACTAATCAGGACATAATCATATAAAGCAATACCAGGCAGATTACTGAAATTTTCAAAACTAGTCCATTCACCTTGTTCCACATTTGCCAGGGAAATCCTACAGGTTTTGCTGGTGGAATTTAGTTTTAAATGTTCCTAAGACTACCTAAACCCGACTACACAGCATAATAAAGTGATCATCATTGACCCAGCTCAAGTCATAGATAGAGACGAGTGAAGTTCTGGTGAAATTTCGAGTTTTGAAACAGAACACAGTCTTACAAAGGTGCAGTGTTCCACTTTTACTTTGCAATTCCATGGAATGTCACTCTACACCAGGGGTCAGGGAACTTTTTTACCTTTTACCCCCAAATATATTTAGATACGCCGATGTTACCCCCTTGATTTGAAAGGAAGAAAATCATATATTATTAATTATTGTAATTCAAAATTTTATTGAATCTATTCAAAATTTCTTTGAAAGCTTTAACTTCAAAACTTCAGGTTTCGGAGAAATGATTTTGCTTAATATTTGATACGAGAGCATCAATATTGTGGCATTTTGATGTCAGAGCAATAAAGATACAGTCTTCAGTGTCCAATCGATTTCTCTGCTTTGTTTTTATGTTCGTTAGAGTGGAAAATCCTTGTTCGCAAAGGTAGGTTGTTGCAAAAGGCAGCAACTTTTTGACTGCCTCCTCATGTGCAATTTTGAATGCCTTTGCAGCTGTTGACATCCAAAAATATGACAGATTTGCTTTGTTTTCAAATGCAATACGTGCTTCATTATTGCATCGAAGCTCAAGAAGTGCCTCTGCCAACCCTGGAGGCTCTTCTGGTACAACAGCAATGTCACATTTAAAGGGGTCTACAATCCAACTGACAGCATGTGAATCGGCAGCATTACCCCCAGGAATTTAATTTTTACCCCATCTGGGGTAATTTACCCGTTCCCTGACCACTGCTCTACACACTCTCTGTGAATTTGCCTTTCTCTGCAGTTCTAGTTTATGAATAGAGCTGGGGGAGGGGGGGAACATATAATTCATGCTGCTGGGTGGTATAGCTGTGGTAGAATTGAAAACACTTAACTTCAAATTTCACGGGCGAAACATGCAATATTTTGTGGCCGAATGAAGAATGAGGTAAAAATATTTCAGGGCAGTTGTGAAAAATGTGCCCATCTCTGTTCATACATTTCTCTAAATGTGAATGATGGAAAGTGGACAAGCATAATCTAAAGTATGGTGTCATGTGCACGCTCGTGCTGGATGAGAGTAGACGCCTGATTTTAGAGTTCCAGAATCCTGTGGCTTTCAAGCATACTTTATAGTATTTTCAATGAAATTGATTTATTTTATTTTGCTCCACCGATGTCTCAGAGGTGTAAAACTAAATCCCAGCAAGACGTGACCATTTGTTTTTAAGAAACAGGAAAAGCTAGGCCTCAACTTAGATGGAGTTTGTGAAACTCTAACTTCTCACGCACAGATGAGAAAAGTTACAAAGTGCAGCGACCTCCTCGTAAAAAAAAAAAAGAGTTCCAGCAAGAGCTTCGTAAGGCAGTGGGTGATTTCAAAGCAGAGATTGCAACTATACGTTATAGAATGGATGCCTTAAATGCCAAGACTGATGAGTTGTAAACTGCGGCTAAACAAGAATGACTTGCTCATATTTCCGCTATTCGTTCAGGCTCCTCCAGCAGAAGATTGCTCTTTATGCATGTGACGCCCTTCTTCTTACGTTGGCCAAAATGTTTATATTTTTACCCAACCCTTTTAACAAAAGCCAACATTACAGTCAGGTTACAAAATTCACATGAAAAAAACATTTGTTCTAGACCTCCACTTACCCCACATCACAAAGAATCTTTTGGAAGTAAATAGCAAATTTACAAAATGAATTCTCTTAACTGTATTGGGCTTTTTACAAGATCCTATAATGACATTTATCCTGAATTGTTTGCTATTGTTAAAGCTTAATAGACTGTACTTAGGTGCACACTTAGTCGTGGTCTGGGAATTTACAATCTTAAAAAAAATTAGCTGCACAGCTGCTGTATGTTTGTTGGCACTCTCCTCTGCATTCACCCCAATTTGCTTTGACATTGAGGCTGCAAGTATTAAAATCTGATCATGTTACCTTGATTGCCTTAACATACTTACTTCATCTAGAAGCCACACAGTGATATCTCTGTCTATGTCAGTAATGGACCATTGCAAACAAGTTTACATGCTCATTCCTTCCTTGATACCTATCTGGAATGTCCATCTTGCTTTCCCTGGAAAAATACCCAAGATTTCTACATTTGGCTAAAAGTAGACATCAGGTTACTCAGCAACTTAACATTTTTGAGAAAGAGCTACAGCTTAAATTAGGTATTTCCTTCTCTAACAAATTCCAGAAATATCTGTAGATTAAGCGTTTTTTCTATCCACAAGTAGTTTTTAATCACTTTGGAAACACCTTGCACCATAAGCTATACATCTAAATGCCTTATATCTGCCTAGGCGGTTTACTGTATGCACATCTAGTCATGGGAGGGAGCTTATCCGATCCTCCTCCTTTATAGCGTGTCTTACCACTCCCCTCATATTCTGCTCCTTCTCTTACCTCCCCTCTTGCTCACTTACTCCTCTCATCCCCACTTACTCCTCTCATCCCTTCCCCCTTCTCATTGTTATAATTTACTCCTCCTAGTCCTTTCCCTTCCACCCTTTAGAAAACGGGGGTCTGGGATCAGCTCCACAGTGTTCAGATATACAGAGGAGTCTGCTACACAAGGCATTCAAGCTTTGCAGATCAAGTAAGTGTGAATGTGAGGTATTAATGTAATGTCAGGCTATTCATGTAAGGTGAGGACTTTTTATGTAATGATGATGTAATCACCAGATACATGCTGATGATGCCATCAGCATGTATATTTATTGTTTAAACTAGAGGATAAAAGACATAAGGATGTGCCCCACTCACCTAAAACAAGTAACAAGCACAACTGCTATAGAATGGACTGCTTATCATGAATGTGGGGGAACAACGGTCATGAGTTCCCTCTGCTTAAAGCAACATGCACTAGGCTGATATCACTATAACAGGGAGACTTGCAGCATGGGTCCTCCTGTTATCATGTGTAATCAGCCACAGCCCAGTCAGCACAGTGTGGCATAACTCAGGTCAAACCACCAACATGTCAAAAACAAATGGGTCTCTTTCAATCATGTATTTGGAGGGTAGGTGCTAGAATAATAACATAGTCAAAAAAGATTATTGTAATAATACAGTCAAAAAGATTAAGTACAACAACTACATGTCTTAGAAAGTCCAGGCAGCCATTGACTGATTGGGCATGCTGGCACTTCTAGAACTGCAAGCACCAGCATACCCTTGCATCCATGGCCAACTGGGACATGCACTTCCACAACAGTACTTAACAGTAAGAAAGTACAGAGATAACATTTGTTAGTTAATATAAACACCTCCAAAGTCCATCTTTATTAGTTTCCTAAATATATAGAAAATCTTCTTTCATTGGTCCTGATGTGCTAGAGACCAAAGCGTAACAATGATGTCCTGATGAGTGAGGCCTCTACTGTTTGTGACAACAAAACACTTTCAATTACTGTGAGTACCAAAAAACAGGCTCTTAGAATATAAACATTTTGATCTAAGTTTAATTTGGGGTAAAATAATTATGTGATTAATGACCTCTACTTGTTCCCTAGCTTGTACCTTTGGTACAGTAAAAAGATATTTTATCTAATGTTTAGATTTTTGACTTAACCATTTTTTTTTCATCTAAATTTTACTGAGGAAACAGTGTTGAGACCATAAAGGACAAGTCTACCATTTGTGAAGTTCTTGTTAGCTTCAGTATTCGGGGCATATTTAATTGAGAGTTAACTCTCTCAAAATCGTGCTTATTTTCACTACAAGCCATTCATACCCTCAAAAGACCTCTATTAAATGGCATCCATAGAGCTTTATTGTAGAGCTGAGGCTCTTGGCTTCAGTTGAGGAGACAAGGGAACCCCCCAAATTTGTTATATGTGGGGGGACATACTTATTTAAAGCTCCGCTAAAGATGGCGCTGCCCCGTAACAGGAGCCCAAATTATAAAGAGCTAAGTATATTTCATAAGGTGGTTTATTTAAAATGTTATCTATTTCTAAATAAAGAAGTTCTTAAACACTCGTGAAGAAATAATAGCAAGCTTCATTTTATGTATAACCGGGAACATGGTGATGCTTTATATGCTTTTTGTTGCATTCATTTTAGAATAATTAACTCAAAGTCAATAAGGACCATTTCCATAAAGTATTAAATGATAGTAAAAATTATTAATTCCAAGTATCACCTGTATACAGTGGTAAAAGTGTCTGGTATACTTTGGTATCCAATACTACCACTGCTACTCCCAATCTATACTCTGAACCACATTTGCTCCTCCTGTTTCAACTGTGCCCTCTTCCAATGCTCTATATTGAGGATTGTCCTCCATACCCTTTGTTTCCATGTCTGTATATATGTTGTCTACCTTGTATGTCCCTGTTATACTTATGTCCTGTGTTCCCTACTGTACGGCACTGCAGAGCACTGTGGCGCCTTACAAATCTATGATAACAATAATAATTATGCCTTCATCACATTCCATTAACTTACATTTTCTATACCGCCACTTCTAAAGGTCCACTTCGGCCACTACAATACTATATATATTTATTGGAAAGATACAAATTTAAGGAAGTATACACATAACATGTAAGTAGTGTTTCTGACCAATGAATAATTTATATTTAAACATCACATAGGGTAATAGACACAGTATTTTGACTGCAATGTTTATTAGTGACCTTTGTATCTGGTATTCTGGGTATCAACATTCTGCCTCAGAGATCTTAAAGTTGGATTAGCATAAAATCCAATAAATACAAATTAATTTTAAATGGATTTAGATTTTGGGCTGAATATCAAAACATAACCTGAACTCTAGTATAACTCTACATTATAATATCTCCGTATGGGGGTGAGGAATAAGGGATAATATAGCATACATTACAGAGAAATTAATTTTGTATCACTAAATTTCTGTTATATGTGTAGTAGGATTCAGATTTGTTTTTTTAAGCTAATGTGCTAGATCCATGGTCACTTTATAACAAAGTTTCACCAGTGTGATCACCTACCAGCATGTACTACTGTATGTCTTGGCTCAGATAACCCAACATGGTAGCCCTGTGACACATGCACCAAGTAGTAATAACGCTTCATATAACTGAACAGAACTTCTTGACTAGCAGCTTTGTAGGAGTTCAGAACCCGGCATGTACAAACTTCTTGAACGTAAAGATATTTTTCAGAACAAAAATAAAAAGGAGTTTTGATTTATTGTCAAGAAATTATTAATAATGAATAACTTATTTATTTAGCATTTTTACAAGCAGATAATGGGTGTCAGGACCTTCCCTTTTACACAGTAAGAGGGTGTCCCTCATTGCTTCCTGGAATTGTAGAGCTGGAAGATTTGCACCCTGCAGCGGTTTCCTGTTCCAGTGGCAGATGCAAGGTAAAGTAGTATGATCCCAGACTGATGAAAGCATCTGAGAGCAGGGTAAGAAAACAGCTTCATGCATAATTCTACAGTGACTTCAAATTAACATTATAACAAAAGACAACGCCCTATTAAACATGTAAAAACTCTATAATAAAACTATTTTTGGACTGTGATGATTTATTAAAGAATGTCTGTGGCATTTAGATGGGGATGTATGGATGATGTCATGAATATACATCATTTTAAAATTAGTCACCTATTTACACATTATACAGGTATATTTTATTTATATATTTCTGGGCAATTTTTATTCTAAGCGATCTGGAGGAGGCATAAATATAAGGGTGGGTGCTATGGGCAGTTTCCAACAGATCCAAATAAGCTTAACCTCAAACGAGCCATACATGAATACTTTTGCCTTCAGCAGTTCCCCTAGAATCATGCACAAAGAATCCACATAACATATTTTATTTGACATAACAGAAATGTGCCTAACAAGAGTCTATACCCAATCCCTAATTTGCCCCTATAATCTTCTTTCAATCATGTTTCATGATAGGTGGATTGTCTGGTACAAGGTCTCTAAAATATTTATTTACTATCTGTCTCTACATAAATATATACTGTAAAACATACTGTATGTGGGGCGTTAGATATATATCAAGTATTCTACCAGATAAATAATTGTTTCAGTCTATGTACAAATGTTTGTATACATCCTTACCTATCTCTATAGAGAGATGCCCACACACAGTGGACCACAGCTACCGACAAACCGTCATGGTCCTCCACTATGAAGGAGAACATACAAAGAGGCTGAACCAAGGGATGGCATGACTGGAAGGATGGGAAGATAGGTGTCGATTGGGGTATTGATCATGTGGACAAACTAAGGACATGCTTTCTCTTCAATAAATAAATGTTTCTATAGATAGAATTATAACTTTATGCCAGAAATACATATTTATATAGAGATTGGAAGTACTCTACTCATCAGGAACAGGGAGTCAGATGTACTTGTGGTCTCCTAAAACATCAGTAATTCTATCTAGTGGCAATACTAGTTATAGATCTTGTGATGTGACTCTTAAGAAAACAATGTTGAAATATTTTAATTATCTTAAACCACTGAATGAAAATATTGCCATATTGTTTATGTTATACCTGTCAGCTTAGTGGTGCAAAGAATCCCCTCATCCCCTTTATTATGTACAGTGCCTACTCTCTGACCTTAATTAATGGCTTTATTAATGTTTATACGGTAGTGGCTGCAGCTCTGTCCAAACACTTTAATAAACTGGTACTCTTGCCTTATTACCTTATTTTACAAAAGGACTTATGTACATGTATGTAGTACTGAAAACCATCCAGCAAACCTTGTTTTTATAAGCCTTACAGACATCTTTAAAATGAGAAAACCTACCTATTTAATGACACTATTCACATAATTCACAAATCTAGAATAAAAAAGGTCAGTTTTTGCTTATTTTAGAAATAAAATACATTGTTTGCCACCTGAAGAATAAATCTACAGACAAAATCAAACAATATGGCAGAACTACATATTTAAAACAATGTTATTCTGATATGTAAAAATAGGGGACTGCGCTCCTTCTTGAATTGCAAGAGCAGCTCTATTAGTTAGGGTTCCCTCCCTTAAACATAATATTAGAGATAAAAATAGGCGCTCATTGACTCAGATAGTATTCCATGTTCAATATGATGCCTCTATGCAGCAAAACAAAATTGTCTCCAATATGGTCTATACTAAGGAGCCTTTCACATTGTTTTTTTAACCAATCTTAGTTGAGTGGGAATTTTATTTGTTATGTTAGTAATAAAATCCATTTTAATATATTATTAGAACAGATGGCATATATTTATTTTGTGGAGGTCAACACATCCTAGTCACTAAGGCTCCTTAGTATAGACCATATTGGAGACAATTTTGAGTTGCTGCATAGAGGCATCAAATTGAACATAGAATACTATCTGAGTCAATTAGCGCCTATTTTTATCTCTAATATCCTGATACATTAGTAATTTTTCTGCTCAAACATTAAACAAATTGCTCTGCAACATGGTACAAGACTCAGTGCTGAGAAAATTATCCATGAAGCTGTAAAACCAGAGGTGCTAGGACAGTTCAAAGCCAGTGTTCATGCTGATAGCATAGCGGAGTTTCTCCCTCAGGATCCCCTTCTTGCTGTAGTTGGGCAGTTTTAGAAGGTTAAAACAGGTAGAGGACGTGGGGAGGCGACCGCCTGGCTCCCGTTTTCTGATGGTAAAGAAACCACGCAGCACACTACCCAAGGTGTCCCCAGTGTCCTAGAAAAAGAATAAAAAGTGTTGTGAATTATTAAAAAAGAACCCTGCTGTGTGCATTTATGAGTGCCACATGACTGACTATAGAGGCCCTGTGATGATTAATGGGACAAAAAAGAGGATTTTTATACTTACGATAAATCCATTTCTCCGATTCCATCTGGAAGACACTGCTACCATGGGGTTATGAGAGTGGAGGTGGAGTTGGCACTTAATAGGTTAACTTTGTTAATGTATCAAAGCTGACAAACTCCTTCCCTCTGCAACCCCTGTAGCTCCTCAGTTTAGTTATAAAGCCCCAAGGAAGGAGAGCCAAACAATCTGAGAACACACAGCAGAAGAGCAGAAGGTAGTGAACGCAGTGTCCCCCAGATGGAATCAGAGAAACGGATTTATCGTAAGTGTAAAAATCCTCTTTTCTCTTTCATCCTACCTGGGGGACACTGCTACCATGGGGACGTTCCTTAAGGGAGGGACCGCTCGGCACGTAGAGCACTACAGCCAAAAGCCGCGTCTGCTGATGCAAACACATTGAACTGATAAAATTTGGTAAAGGTATGGACCGAAGACCATTTGGCTGCTCTGTACAACTGGTCAACTAAGGCCCCATTTCGTGCAGCCCAGGACGCCCTCACTGAATGGGTAGAATGGGCTACAATACAATCTGGTACAGGTTTCTTAGCACTGACATAAGCCTGCTTAATAGTAAAAGTAAGCCACCTAGCAATTGATTGCTTAGAGGCCAGCCAGCCATCCTCGTTTAGAGGAGTCAAACAAAATAAATAACAAATCCATGTGGAAAATCTTTGATATCCTCCTGACATAAATTCTTAGAGCCCTAATCAAATCCAGAGACTCCATGGAACCTGTCCCTGAAGACTGTGGGCCACCCTTAAATACCAAAACTACCATTTTTTGATTCACATGAAAGCTAGACACCACTTTTGCTAGCGAATAAAAATACAACTTTCATAGTCAAGAACCTTAATTCTACGGTGCGTAATGGTTCGAAAGGAGGCCCTGAAGCATATCTAGCACCAGATTAAGATCCCAGGGGGCCGCTGGAGGAACATATGGAGGCTGGATATGTAGGACTCCTTGTAAGAAGGTCCTGACATCCGGCATGTCCGCCAGGTGCAGGTGAAAATATATCGGAAGGGCCGATATCTGTACTTTCAGAGAGCCTAGATGAAGGCCCGCATCCAAGCCATCCTGGAGAAAAGCCAGAACCCCTGGAGGACGAAAGGCAGCCGTGTGACATGTTCGGTTTTCACACCATCTGATGTAGGTTTCCAGATGTGGTAAATACGTCCCGAAACTGGTTTTCTAGCCCGAAGAAGGGTGCTCACTGCTCGTGGAGAGAACCCTCTGGACCTACACAGGCTGGCCTCAACAGCCATGCCGTTAAATTGAGCCAAGGCAATTCCTGATGTGTGAATGGTCCTTGCTGAAGAAGGTCTTCTTGAAGAGGTAATTTCACACTCTGACCTACCGCTAGCCCCAGAATTTCTGTGCACCAGACTCACCTTAGCCAAGCGGGAGCCACTAGGAAGACTGGGTGTCCCCCTTACTTCACTCATCAAAGGACTCTGGGAATCATCGGAATGGGAGGAAACGGTTATCCCAACCTGAAGTCCCTTGGCATCATCATTACGTCACCGCCAAGGGGTCTTTTGCTCGAGAGCAAAACTGCGGCACCTTCCTGTTGTGAAGCGATGCCATTAAGCCCAGGTCACCGCCAAGGGGTCTTTTGCTCGAGAGCAAAACTACGGCACCTTCCTGTTGTGAAGCGATGCCATTAAGCCCAGGTCCGGAATTTCCCATCGTAGAACCAGAGACTGGAAGACCTCCAGATGGAGCGACCATTCTCCTGGCAATATCGCATGCTGGCTGAGAAAGTCTGCTTCCCAGTTTTGGATTTCTGGGATAAAGATTTGTGATATAGCGGGTCATTTTCTCCAGGGTCCTGATAGTGAGGACCACGTGCTGATTCAGCTGGAGAGCCGAGGAGGCTTTAATGAACAGATCGTCCAGATAGGCACTATTTGCACTCCTCTGGAATGAAGGCAGGTTGCCATTACGGCCATTATTTTTGTAAACACTCCTGGTGCTGTTGAAAGGCCAAATGGGAGAGCTCTTAATTGGTGGTGAGACGGTCCCAATGTAAATTTGAGAAGGGCCTGATGAGCCTTCCAGATAGGTATGTGAAGGTAGACACCCCTTGTTCACCGCCACGGGGTCTTTTGCTCGAGAGAAGAACTGCGGCACCTTCCTGTTGTGAAGCGATGCCATTAAGCCCAGGTCCGGAATTCCCCATCGTAGAACCAGAGACTGGAAAGACCTCCAGATGGAGCGACCATTCTCCCGGCAATATCAAATGCTGGCTGAGAAAGTCTGCTTCCCAGTTTTGGATTTCTGGGATAAAGATTTGTGATATAGCGGGTCATTTTCTCCAGGGTCCTGATAGTGAGGACCACGTGCTGATTCAGCTGGAGAGCCGAGGAGGCTTCAATGAACAGATCGTCTAGATAGGCACTATTTGCACTCCTCTGGAATGAAGGCAGGTTGCCATTACTGCCATTATTTTTGTAAACACTCCTGGTGCTGTTGAAAGGCCAAATGGGAGAGCTCTTAATTGGCGGTGAGACGGTCCCAATGTAAATTTGAGAAGGGCCTGATGAGCCTTCCAGATAGGTATGTGAAGGTAGACATCTTTGATGTCTATAGATGCCATGAATTGATTCCAGTCCATTGATGACTGACCTGAGAGATTCCATTAGAAACCTGACCCCCCAGTAGATGCCGGTTTAACTGCTTTAAGTTTAGCACAGGCCGGAACAAGCAGTCCAGCTTTGGGACTAAAAAGAGATTGGAGTAGAACCCCTGTCTCTTTTAGTATTCCGGAATCTGGCAGATGACTCCGGCGGAAAGAAGAGAAGCAACACATGTAAGCATGGCCTCTTTCTTTCGAGGGTCGCGGGGTAAGTTGGTTGCGAAGAACTGACGAGGTACCGGACCTGATAGATCTATCATGTATCCTCTTGTTATGATCCCCCAAACCCAATGGTCTTCCGAGTGCACTGCCCACTCATCTCTGAACAATAGCAGACGTCCACCCACTCCCGCAGCTGCGAGGAGGGGAGGGAGACCGTCAAACTGACTGCTTTTCTGAAAGCTTAGGAGATAGACATTTCGTGGAGGAGGAAGGCCGACCTCTAGAGGCCAAAGTTCTCAGTCTATGTGTCTGGTTACGGCCAGCGAAGCCCTTACGAAAGGACTGCCGAAATAATCCAAACCTTGGGTGTTCCAGATTTTGGAACATTTACAGAGAGGAAGCTGCTTTTGCCTCCTGTGGCCTGGCAAATTATGCTGTCCAATTCAGGTCCGAATAACACTCCCCCTGAATAAGGGAGTGATTCTAAATACTTTTTCGATTCCGTGTCTGCATCCCAGGACCTGTGCCATAAGGTTCTCCTGGCCACTACTGCGGTTGCAGATATAGATGAAGAGAAGGAGGCTGCATTCTGGGCGGCCTCGTAAAAGTATCCAGAAGCCTCCTTGAGATGCAGGTCAAGGGTGAGCAATTCCGAATTTTGCAGACTCGCTGTTAATTGGTCAGCCCATGTTTCCATAGCCCTGCAACCCATGCCGATGAAAATATAGGTCTGAATGACATACCTGCCACAGTGTAGATGGAGTTTAGAAATCTCTCTATTTTGTGGTCAGAATTATCTTGCAGGGTGGCTGTCCCTGGAATAGGGAGTGTGGTGTGTCGTGCTAAGCGCGCAACCGGTGAATCGGCCCTTGGAACCTGTTCCCAATGGTTGATTTCCTCCTCCTGTAAAGAAAATAAAGCCAGTAAACTACATGGAACAGTAAATTTCCTATCTGGCTGTTTCCAGGATGCCATCCGCTATTTCCTTCAGTTCTACTGATGGAGGAAAGCGGTTCGCACGTTTCCTAGCTTTTTTTAAGAGATTTTGATCTGATGTTCTAGTCACTTCTAGATCCAGAATACCTAAAGTCTGATGAACTGCTACCACCAGGTCGCCAATACCCTAATATCTGGAAGACTCTTCTGGGTCTAAGACTTGTGTAAAATCAGAGTCTTCTATCATTTCACCCTCCTCTTCTGACTATCCCTCTGAATCAGTTAGTGGATGGGTGTCTCTTATTTTTTGGTAATGGCCTTGGCGCATCCAAGAATTGGTTTAACCTATCCAGCCCACTAACTAGGGAAGTCGACCAAGCCGGTTCTCCTGTAAGAGGGTCTTGTGAGGTGCGGACCGATGGAGCCCCAGCCTGTCCCAAATCAGTGGACTCGTTGGTTCCCATAGTCCTGCCTGTTACTAGGGAGTCAATTGCTACTGAGGTAGAGGGGAGAACTGCCGCAACCGCTGGAATCTCTGTTGGTTTAGATAGCAGTTTAACTAATGTCTCAACTCCCTGTGTCAGGGCATTTGCCCATGCTGGCAAGCACACAAAAAGATACTAACTAATCTAGGACAGAGTCAAAAGTTAGTATCTCTTGCAAAGGTTATGTTTTATGCAATTACTATTCTATATTTTTGTAAAAAATGCTATTGCAACAACAACTCTATTTCAATATATCCTTATCTATAATATAAAGATATAAGAAAAATGGTACTTAGCCTTCCAATCAGGCTAAGATTCTTATGGAGCAGGAGAGGTCTGTCTGCAACTCAGTGTCCCAGAGGATGTCTGCAGCTCTTTTCCAGGGCAGTGTTTGGCTCCCTTGGAACAGCCCACTTGCTTTAGACTGCAGGGGGGAAACTCCGTCCTTAGTATCCTCCAACTGCACCTTTTTTCCTGCTCCTTGAGTTTTCTGCTGTTAAAGAGGGTGATCTGCTCTATGTTATGTAGCAGTCGCCATTAGTAGAGGAAACTTGGTATAATCCAATATGGCGGCCCCCGACACTCCGATTTACCAACGCTCTTTGCCGTTTTGGCAGCGCTGGTATCCGGGATTTTTTAGCAGCCTGTCAGCAGCTATAATCCACTTGTCAGCACTGATCGATTTATGTTAATACAAATAAAATAAAAGACACTATCGTTGTAAGTGAGAGCCGCCCGGCTATCGCTAAGTGTGTTCTGCCATCTAACAGAGCGTACTGCTGCAACACTTAAGTTAAAATCTATAGAGGAAAATAGAATAATTTCTTCCTGTCATAAAAGTAAGCCCAACCACCCTTGGCCCCTTAACTAAGAATGAGGAGCTGCAGGGGTTGCAGAGGGGAGGGGTGTATTGGTCTAAATCCTCAGAGAAAGGGATTTAATAGTAAGTACAATAATCCCTTTAAGCAGAAGTAGGACTCAGATGGTCAGATGTCCCAAAGAAACATTCAGTGCTAGCAGAGAAATGGCATGATTCCAGGTGTTGTCTCAGGACTATCCTTCCCTGAAAGGTTAGTAACTGATAAGGTTGCAACAAAACCTTCAGCACACATGGCAGGTGGGGCGTGTGACCCACTAATGAGGAGACAATGTACCCTGGGCATGCTGATTAAGAAAAAACACTCCCCTCCCAGGAACTGGCACACTGGTTAGAAGTGCTGCCTCCCTGGCAGGCGCTATGGGTTCAATTGGAACCAGGGCACTATCTGTGGAAATTGTATGTTCTCCCTGTGTTGGCATGGGTTCCATTCGGGTGCCCCAATTTCCTCCAACAGTCAAGAAACATACTGGTAGGTTAATTGGCTTCTGCTGAAAAGTGGTCCGGCAAGGGCTGATGTGAATTATTAAATATTTTCTTTAAACACTTTGTAATATGTAGGTGCTATACAAATAAAGATCAATAATAACAATACCTTCCACATCAAAAAGGACAATGGTCTTTCCACCATCAGATGGGAGATATCCCCCCTCAAGATAGGAAATCACCATGCAAGAAAGTCGGATGGGAACAGAGATCCGTTCCATGAATGTGAAGCACATTTTGAATGAAGTGCATGTGGAATTGCACAAAAGGCAATACCTCCAGGGTTGAGACCAAGATCTCAACACCTACATCCATTATCGGATGGTATGCACAGGGTGGTCAGAAGTGATGATATTGGCCCATAGGAAAAAATTTGTGGCAGAAACACTCTCTGAAGAACATGTACAAATAAAGACATGGGAATACCATTGACGTCAGTGAAGACTGGGCTAGTTTATGGCTGATCCAGTCGTGTGACTTCAGGAGCTGGATAGTAAGCTGGAAATTGTAAGCTGCCAGCTCTCTGCATTGGACCTTCACCACTGTATCATCCAACGATGAAACAAACTTGACCTCCTGATGATGCAGTAGCACTGGCATGGAGGATATGACCTTGGTTAAGATGCGTGGAGCCGATATTGGACCAGAAGAGAGCTCCCAAAACTGGAAGCAAGACAGAGTAATTGAAGAGGAAGACTCAAGTCATTAACAACTTCCGTTCTCCACATCCTAGTCAGGAGGACTGACCGCTGTCACAAGATTTGGAATTGTCCCATTTACCGGTCCACAAGGACTTAATTTTAGGCTGCATACCCAGACTGTTTTGCACCTACGGAGTAAAAGGAACACTTGCAGTGGAAATTAACTAATTTGGTTTTGTTTTGAGAAAGGAACTCTTCTGAACCATACTTTCCTTGACTATTTCTCTACTTGTTCAAAGTAAATTTAAAGGATACCAAATCCAGAAAACAATTGTGGATGTCCAAGCTAGTCACAAAACCAGAAAGCCCACACCTAGAGAAGGTTAACAACTCCAAATCTCCAAAGCCTACTCTGTTTCAGCCATTGACCCTAGCGTGCCGCTTGATACTGAGGAGGGATGCAAGTAGAGCCAAGAATGTCCCTCTGGTAATATTCTGGCATTTGGCACAGACATAACTTTGGACTACCCTGGAGACTTGTGTTCCCACAGTATGTGTCCTGATTGTGAAGACATCTCTGTTATGGTAATCAAAAGCTACCATTCACTGCCCTCCCCCCTTCCCAGGGCACTGTGGTGACCAGGGGTATGCAGGTAGCTAACTGGCCAAAGGTCCATTTAACCTGCAGCTGATGCCAAGAAGAAAGGTGGGGCGAGGGACTTCCGTATGGAAGCGGGCGGGTAAATTGGGTGAAGAACACTATCTGCCATGCACCACAGTATTAGCAAAAGCACCGTGGAGTGGTGGGTGGCTTCAACATACATTTGCAAATGTGTGCAACTGAGACTTTTGCATTTTTATCTACAGTAGAAATAGCAGATCTGTTGCTGGCTATAGCAGTGTGCTGGGGGGATTTGTCTGTGTTTGTTCCTTTCAGGATAACCCTACCCTTTCATGCACCTGCTATAGCCTATAAATTGATTTGAGCAACTTCCATTTCTTTATATGCACCACAGTATAACTGAGGCAATCCCTTAATTTTGTATAAATAACAATTCTGAATAAAAAAAAATGAAATAAGGGCAAGAGCCGTATGCCAACCACCTATATGCAGGAAACTGTAAAAAGAAATGAGGAAGGAGCAGGAGAACAGAGGAGTCGTCATTTTTTGTTTTCCACTGCCCTGCGTCCTAAGTGTGAAATATAATACACCATCCCACTACTGCTTGAGAAAAATATTTTTTCTGTGGAAAAAAGCTATAGTAAATAAAACATTCTTCGCTATAAACGTAATAAACTGTAATGAGATTTTATATCAAAGAAAATACCTCTAAACTGTATGCTATTGATAAGTATGTTACCTGATCATCCGATACCTCCACACAGCGAATGGAGAATGGTGGCTTAAGGTAGGCAAACCCTAAGAGAGGAGGTCGGGAGCAGCTGGTAACAAACTGAAAGAAGAATATAACAAGTGATTGAATGTAATATGAGTTGGAGCAGGAAATGCTACCACAGATAACACATTGAGATGCTAACAATTATATAGGAGATTAGCAGAAAGGATATGATGTACATTAATACCTTTAGAAACATGGCTTTTTCATCAGAGGTGAAGTCATTAGCCATAATATCCCACAGCCAAATAATAACTCGATGACTGCCATGGAAACCTCCATAGTACACAGTGTGCTTCCTGCAACAACAAAAAGTGTGTTTATACAGTATCAGTATATCAATGTGGGTATATAAAGAATACATTAGAAACACACATAGGTCCTGATTCAGAATGAGATGCATAACCATTTGCATAACGTATCTTTGCGATTTTTCTGTACTGTACATGCTCAAAAAGTGAACATAGGCAACTGCGGCTTTTCAGACATGCATCTTTTTGGCACTTACAACTCCTTATGCCTGAAGAGGTGTGACAGGGGAGGTAAGGGTGTTCTAACGTAGGCAATGAGTGTTGTTAAAACATGTAAGAGCATGTTTAAACAATTGTGTTCGGATTCAGACTGGGGCATAGTTGAGAATACAGCAAGAGGTTACAGAGGTCTAGTAGTGGTGGCAGTTTCCATGATTCTTTCCATGGAACATGAAGCCTTGACCAGACCCTGCACCGCCTTCTTCAGGAATTAACTGTCTTCTAAGGCGATGCAAAGGAGGGTCCCGAGAGCGGTCTGTTTTGGCAAGTGGTCCTGGATACAGAAAACACTTCCCTCCAGAGTTGGCTGCTGTCCAGAAGGATGGCCCCCTCAACCTTTCTGTGCCTAGTATGGGACTGGCACATGACCAGCAGCCCCCACCGGAAACCCTGGGCAACGGGACCCTGCACCCACTTCTCTTGTGAAAGTCCCAATGTCGGGGGCTGACTGCAACTAAGAATGGAGGAGAGGGAGAACCACTAATCTGTAATCTGAGCCTCTAGTGCATGGTTCAGTGCCAGTCCCAAAGCCCGATGCAGTTGGTGGCACAGAGATCCCATGGTATCGTCCACGGTACCTCCTGAGCCCACTCCAGGCAAGTCACAGCTGCAATGGCTGTGGGGATATTTGTGTAGTGATAAAAAGAAGTTTTAAAAAAGCCGGTTGCCAATGGCAGTCATGAAAACGCACCAAGCTGTGGCGGGCACTTTAAAAGGTCTAAAGGTTCCAAGGCTATGGAAGTATTGAGGGGAGGAACAGTACTTTTGATGCCAAATTTAAATTTGGCAAGCTGTAGTATTTCACAGAATTCACATCTCTGCTGTTAGTCAAAGGAATTTTGAACTGAAACATTATTGCTAATTAGTCTGGAACATGAGATGCCCACTGAACACGCCTTGCCCTAAAAACTTGCAGTCCGCTCTATTTACTTGCAACGAAATAGCTGCAACAATTGCTCCCTTCATATGCCCTACAAACAATTCATGGTGGTGCACTGGAGAGTGGTGATCTCCACAACTATGTGGTTGTGAAACAGAATGAGCCAGGAATTCAGGTGACTGGGTTCAGGAACAAGGGTACAATCATTCCTTAGTTTACAGTTAAGGCAGGAATATGTGAAAAGCATGCAAAATACTGTAGCATATGTCTCTGAAAAGAGAATTCACTCACAGAGAAACAACTCTTAAGGGTCACATTATAAGGTGGTCTCACCATCAGTGGGAAGTGTCAGCTTCTAATTTAACCTATTGCTGTATTACGTGAAGGCTTCCTTATATTTACATCAAGCAAAACTTTTAAAATGTTTAACTCACTTGAGATCATCCAAGTCAATCTCAGCATTGTCTCCCGATATAAGACGCTGCAGCTCAGGTGCCGAAAACATGCGTATCCACTCTGGTCGGATGATGGAGCGGAAGCCACTTATAAGAGCAGCTGTCTGGTTCTTAATCTGTGTGTGCATGCGGAAATGAGCCATGAGGTGGATGTAACTGATCCTGCAGAGAAGAGACAAAAGGGAGACTGGATGAGAGACCATGTGAAAGAGATAGATAGGTAGCACAAAGAGAAAAAAGAAGTAGGGAAGAGGAGAAAGTCAAGAACAATTTCAATTTGAGAACAACGGGTAGAAAAGAATGAAGTAAAGGGTGAATAAAGCAAACAAGCAATTATGTTCAGTTTAATTTAAGGGACTCTAACCTGATCTTTGCTTTCTTATACTTGGTATGAGAGAAGAAGTGGCAAAATCGTTTTTGGTTGTTATTTAAAAATATAAAATCCTCTCTGTAGGCCGACATTGTATGTTTATAATTCTGGAATGTTTTGGTTCTTGAACTCCCTTTTAGGTCCCCGTTCGAGCAGAGCTTCCAGCTGGCCTTTCTGTTAAGTTGCATTGTATACAGAAAGATTGTATTACTTTATTCTAGACCGTTTTTGAAAAAAAATGTCTCTTTCTTTTATAATGTTGCAGACTGTGTGAGGGTGTTACAGTACTCCTTTATGACTGACCACCACCTTTTTATGTCAGGTGAGTGGACATGGGCTTTAAACCTATGCGTTGTGTTTTTAGAGCACATAGGGATGGCACCAGTTCTATATAAAAGAAGAACAGCAACTGTTATGAATTGATGCAGAATGTGGTCCTTTAGCAACCTGTATCTCATGGGTAATCACATGAACACCGGGGGTCCCATTTCAGGAGAGAGAGCTATTGGGTCTGAGATGACTCCTATTTCCTCTCATACTAAAAAAAACTGTTATGTCCCAAAATCCTATTGCATTGGAAATAACTTATTTCTCTAGCTTCTAATGTCATTAGCTTACCGATTGCCCTATTTTCATTTAACATAACCCTAAAAAAAAATAATATTATAAAATAATAGTTTAAAAACACTAATAAAACCCCCATCTGCCACAAAATAACAATAAAGTTTACTCATACTCCAACAAACTAAAAATGTTATTGCCATGCACAAGGCAAAAATGCTAAAATGTATCCATCCGGTCATGAAGCTACAAGTACCAGAGTCGTTATGGGGTTAAAACAATCATGTTATCCAATATTCCAGGGCTGTCACAATAGACTTCTAACAATATTAATTGACAATGAACAAGGAGAGGAATTTCAATTAATTTTACTTAATTTGAAGACACTTATTTCTAGTAGCACTGAATAAAATGAAGTATTCAATCCCAGATAGAGCTGTAGTCATTTGCAGAGAGGAGAAGTTCATTTTCACATGTATAGTATTCAAATACAATTTAACATTTGTACTACTAAATAATTAATGAGGCCCCAGCTCAGTCGGTGTTACTATAGCTCTGCACAGTGCTTTAAGAACAGGTATTCAGGAAATAAATCATGTTAAATGTGATATACAACGCCGCAGCTTGTTGGCTAAATATAGTATGAACATTGTTTAAATAAGCTGTTCAGCTTACTGATTTTGTAAAGTGTTTTTCAAAAGGAATCAGCTGAACTTACTATTTTATATGTAGTTTCGTTGCTTCCAATTCAATAAATAAGCACCATAGGTTGTTGATCTGAACCAGGGTCTTGTATGATAGTTGTACACCTAGGTCTTGGAGGACTAACGACACAATTCACCTGAGAAGAGCTGGCTCCAGCTGCCTCATTGGCGATTCCAAAGAGAGGCTCCGCCCCCCAGATATACCCCTCTTTTAGAACGGAAACCTGATTGGACAAGATCACCCTCCAGCATACCAACCTCCGCAGCCCTTAATTCTGGCACATATTGGGCACAGCAATACGCCCAAATTAATAAACAATAAATATTGACAGTAAGAACTTACATTAGTGTACATAACATAGCTGAAATACAGAGACAGTACTAAGTATGTCAAATCTGCTTCCTTCTAAAGTTTTCTGCAGGTAACATTAAATTAAACAAATGATTGTACAAATATGATCATAATGAAAATGGTTTCTAATAACTTAAAACACAATAATATTTCATGACATATACAGTATCTAATTTGATTGCGATTTTCCTTTAAGCAATACATATAACTCAGCACTCACTTGTTTTCGTTGGTAACAGTGATAGATTTCCCTCCAGGGACCAGCTCATGACAAACCAGCTGATAAACACATATAAGTACATTAGTGTGACATAAATAATATTTTTCATTAGTTTTTTTTCATAAAGTATAGAATGTTGTCTACATGAAAACTGTAGTGCTAACATACACTATGACAAACTGCTGCAATTTAGATTATCCATGATTTAGTCTACATTTAGGCCAATGTGCCTGAATATGACCAAACAATTCATAGTATATAAATTATACTAATTATATACTAAGTAGATGGACAGAGTATCCTGATCAGTCCACTGCCTTCTAAGTTATATGAAGATGTCTACATTTCATAAGGTCTACCAAAGGAATTCCATGTAACAGATATAGTTAATAGTAGTCACATGTTAAAGGCAAAGCCAGTGTTGCATTTTTATGCAGCTCTGTGCTGTATTTCACATTTGTTCCCACTTACAATATCAAATTACATAACTAGGTTGGTCCTGATTGATGGGTTAGTCCAAGACAGAACTTAGGCCACAGAAAACAAACAATCATGTACCTGACCCATGACGTCTTCATCATAAGAAAGTGTGAGGCCCAGATCACCAATATCTCCATCATAACGCTGCAAAATATCAGATTATCAATACTACAAAACCAGAATAATACTAAGACACATAATTCAATCAATTCATACAAATAAATATATATTTCATTTTACCAAGACCAATATTTTGTAATGACGAATAAATAAAGGTAATACCAAATTGTATAAAAAAATTAGGAACATCTAAAGGACAATAATATTATTGCTATTATCACAGTTACAGATAATATGAAGGCTAGTCAATAGGATAGTAATGATTTTAATGATATTGCAGGACATTGCATAAGCTCAAATGGATAGCTATAAAAAAAATTATAATTTTTAACCATCTGCTGAAACAGAAACATTTATTTAAGCCAATTTAAAACATGGATTCCATAGAAAAAAAAGCTCAAAGCTTGGAACTTCAAAAAGGATATAAAAGAAAAAAAGGGATATAAAGGATGCATTAATGCTCTGGTCTTGGTATTTATAGAGAAATATATGTTCCACTCTTGTATAAAACTTAACTTTTATTGGCTGTTGTTGCAGCGAAATATAAAACAAATAAATATTAAAACAACTGTGTGCCTTTGAAATCCGCTGGCTAAACTCAACCATTTAATTTGTATAGAGGATACACTGTTAGCAAGATAAGAGACTAGACCTCCATTTGTATGTTAATTGCTCCTTAATTAGAACAGTCACTCATTCTGGACTATTAATAAAAGCATTCATACATAGGATGATCTGGTATGTAGTAGCTACAATTGCTGCAAGGCTGTATTCAGTCTGTAATAACACACTATTACCACAGGTAGGTAAAGATCACAGATTAGCAATTGCTCTTGGCAGGCTATGATTCATAGTTCTGATCTTAAATGTATGGCTAACTGCCTAATCATTGCTCCATCTAACTGTGAATTTTCCTGGAGCGGATATTAAATACTACCTCCCATAATACAATAAGAATATAATGTATTCTGTTGTCCCTCTTGTAATAATTGCCAGCGTGGCTTGCTAACTGCCTAGTTGTTGCTCCTACTAGTCATTGGAGCTATTGAAACAGACCAGAATGCGCCTATTTGCATAAGCTTAATTGATAAAATTATGGTGTCTTGCTAACTACCTATCAAATGCTCCTGCTAGTCTTTGGAGATACTGGAGCAAAAGAAGCTAATTCCTCTTATAGATAATATAGATAGAGTTTCCGCCAGCGGAACGCCGATGCGCATTTCGCTGTGTGCTTAATCGTGGCAAGCCTATCTATATTATCTATAAGAGAAATTAGCTTCTTTTGCTCCAGTATCTCCAAAGACTAGCAGGAGCATTTAATAGGTAGTTAGCAAGACACCATAATTTTATCAATTAAGCGTATGCAAATAGGCGCATTCTGGTCTGTTTCAATAGCTCCAATTACTAGTAGGAGCAACAACTAGGCAGTTAGCAAGCCACGCTGGCAATTATTACAAGAGGGACAATAGACTAACCCTACAACAGAATACATTATATTCTTATTGTATTATGGGAGGTAGTATTTAATATCTGCTCCAGGAAAATTCACAGTTAGATGGAGCAATGATTAGGCAGTTAGCCATACATTTAAGATCAGATCTATGATTCATAGCCTGCCAATAGCAATTGCTAATCTGTGATCTTTACCTACCTGTGGTAATAGTGTGTTATTACAGACTGAATACAGCCTTGCAGCAATTGTAGCTACTACATACCAGATCATCCTATGTATAAATGCTTTTATTAATAGTCAGAATGAGTGACTGTTCTAATTAAGGAGCAATTAACATACAAATGGAGGTCTAGTCTCTTATCTTGCTAACAGTGTATCCTCTATACAAATTAGATGGTTGAGTTTAGCCAGCGGATTTTAAAGGCACACAGTTGTTGTAATATTTGTTTTATATTTCGCTGCAACAACAGCCAATAAAAGTTAAGTTTTATACAAGAGTGGAACATATATTTCTCTATAAATACCAAGACCAGAGCATTAATGCATTCTTTATATCCCTTTTTTTCTTTTATATCCAATCTATGTATATGGTTGCACTCTCTAGATCATGGTATCACTAGTAATATGAACCATGAGGTTGCTATTTAGGAGAATATGCTCGGTATCATTGGTGCGATAGATTTAGGCTTTCCCACCCCCCCCCCTCTTCTTTCCCAATAGATTAGTCATAAACTTCAAAAAGGATCAAGTTTCTCCATGTATAAGGTTATGGTATTATTCTCGAGAATACAATGATTAAAATTAAAATTATTTTTGATCGTCATTTTTACAAAAGAATTTACCTACTCACCATGGTAACTTTTGCCACGGTTGGTTTTATTTGCTTGGTTGATTAATTTTACCCACACAGTCTAAATTACCTAACGCACGTACGTACGTACGTACGTACGTACGTACGTACGTACAGACAGACACACACACACACACACACACACACACACACACACACACACACACACACACAGACCAGGGTTAATATTGTCAGCAGCCAATTAACCTACCATTATGTTTTTGGAGTGTTGGAGGAAACCCACACAAACACGGGGAGAACATACAAACTCCTCACAGAAAAGGCTTGAGTCGAGAATTAAACTCATGACCCCAGCGGTGAGGCAGAAATGCTAACCACTGAGCCACTTTAATAAAATAATAACCCCTCATAATAAAAATATCTCCACTCCTCCTTTTATAAAATGATGCCCCTCTTGATAGAAATGTCTAAGCTCACGCCAAATAAAATGATGTCTCTGCATCATAGAAATGTCTACATTGTGCCAGAGTTAAATTATGTGTATATACCCTTTAAGTAAAATGATAGTTTTCTTGCTGGCCCACCAAACAAATTTGAAAAAAATGGGAAAAAATTACCAATTTTTTTTATTATTATTCCTCCAAATCAGTGGTGGTCATCGTTCTATTCCCTCTGACAAACTTCACTACAGTGAAAAGAATTATGTTTATTGCAGAAGGTATTGCATTTACCTGCTAGTGTAATCTTACAGGAAGTCCAGCAATCTTATGAAACCATTGTGATTTCAGCATTAGAGACTAAGTAGCCTCTACTTGGAGCACTGGTCAGGGCTGCTTCAGAGCTTTATCAGTCCTTTTATGGAGCGCTAGGTCTGAGTGACAAAAAGAACAAATACACAGCACTGACCTTAATGGATGTAAGATTCTTGTAGAACTCAGAGTCCAGGGAAGGCAGCTCATCCACAGAGCTGTAGAAAATGCTGTGATGGTGCCCTAGTAGCTGGCTGAGGAAGAAGGAAGCAAATGGAACATCCACCACAATACCCTAAAATGGGAAATGCACAAGGTTTAATTTAAACAGCAGCTTTGTTTTTTTTAGTAAAAAATTTAGTACAGCAATTTACCTCATACACTGCCTTTCCCAGCATTTTCCCTACAAACTCAAACAACTGGAGGTAGTTCTCATGGATGTAAGATGTAGGAGATGGGTATAATCGATCCCCAGAGCAGGTAGTCTGCAGAAATCAAGAGTAAAAATGGAATAAAAGAAGCACTAGAGGTAAATGAAAGTGGCCTGGTTTGTCAATTACCTTGAAAAGATTCAGTGCAGGATCAAACACTTTCTTTATGATTTCCTCTAAGAATTCCTTAAAAACTCCATCCTGGTCTATTCCAGCCTCATCTACCCCCAAGTCATTGACAAATTTCACACGAATTACACCTTTCATGGCATTCTGGGAAAGCTGTCTCAGCTGGTCATAACCATCCTGTGAAAAAACACAATAGAAAAATACAGACTGCCGCAAATAATCATGCCCTTTCTTAGGACATTTTTACTTTTTAGGATCCCTAAACTCAACAATGTACATTTTCTTTAATCAAACAATACATTGTTCCATATTATCTTGGCTCCAGCACCCCACCTCCATAACAAACAGCTATAGAAATCCCAACAAATCTTACACTGTGTACAAAAGAAGTCTGATATAAAGCAAAAAGCTTAAAGTCTAAAGCAGAGCATGTCAAGGCTGCCTGCAATATTACTGACAATCCTGTGTATGCAAACACCAATCTACTGTTGTAACAGAACATGTACATCCTCTGAACCTCAAGAAATTTGAAATGGTATTCTAACTAGGAGGAAGACAACATGTAACTTGCTTGACACCTGAGTGTCAGAAAGCCTATGTTTTATAAAACATTTTCTTGTGAAAAATTCTCATAAGTATGTTAATTTTCTTTTATAGTAACAAAGTTAAGTTTATGTGCATCCATATAATGTATTACCTTGTCTGCAAATTGTACATGGTGGCAATTGGAGGGAAGAGAGGATTTTTATACTTACGATAAATCCGTTTCTCTGATTCCATCTGGGGCACACTGCGTTCCCTCCCTTCTGCTGTTAATTAAGGGCCTCCTTTTGAACCATTCTGCAGTGCAAAATGGTTCAAAAGGAGGCCCTTGAAGTTTTTAAGCACCAGGTTAAGATCCCAGGGGGCCGTTGCAGGAACATATGGAGGCTGGAAATGTAGGACTCCTTCTAAGAAGGTCTTGACATCCGGAATGTCTGCCAAGCGCAGGTGAAAGTATACCGAAAAGGCCGATATCTGTACTTTCAGTGAACCCAGACGGAGGCCCGCAACCAAGCCATCCTGGAGAAAAGCCAGAAACCGCGGAAGACGAAAGGCAGCCGTGTGGCATGGTCGGTTCTCACACCATCTGATGTAGGTTCGTCAGATGCGGTGCTAAATACAAGCCGAAACTGGTTTTCTAACGCGAAGGAGGGTGTTCACTACTCGTGGAGAGAACCCTCTGGATCTCCACAGGTTGGCCTCAACAGCCATGCCGTTAAATTGAGCCAAGGCAATTCCTGATGTGTGAATGGTGTTTCCTGAAGAAGGTCTTCATGAAGAGGTAATTTCAGACCCGGACCTACCGTTAGTCCAAGAGTTTTTGTGTACCAAACTTGCCTTGGCCAAGCGGGAGCCACTAGTATGAGTGGGCTTTCCCCTTGCTTCAATCGTCAAAGGACTCTGGTATTCATAGGGATGGGAGAAAACAGGTATCCCAACCTGAAGTCCCATGGAATCGTCATTAACTCGATGGCCACCGCCAAGGGGTCTCTTGCTCGAGAGCAAAACTGAGGTACCTTCCTGTTGTGACGCGATGCCATTAAGTCCAGGTCCGTGATCCCTCATCGTATGATCAGAGACTGGAAGACTTCCGGATGGAGTGACTACTCGCCCAACAATATCGCATGCCGGCTGAGAAAGCCCGCTTCCCAGTTTTGGATTCTTGGGATAAAAATTGCTGATATATAGCGGGAACGTGGTTTTCTGTCCAAGTCAAGATCTGAGCAGCCACCCTCATTGCTCTCGCGCTATTGGTGACCCCTGTCTGTTGACATAAGACACTGTGTTGCATTGTCGGACTGCAGACTGACTGGGTGTCCGCGAAGTATCATCTGGGCGCTCTGTAAGGCCATTAGCATGGCTTTTAGTTCCAGAATGTTGATGGGAAGAGAAGTATCCCAAGCGGTCCAAAGTCCCTGGAGCCGTAACCGAAGTACCACAGTCCCCCATGCTGTCAGGCTGGCGACTGTGGTTACGAAGATCCAGAGCAAAGGACCTTCCCACTGTCAGATTGTCCTGGACCATCCACCACCTGAGGGAAGCCTTTGTCTCTGGTTACAATTGTATCAGTTGTCCCTCTAATCTCAGATGAGATCCTGACCACTTCCTCAAGAGGTCCATTGGTAGCAGTGCGAGTGCAGCTGACCATAAGGAATGGTCTCAAAAGTCGATACCATCTATCCTAATAGGCACATGGATAAGTGGACCGACGGTCTGCGGCAGGTCATGACCCGAGCCGTCAGGTTCCTCAGGGATTGAGATTTGTCCTCTGGAAGAAAAACCTTTTGCTTGTTTGGGTCCATGATTAGTCCCAGAAAAGTGGAACCTGATAGTGAGGACCAGGTGCTGATTCAGCAGGAGAGCTGAGGAGGCTTTTATGAGCAAATCGTCCAGATAGGGCACTATTTGCACTCCTCTGGAATGAAGACAGGCTGCCATTACTGCCATTATTTTTGTAAACACTCTGGGTGCTGTCAAAAGTCCAAATGGGAGACTTCTGAATTGGTGGTGAGACGGTCCCACTGTAAATATGAGAAGGGCCTGATGAGCCTTCCAAATAGGTATGTGAAGGTAGGCATCTTTGATGTCTATAGATGCCATGAATTGATCTGGTTCCAGTCCATTGATGACGGACCTGAGGGATTCAATTCGAAACCTGACCACCCGTAGGTGCCGGTTTAACTGCTTTAAGTTTAGCACAGGCCGGAACAAGCATTCCGACTTTGGGACCAAAAAAAGATTGGAGTAAAACCGCTGTCTCTTTTAGTATTCTGGAACCTGGCAGATGACTCCGAAAAGAAGAAAGCAACACATGTAAGCATGGCAGCTTTCTTTCGAGGGTCGTGGGGTAAGCTGGTTGCGAAGAACTGACAAGGTACTGGACCTGATAGATCTATCACGTATCCTGTCTTTCCCCCGAACCCAATGGTCTTCAGAGGATGCTGCCCACTGATCTCTAAACAATAGGAGATGTCCACTTACTCCCGCAGCCGCGAGAAGGGGAGGGAGACCGTCAAACTGACTGTTTTTATGGAAGCTTGGGAGATGGACGTTTAGTGGAGAAGGAAAACCTACCTCTATATCCTATGTCCTATAGAGGCTGAAGTTCTCAGTCTATGTGTCTGGCCCTGGCCAGCAGAGCACCCACGAAAAGGACTGTCTAAATGAACCAAACATTGGTGTTCTAGGTTTTCGGACATTTACTGGGAGAAAGATGCTTTTGCCTCCTGTGGCCTGGCAAATTATGCTGTCCAGTTCAGGGCCGAATAACACTCCCCCTGAATAAGGGAGTGATTCTACCAACTTTTTTGATTCTGTGTCAGCATCCCAGGATCCTGAACCATAAGGTTTCCCTGGCCGCTACTGCGGTTGCAGAAATAAATGAAGAAATGATGGCTACATTCTGGGAGGCCTCGTATAAGTATCCAGAAGCCTCCTTGAGATGCAGGGCAAGAGGGAGCAATTCCGAATTTTGCAGACCCGCAGATAATTGGTCAGCCCATGTTTCCATAGCCCTAGCAACCCATACAGATGAAAACAGGTCTGAATGACGTACCTGCCACAGTGTAGATAGACTTTAAAAAACCCTCTATTTTGCGGTCAGAATTATCCTGCAGGTTGGCTGTCCCTGGGATAGGGAGTGTGGTGTGTTGTGCTAAGCACACCATCGGTGAATCAACCGTTGGGACCTTTTCCCAATGGTTGATATCATCCTCCTGTAATGGATATAAATCCAGATACCTTCGCGGAACAGTAGATTTCCTATCTGGTTGATTCCAGGATGCTTCCGCTATTTACTTCAGTTCTAGTGATGGAGGAAAGTGGTTTGCACGTTTTCTAGCTCTTTTGAAGAGACTTTGATGTGATGTTTTAGCCTCTTCTAGATCCAGAATTCCTAATGTCTGATGAACTGCCACCACCAGGTCATCAATACCTTGATATCTGGAAGACTCTTCTGGGTCTATGACCTGTGAAGAATCAGAGTCTTCTATCAGTTTACCCTCCTCTTCTGACGATTCCTCCGAATCAGAGAGTGTCAGAAGGGGGTTAGTGGATCGGTGTCGCTTATTTTTGGGTAAGGGTCTTGGCACATCCAAGAACCGATTTAACCAATCAAGTCCTCTAACTAGGAAAGCCGACTAAGCCGGTTCTCCTGTAGGAGGGTCTTGTGAGGCGAGGACAGACGGAGCCCCAGCCTGTCCAAAGTCTGTGGACTCGGCGGTCCCTGTATTCCTGCCTGTTATGAGGGGGTCAATTGCAATTGAGCTAGAGGGGAGAACTGCTGGAATCTCTGGTTAAGCTGCTATCTAAACCAACAATGTCTCAACCCCCTGTGTCAGGGCATTTGCCCATGCTGGTGTTTCCGCTAGTGGCAGTGTGCTAACCTGAGCCTACACAGCCAGGGTATCCCCGCTGCAATCAGCACAAATCACCCCTGGGTCCTGTAGTCCCATTGGTAACTTATCTTTACACTTGGAACAGGTATAATATTTTGCCCGATGTGCCTTTCCCTTATCAGACATTTTTAAGGGAACTGTATAACAGTAAAAGAGTGAAATACAGGCAATCACTCACAAGCAAACAGAAAGTTATCATCATCACATTTATTTATATAGCGCCACTGATTCCGCAGCGCTGTACAGAGAACTCATTCACATCAGTCCCTGCCCCATTGGAGCTTACAGTCTAGATTCCCTAATATATACATACACACACACACACATATATATATATATATATATATATATATATATATATATATATATATATATATATTTTTTTTTTTTATTTTATTTTTATTTTTAGGAGTGTGGGAGGAAACCGGAGCACCTGGAGGAAACCCATGCAAACACAGGGAGAACATACAAACTCAGCACAGATAAGGCCATGGACGGGAATTGAACTCATGACCCCCCCCAGCGCTGTGAGGCAGAAGTGCTAACCACTAAGCCACTGTGCTGCCCAAAGTAACTAAGTAATCTATGACAAACATTAGTATCCCTTGCAAAGGCTTTGTGTTATGCAATTAATATTCTATATTTTATTAAAAAATGCTATTGCAACAACAACTTTGTTTGAATATACCCCCATCTATGATATAGAGATATAAGAAAAGTGGTACTAGGCCTTCCAATCAGGCTAAGATGTCTTATGGAGCAGGAGAGGTCTGTCAGCAACTCAGTGTCCCAGAGAATGTCTGCTGCTCTTTTCCCGGGAAGTTTTTGGGGGACTCTGTTCTTAGTACACTCCGAATGCACCTTTTTCCTGCTCCTCCTTGAGTTTTAGGCTGTTAAAGAGGGCGATCTGCTGCATCTATATTATGTACCAGTCGCTAGTAGCAGATTTCTGGTGGCCATTTTTCTGAATGCACAACTACCACCCCTCCTTTGCTGAGGAGGGGACTTGGTATAATCCAATATGGCAGCCCCCGACGATTCGATTTACCGGCGCTCTTTGCCGTTTAGGCACCACTAGTATCATGGTCCTGAAGTAGCCTGGCAGCGGCAATAAGCCGCTTGTCAGCACTGACTGATTTGTTAAACTAAAAATAAAAAACCAAGTACAAAAACTTTCTAAGCAATTGAGAGCCGGCCGGCTCTCAGCTTGCAGAGCACACTTATTCAGCAAGTAACAGAGCACACTGCAGCCAAGAAGTTAGATTTAGTTGAAAAATAGAACAAATTCTTCTTGTCATAAAAGTAGAAGGTTCTTGAAAAACTTGAAGTACAATGTCCTGGTTTAAGTGAAACCCCAATACCACCTTAGGTTGAAAAAATGGAACAGTACGGAGGACCGTCCTATCATTATGGAAAACTAGATATGGTAAAGGCTAAAAAAAGGAGGAGACTTAAGCATTGAAAGTTCCAAATTAAGATCCCACAGAGCAGTGGGTGGTAAGTAGGGCGGCTAAATGTGCAACACCCCCTGAAGAAAAGTCCTTATGTCTGGCATGTCCGCCAACCGCAACTGAAAATAGACTGATAAGGCCGATACCTGAACCTTCAAGAAACCCAACCGGAGGCCCATTTGAAGACCATGCTGTAGAAAAGCCATAAAAAACGAGGAAGATTAAAAGTCGCAGTATGGTGGTCTCTACTCTCACACCAACTAATGTAGGTTCACCAAATCCTGTGGTAGATACGAGCAGAAACAGGTTTCTTAGCCAGCAAAAGATTGTTCACCACCCTGGAAGAGAACCCTTTTGACTTCCAGAGGTTGGCTTCAAAAGCCATCCGAGGAAAGTCCTGGTGTCGAAACGGCGAAGATGAAGAGTCACTGCCCTCCAGCCCTGATGATTGGCGTTGTGACAATTATCCAGGACACTGCAGCAAACAACCTGCTAACAATAGTCTCGAACTCTCCACCAGTGAAGGGACAACCGGGTCTCTTGAGACAGACGGACAGGCTGGGAGTCCAATCTGAGATGAGACCCTGACCACTTCGATAGAAGATCCCACTGAAACTGTCTGGAGTGGTATCTTCTGTAAGGGATAGTCTTGAATGTTGAGACCATCTTCCCTAGGATCTTCATGCATAAGAGCATGAAGGAACTATGTTGAGACAACTCCCGGTTCGTCAAGATCTGAATGGATCGGGCTTTGTCCTCGGGAAGGAACACCTTCTGTTCTCTGGTGTCCATGATGAGACCCAAGAATGTCATCCTTTGGCAAGGTATTAACTGAGACTTGTTTAGATTTAAGAACCATCCGTGAGACTGACGTTGACTCAAGAGATGAGCGGATGCCGCCTTGAAGAGAAGATCGTCTAGGTAGGGCACTATTCTGACCTCCCTGGAACGAAGACAACTGGCCATCACCGACATGAAAACTTTGTGAAAACTCTTGGCGCTGACAGAGACCAAATATGAGTGCCCTGAACTGGTAGTGGGAGGCTCCAATGAAGCGAAGTAGGGAATGATGACCCTCCCATATTGGAATGTGCAAGTAGGCATCCCAAATATCTATGGATGCCAGGAATTCTTCCGGTTCCAGGCCATTTATTACAGACCGAAGAGATTCCATGCAAAATCTTTCCACCCATAGGTGTACATTTAGGGACTTTAGATTGAGAATTGGGCAGAAGGAACCATCCGGTTTTGAGACTAAGAATAGGTTTGAGTAGAATACCTGGCGTCTCTACACTTCCGGAACTGCGCAAATGGCCCCTGCGGAAAGAAGAGAAGCGACACAATCCAACATCGCTTGTTTCCTTTTGGGATCTAACGGTAAGGAGGTGGGAAAGAACCGAGCGGGGCCTGACCCACTAGACTGATCATGTAGCCCCTTGTCATAATCCCCTGAATCCATTGATCTGGGGAGGACGCTATCCACTGTTCCCTAAATAAATGCAGACGCCCTCCCGCTCCCGCGAGGAGAGGAGGATGCGAGTCATGCTGCAGGTTTATCCTGCAGCTTGGGAGCAGCAAGCCTTGCTGAGGAAAAGGAGGAAGACCTTCTTTTTTGCGAATGCCCTCTGAAGCCAAAGGATCTGCCCCTGCTCGCCTGACCTCTATTGGACGAGTTCCCTCGAAAGGGCTGACGAAACGAACTGAACCTGGGTAGCTGAGACTTTGGTACATTTGTTGGAAGGAACGTGCTTGTTCCCCCGTCGCCTGAGAAATTATATTATCCAGCTAAGGGCCAAACAGTACCGATCCCGAATATGGAAGAGCCTCAAGGGAACACTTTGACTCTGCATCAGCTTTCCAGGATCTAAGCCAGAGGGATCGTCTTGCTACCACCGCTGAGCCAGATGCAGCGGAAGAAATTGAGGCTGCATTTTGAGCTGCCTCATATAAATAGCCCGATGCCTCTTTAAAGTGCAGAGCAAGGGGGAGAAGGTCGGAATCCTGAAGTGCTGCCGGAAGCTGGTCAGCCTAGGACTCCATGGCCCTGGCAACCCATGCTGATGATAGCATAGGTCTAAAAGAAGCTCCTGTAGCTACATAGATGGAGTTTAAAAATCCTTCTACTTTGCTGTCAGTAGCATCCTGAAGGGAAGCTGAGCCCGGGACTGGCACAGTGGTGTGACATGCCAGGAGTGCTACTGGCGTGTCAACCCTTGGTACTTGTTCCCAACGGTTAACATCTTCCAACTGTAGAGGATACAATTCCATGAATCTTTTAGGAACGTACTACCTTGCGACCCGGTTGAGACCAACCTGTCAATAGACTGTGCGTCTTTTTATATTTTTAAAAAGACCTTGATCCGGAGCGGTAGGCTCATCTATGTCTAAAAGGTCTAAGTTCCTTCTAACTACTAGGACCAGATCCTCAATGCCTTGATTCTTTGAGAATACTCAACATCCGCCACCTGGTGACCGACTGTCTCGTAAGGAATTTCTCCAATCTCTTCAGATGATATTTCTGATTCTGATACTGAAAGAAGAGGATGATTGGTTCGCTTACGTTTGGTTCTAGACAGAGAAGATCTCGGAGAGTCTAGAAACTTGTTCAGTCTATCAATTCCCCTAACCAAATAGGAGGACCAAGCGGGCTCCTCTACAGGAGCCCACTGGGAAAAAATAAAGGATGAAGGGCCAGCGGTTGCTAAGTCTGTCCCGTTATTAACCTGTTGTTGGAGTACCGCTGAAACTGTAGCCCCCCTCCCTATCGAGGTAGAAGGAGAGCTCCCTGTCAGCGCTGTAGTCTCCGCCTGACGGGAGAGAACTGCACCAGAGTGCCCATCGACTGTGCCAGCGATACAGCCCACCCTGGTTCTTCCGTTAACAGAGAAATACTGCCCTGGGCCCCGATGTTAAATCAATAGCACTCACGTTTTATAATTATGCCTACCTCCATTCCCAACAATAATAATATTCACATTTGATAAGTAGACCTATTACCCTCCAACCAGCCCCAACATTAAACAGTATACCCATTTAATCAAAACCTATTTCCCTTCCTCCAAACAGTCCCAGCATTAAATTAAAGGTTCCGTCACCTCACCTTAAATAATTAGCCACCACCTACACTCCAATATTAAATAGCCTATCTCCCCCACTCTATATTAACATACTGCTCCAAGACACACACGCCATATTAACATACTGCGGCCACCCACCCACACACGCCATATTAACATATTGCAGCCAACACACGCGCCATATTAAAATACTGCGGCCACACACACTATTTTAACATAGCACACACACACTATATTAACATACATTTTCACTCACTCTCCCCCCAGCAGACATGTTTACTCACCCTCCCCCCCAGCATCCATGTTCACTCACTCTTTCCCCAGCAGCTATGTTCACTTAAATCCCCCCCAAGCAGCCATGTTCACTCACTCCCCCCTCCCCCCCAGCAGCCATGTTCACTCACTCTCCCACCCCTATTCCCCCCCTTCCTCGGTGAAGGAACTGGGTTTGTGTGTACTTGGATGATGAAAATCAGGGTTGGGAATAGCATTAGATTCTCCATTGGAAAGTGCAAGCTGGGGGTGTGTGTGTGCTTGCAGTACTAGCTGGGGGGTGTGTGTGCTTAAAGTGGCTTATTCTGGCCAGAGGACAGATTAGCATTGCAACAAAAGAAAGATAATTAGGGCTGGAGGTCCTTGGCTTGAAATATTCCTCTAAGTGGTTGCATATGTTGCCATATGCAAATTAGCTTATCAGAGCCCAGGTGCAAATGCAGGGAAGGGCCACACCTGGGAATATGTATGGATATGGAAAATGATGGAAGGATGTAGTAGGTGCCAACCAGTACCAGAGGAGCATAGCAGAAGCCCACCTTCCATGCCCACCAGAACTGCAACCATAGCAGTAACAGAGGATTAAAAGGTCAGGTCATATGAAGCCAGACTGAGTAAAAGTCTGTATGTCACTCGGCAGTTGGTGATGACATCACACAGTACTGCTGTACTCACTAAACTCTTTAGAATTGTTTCCTACTGATAAGAAGACTGTATGATACTTTCCTTCCCATCAGATAAAATTTAAAAGTATGAAAAAACATCTGCTGTTAAACTGATCTTTGACATACCTCCAGCATCCGTGATCTTCGTATAGTGATGTGTGTAACATGTGGCGAAGCAATGTTTGTCTCCACTAAACCCAGCTTCTCCTTTTCCTTAGTAACTATATTTCTGAACAAAAGGACTCTCTGTAGGACAGAAACAGAAGCTAATTATGGTTTGCATTGGCTTTCTGTACCAAGTACTCTATTAAACATGCACAGGTGGACAGTGCAGGTAAAATAAGACAAAAAGTGCCAGATTAGAGATGACATATTTATAACTGAAAATGCAACTATTGTCTAAAGTGACTGTTTCCAGATTCTAGCTGTAAAAAGGGATATAGTGTGTAAATCTGTGCTGTGTTTTTGTTTTTTTCTGCAAACTCAGGCAAATGTAACTTATTGTGACATAATACAAAAGAAGAGCACAAATAATCACCGTCTTTGACAGAAGTTGCATTAGAGTTTTAGAGATACCAAAAATGTCTAGAAACAGTCCAACATATTTTACAATGTTAAACAGGAACATTTTTCAATATGTGGGCAAATAATTGTCTGAACATGTTTTTGGATTTATTCATTTACTTTAAGAATTAAATCAATAGCTGCAGTTATGAGCATGGATGTATGCAGTGCCACTTACATTTTTATGTGGGATGACATGAGGGATGTACTGGAGCAGGAATTGGGCTCTCTTTCGCTCCTTGTCCAGTTCTTGGAACAGCAAAGCTGGTTTAAGATCTCTAGAAGAACACACAACATATAGAGTTGTACAATCAGTCCCTGCCTCAGTGGAGCTAAGAACTTCCCTACAATAGGCACACAAACACAAACCAGGGCCAATTATGTCAGAAGCCAGCTACCCTACCATATCTTTGCACTCTGTGTGGAAACCCACGTAAACACTAGTGAAATACCAGACCCCAGGTAAGTAATATTCTGCAAATATGTCTACCTTATAAAATGCCAACCTAAACTGAAAAAAAAAATGGGGCTATCCTTAAAAGAAAAACTGCTTTAAAGACATTTTCTGAATAGACGTGTACAGGATGAAGCCACTTCTTAAACCTCAACCATTTCGCAAAATATTAATGGTGTTGAGCTAACAATGAGGAGTAAAACAGGGCAAAATGATTTACACACAGTCTAACACTGCTGTAAAAAGTGTCACATAACATATCTGAAAGAGACACTCAAATATATTTTCTAACCACACAACACTCAGATTAGCCAAGCTATGCTGCAAGTGTATAATGTACCCCATCTTCCTCTTCCAACTTGTCTGGCCCTGCCCTTATCTCACAGGTTATTGCCTACAAATAGTAATTTCCTATATGAACTTATTAGGTCCCTGGTCCTGGAAAACACCAAAATATGCATTTTAAGTTTTCTGAAATACTCTTATGCCAGCAAATATTTCACAATCCCCTTTAAACAATAATTTTTCATAAATAGAGGCTGTCCAGACAGGTTCTAAAAGATTTGCTAGCCTTGGCTAGACTGTCACCTCCCATATTCGAGAGCATGCCACAAATGGTAAGAGCATAAAGCAACATGGCCACATGCAGAAGTAGTCAAATTAGTCGAGATCTGGCTGTTCGGCAGTTTTGCTGAGCAGCAGTATCTCTTCTGTTGTCAATGGGGCCTATTATTGAACAGGAGGTTTTCTGTGGTCATCTTCCTGCATTTTCCAACATGTCCAGCAATAATCCAATTTATTTTGGTCATCTTACTATAAGACATGGTAATATTAGGGCCATATGCACTGCAATATTAGGCAAACTGAACAATATCAAAGCAAATATTACAGTTTGTGTGGCCAACATAATAGGATCTATTTCCTACTCTATTATTTCCCCGATAATGTACCTTGTGCTCTACTTATGAATCTAAGGACTTAAACCACAACACGCTTCCTCCAACTACCTTTGTTAACCCTACCTATGGTTCAGGTTCCTTCAGCTTAGAAATCTGTTATTGCCACTTCGATATTTAAGAGTTTTATCTGTTGTCAAAACACTAAGTGTCACACACATCTTACGATACACACACTCACTTTCTCAACCAATGGTCTTCTGGGGCAAATCTCCTGCGGCAGTCTCTCTCATATAGCACCATCAGCCAGCCATGCACTGAATGGAAAAGCTCAAGCGTTTCTCCTTTTGCATTCTCTGCAAAAAACAAATCTACAATTTATTCCTTAAAGTAGACAGAAATGGTATTGGTAGCAGTGTAAAAGTTGTTAGTACTCCTGCTATACCTAAACATGTATGTGTAGTCGAGCTATTGCTGTAATAATAGGAATTTTATACTTGCGTAGACTACACTTCTCGAGGACAGCAGGAACATTGGGGTATAGTGTAGCGAGATAGGTGTGTGAGCACTTTAAGAACCTTTAACACTTGACCCTAGCTCCTCTCCCTCTATACACCTCTCCTGTTAGGCCTCAGTTTATGTTAACCAAGCCACACAGAAAATGAGACAATAGAGAGAGAAACAAACAGAAAGGAGGAAACAACAACAACATCCTCCTGAACACAAAACACAACATGTCACACAAAAGGAGAAACTATAGTGTCAAGGGTGGGCACCTGGTTCTCCCCAGTGGACGAAGAGAAATGTAATTAACATAAGAATAAAAATCCTATTTTCACTATTCACAAACCGAGCCTTAAGCCACCTCAGGATCCTCTGGCATGGATGTTCTACGCTTTCCACCCTAGTACGGAAACGCGCTATGTCTATTTATTGTTTATGTTGATGTATACATGTAGGTCTGCCTTGCACTGGCCAGCATTACTTTGTTATGTGAACGTCATTTTTATTTATTTTGTACCTCTCCATCTCCACCCTTCCCCCATGTGCTACGCCTTCACTGTCTATGCTTTTCCCCCATATATAAGGAAACGTTTAAAGGGAATGACTTGAATGTTTGTATGGTAATGCTCAATGTTTTTGTTTTCTTATGTCCCCTTTCTAAATAGAGTTAAAAAATAAAATAAAATCCTATTTTCTCCCACATACGTTGGGGGAAACGGGGAACATTGGGGATGTCCCAAAGCTGCCATCACAGTCGGATTGCTCAGAAGAAACAGAGCGAAGCACCTTTTCTTCAAAACTGGCATCCCTGGATGAAAACACATGAAACCTGTAGAACCAGGTAAAAGTGTGAATCGAGGACCAGGTGGGCGTCTGACTTTTCAGTTGAGGCAACATACTGTGGCGCCCAGGAAGCACTTACCGACCTCGTGGAATGAGTCCGAAGATTATCCAGTACTGGCTGCCCAGCCCCACCATAAGCCATGCCCGAGCAAAGATGCCCTATAGGCTGGCCAGCCCCTCTTGTGCTCATTATAAAGGACCAAAAGATCCTCAGTCTTGCGCACATATTGGGTCCTGCGCACATAAATAAGCAAAGCTTGCACCACATCTGGAGATCGAAAGGAGCCTCATACTCCAAAGACAGACACCTGGTCAGGGTAGAGCAGGGATGATTATATACAGATTTATGTGGAACTGGGACACAACTTTGGAAAGGAAGAAATGGCCAAAGAGAATACAGTCAATTTCAAGTCCACAGTGTCCAAGGATTCTAAACGGGAATGCTGCAAAGCATTCAACACCAAGTTTAAATCCTAAGACGCCACCAGAGGAACATAGGGAGGCGGCACATGAAGCACCTCCTGCAGGAACATCTGCACATCAGGCATCAAAGCAAGTCTTTTTTGAAAAAAGACAGAAAGACTAGACACCTGAACCTTAAGCAAACTGAGGCGCAAGTCAGCGTCCAGCTCATCCTGTAAGAACATAAGTAACCCAGATAATTGAGAAGAGGCGGTAGGATACCCCTTCCTTTCGCACCAGTTAGTATATGTCCTGTAGACACGATGATTGTTTTAGGCTGAACCAGCTTCCGAGCCTTAAGCATGGTTTGCACCATGAGCTCGAAGGATCATGTCTTCAACAGCCACACCGTTAAAGCCAGACGTTCTAAACCAATATAAAAAAAAAAGGTCATTTACTTAACAGGTCTGGCTGGAGCAGCAGACACCATCATGGCTGACTCACAGCCATGGAGAGAATGACGGTGTACCAGGCCCTCCGAGGCAGATCCAGTGCAACCACATTGGCCAGGATGCCTTCTTTCTTCACATTCTTCAAGACACTCAGAAACATGGTTACCGGAGGGAACAGGTACCACGAGGGAAAGGACATGGCGCCTATCAAGTCTGCCCGAGGATCTCTTGCCCTGGAGCAGAAGAGCTTGACCTTGCGGTTAAACCAAGATTCTATCATGTCAATGTCCAGTTGACCGCACCTGTCCACCAACTCGAGAAACACCTTTCACCAGGGTGAAGAGTCTGCCTGCTCTTTCTGAGCCCCCCAGTTTTTCACCCCTGGAATCAAAATCGCAATGTCTCTCACATTGCTAAACGACTCCTGGTGCCACCCTGCTGACTGACATATGTCATTATTGTGACATTGTCTGACTGGATCTTTACTGCCCTGCCATGCAGCAAACATGCACTGACCAGACAACGGTACACCGGGCACAGTTCCACGACATTGATCGTAAGCTTGGATTGCTCCAGAATCCAAAGACCATGAAAACTGGCATCTGTTGTCACCAAAGCCCAATCCAAGACTGAAAATGGGCAACCCCTGCAGAGACTGTCCATCTGAAACCACCGAAAGAGTGACCGATACACCTGAGGGGAAAGACGAAACACTTGACTCGAAAGGTTCAAATGAGGTCTGTTCCACTACGAGAGGAGTTCCATCTGAAATTCCCTTGCATGAAATTAAGCAAACTAGACGACCTTGACAGTCAATACCATCTTAACCAGAAACTTCATGCAGAAGTGTACCGAGGTCTTTCTGACAGCCAAAGGAGACCTTACCATCCTCCGTAAGTGAAACTTGTCGGGTGGCAAGAACACCCGCTGTTTGCGGGTGTCGAAGGGAGGATCCAAAAAAGATTAAACATAAAAAGGGCTGCCCAGCAGGCCAAATATATCCTATACGCCTACACTAAACTAAACTGAGGCCTAAAATGAGAGGGGTATAGAGGGATAGGAGCTTGGGTCAAGTGTTAAAGTTTCTTAAACTGCCAGCGCGCCTATCACCCTACATTATACCCCAATGATCCCAATGTCTTCCAATGGATACAGGAGAAAATTAGGTTTATCTATACAAGATACAGTGTAAAGGACATAAGGGGAGTGGTTTATTAAGAGAAATGAATAGATGAAGAGGTTGGGGGGGTAAGGAGAAAAAAAACCATATGTACTAAAGAGGAGAAGCGGTGGGGAGCTTGAGGTCACATGAATGTGGTGAATCTGTACTGTACTGCCAAGTCTTACCCAGGAGACCATCCCAAATCATCTTGAACACAAAGCAGTTGAGAAAGGAAGAGATGGTGACAAGTTCCTCAAGTTTAAACGATACCTGCTCTTCATACACCTCAATATCATCCAGAATCCTGTCAAATACAACAGCATACCATAATTTGGCAGATTATCACATATGGGTTATAACATGTCAAAAATCATATCA